>NC_051159.1:58632819-58932955 GCF_013339745.2 Dermacentor silvarum | reverse complement strand
AACACAATGCTGCGCCTCATGGAGGAATCTACCGAAAGTTCGTGGGTCACTTCTATGGGAGATAAAGTCTGCCTGAAGGTTGTCAATGTTTGACTAACGACCACGTCGGCGTCAATGAAATTTTTATCTACGAAAATTAGGAAGTCATCAACGAATCTAAAAACTTTGACTACATCGCTACCCTCTAGACTGCTAGACATAGTTCTGCCAGCGCGAGCTAAGAATAAGTCGCTCAAGATCGGAGCTAAACAGGAACCTATGTAAACGTGGCTCTTTTGCAGGTACAAACGACTGTCCCATTCAATATAGGTGGAAGCCAGGTAAAGTTCAAGCATGGCCAGGAATTTGTCTTCCGCAATACCCGCTTCATTTTGAAATGCCAGGGAGCCAAAGCTGTCATTGCCTTCCTGGACGCACTGAAGCAATTATGCTTTTGGCATGCTATAATATACATCCTTCAGATCTACGGAAAAGGCCTCTAATTCCATTACTGGCTGCCTCGACAGGTAGTCAACAACTACTTGTGCAGAATCCTTTACGAGGTAAGGGTCGTGTACTGTAAGAAGCTTGAGCCTTACTAACAGAAAGGCAGCTAAACACTTCTGCCACGCATTGTGCTCCGACACAATTACTCTTAAAGGGCAGTTATCTTTATGGGTCTTGGCGCTGAAAAAGACCTCGAGTTTACGAAATTCCTTTAGATTGCGGTAGGAAGTACATGGGCCAAACCGAGCAGTGCCTGAACGACAGGCTGAGGCAGCACAATGACAAAGCCAACATTGGGAGAGAGGGCCACCTGGCAATTCACTATAGAGACTGCAAATGTAAGCCAGACTTCTACGCCTGCGCTGCGGTTGCAAGAATCCGTAACAAATGGGTTCGTTTAATAATTGAGGCCAAAAGAATCATTGAGGCAGGTGATAAGTGCGTAAGTGTTGCCTCAATATCTCTATCCCGCAAAGAACTACTTTACCTCAACGCGAATGCGCACAGTGAAACTGTGATTGCGCTACCTGTATAACTTAGTGGCATTTTTTTCTGATTAAACATTGTTGGAAGTGGCGCCCTGTGTGTGTGTGTGTGTGGTCTCTCTTCGTCCGTCGTCGTTTTCGCGCCTTCACTTCAGATCAAGGGCGCGATCTTGTACGCGTTCCAAAAATGTCACAGTTTCGCCCTAAGGGCGAAGCAATGAATGCGATAGCAACACAGCAATGTCATACGAAGTAAGGTGAGCGGCTTTGGTAGCAACAACACGCAGAACTGTTGTCGACGCCATCGGCGTTTTGCCCGCGTTAGCTCAAAATGCGTGCGGCGTTGGTGACTGTTGCTGGAGCCTCTGATATAAATAGGCACTTGGTGCCGCAGCTAAACGTCGCCTCCCTTCCCTCCCCCTCCCCCACGGCCTCTCGCGCGTCCGAAGAAGGCGCGTTTGCTCTACATATATGGTGATTGTAAAGGAGAAAAGAGACGCCTACTTCTGCAGCCCTTAAGCGAGCACGGCGCAGAACGCGCGTTTGTTCTCCGCCGTGCGTTCACTCCCCGTGAAAGACGCGCCCCTCGCGCCCTTTCACTCGCACATACAGCGTTCGGCGCGCGGCGACGATTTCATCTCCAAATGACGTCATACGGAACCTCACGGCGACGGCGACGGCGACGGCGACGCCGACGCCGACGGCAGAAATCTGCTTTTGAGTGTCCATATAATTGCTATCGCAATAAAAGAGACGCCTACTTCTGCAGCCCTTAAGCGAGCACGGCGCAGAACGCGCGTTTGTTCTCCGCCGTGCGTTCACTCCCCGTGAAAGACGCGCCCCTCGCCCCCTTTCACTCGCACATACAGCGTTCGGCGCGCGGCGACGATTTCATCTCCAAATGACGTCATACGGAACCTCACGGCGACGGCGACGGCGACGGCGACGGCGACGCCGACGGCGACGGCGACGCCGACGGCAGAAATCTGCTTTTGAGTGTCCATATAATTGCTATCGCAATAAAATGAAACGGAGGTGGTCCGTTCCATCGAGCCGCACACGATTGGTCAATTTGAACCGCGACGATCAAATTGACCAATCGTGTTCGGCTCGATGGAACGGACCGCCTCCGTTCCATTTTGGAACACGTACAAGATCGCGCCTGAAGATTAGCGGCTTCTTCATCAGGTGTCCGGATCTTCCTCGGTCGTCCCATGTCAAGGGTACATGTACTCGCCACGAAGCCAACAAGATTTATGCCGCCGTCTCGGCGGCTCCGAGCTTTATCTCCCCGGTGACGTCAAGACCAAGCTGCGCCACCACTCTTGCCGGGGCGTGGCTGGTCGAAACCTGCCGAGCCGCTACCACTGGCGCCTGCTGCAGCCACGGACACCGCGCGCGTTCTGAGCAAATGCGGGCCAACGGGGAAAAGCGAACGGCGTCGGCAGCAGCTTTGCGCGTTGCCTCATTGGCGCGGGTGTGACTGTTTTCACAACAAATCCGTGCAGGGGCGGGGCCTCGCCTCGATGACGTATCAGCATTTTCTTTTATTGCGATAGCAATTATATGGACACTCCAAAGCAGATTTCTGCAGTCGGCGTCGCCGTCGTCGTCGCCGTCGCCGTTGCCGTGAGGTTCCGTATGACGTCAGTGGAGATGAAATCGTCGCCGCGCGCCGAACGCTGTATGTGCGAGTGAAAGGGCGCGAGGGACGCGCGCTTTCACGGGGAGTGAACGCACGGCGAGGAAAAAAGCTGCAGTGGCTTAGCTCGGCTATGCCAGGATATACGTAGCGTTAGCAAAGGTTCAGCTGATTATTCTTAGCTTTCCTGGTTGTCTCCTACGCTCAACCGCTAATTGCCAGGCAACTACTTCGGGATCCGATGAGTCAAGCTTCTCCGTTCTTCTGCGCTGTTGAGCAGCATTTGCGCTCTCCTTCTCCATAGCTATACCACACTGGCAAACGCCAGTCAGAAGCGCAGCGGCTCCAGCACAGTGTCAGACGGCGACTGCGCAGCGAGCGCGCGCCGGCGCCAGTGCGTCTACCACGGCTACGACGTCACTCCTCTGGAATGCGCAGATCGGCGGCGGTGAGTCGCGCGCAGCGGCGGCGGAGCGCGCGAGAGGTGCCGGCTCCGGTGTCTCCGGTGCGCAAGCCGTGTGACATCACTGATCCTTGCGCATGCGCAGCACGGCTCTTGATGTGCCGCGCGAAACGGGCTTGGCTAGGCCAGTGTAGCTAAGGCTACAAAAACGCGCATTCTGCGCCGTGCTCCCTTAAGGGCTGCAGAAGTAGGCGTCTCTTTCCTCCTTTACAATCACCATATATGTAGAACAAACGCGCCTTCTTCCGACGCGCGAAAGGACGTTGCGGGGAGGGGGGGGGGGAAGGGAGGCGACGTTTAGCTGCGGCATCAAGTGCCTATTTATATCAGAGGCTCCAGCAACGGTCACCAACGCCGTACGCATTTTGTGCGAACGCGGGCAAAACGCCGACGTCGTCGACAACAGTTCTGCGTGTTACCGGTGCTGCTGCATGTCCAAGGGTATACACCTGATAAAGCTACTATCATTACTCCGTATAGCTCTCTACAAATTTGCTATCGCAATTGATGCTTCGCCTTTCAGGTGAAACTGCGACAACTTTTTTCTTTTTTCCTGTCTGTTTGGCGGCGCGGTCGGTGTGCGTAAAACCCCTATATATAAAAAGTAGCGTCACGCTTTGAAGAATGCCGCCGCCTCCACGCACACCCTGTCCGAGACCGACGCCGCGTCGGTATTGGCCTAATGGCATCACGTGGACCGTCGCTACACCGTACCGTCGCGCCGCCGGGCGCTGGCTGCGTTTGTTTACCATGACGCTCCATCGCCACTTTCGCCCGAGAAGCGTCTACCGACTGGCGAGGAGCACAACGATAGCGGCGAACACGGTCGGCGATCGTCGAATCTGATCAGCGGCGGAAGATAAACAAGTGCACGTGTTTCAAGCGGTGTAGGCGGCGCAACGGTCGAAAAAGGAGCGCGAAAGAGAGGAGAAACGAGGAGGAGGGAATGCGGAGGAGGAGAGTGTCGCTACCTTTTATATATAGGGGCTTTAGGTGTGCGGTGCCTCAGTTCGGATCAGCTCATTCCACGTGAGCGAGAACTTGGCGCGCCTATCATATTCGCGGCGTGCGTTGTGTTGTTTCGCTTGTGAAAGCGCCGAATGCAACGATGAGCGAGCCTCCTGACCGACAGAAGGTGATCAAAAAGTACCTCGAAGGGTTACATCACCATGAAGGCGGCTACTCCCATGGCTACCTGAAGTCAGACGATGAGCTTAAGCTTTTTGAGAGGTATATGCTGTGCGGACATCAAGAGAACTGAACAAACCGTCTAAATGTAAAGTTGTATCGACTGCTTCTTAATGCTTCGCTCTGCGCGTAGATTTATCATTGAAAAGCGCAGTAGTAATTTTAACCAGGTACTCAACCCGGCCGAACGACTTGTTTCCAGTTGCGGTTAGTGCGCAACACAATTGATTTATCTTGATTCCCCTTTTTGAAGATCGGGTTATCATTGTTCTGGTTACCTGTTCAGAGTTCCCCTAGCACCGATTTATTTCGGTTTGAGTGGAGTATTGTTCTGGCTACCGCGATATGACCCGATCCTCAGAAAGTTTGATAAACGTGAAAATAACTGAACTGTTATTTGTTGGTGTGTTGGTTATTCATGGTCCGAACCGCGCATTCGGTTCTAACCATGACTCATTCTCATTCTCAACCATGCTCTCATTTTAAAAATGAGAATGTCTGCCACTGTGCTCTTTACATAAATGCTTCAGAGCTGCGCTTGGGCGTTTGTTTTGTGAGCATCTGCGCATGTTTTTTTAACATTGAATTGAATACGAATACATTCATTGAACATTGAATTGAATTCAAATAATTGAAAAATTGAATTTTTTAACATTTGTAGTGAAGACGAATGCCCGGTGCTGCAGCCACATCGCCAGTCATCCGGGAAGCGCGAGCTAGAGATTGCCTGAGCTGCTCTGGTTGAGACACGCTGCGAACGCTGCCCGCTGCTCTCTTGTCCTGTGTTCGCATTAGATTCATCATCCCCTACCGGAAAAGGAGCCATCCTGGCAACTCATGGTGAACATAGAATCATGGGGTCGTAACACGGATCCAGACGTTGTACGTGGACGCTTTCACGACCACGACAGCGTTGGTTCGTAGGTGGCGTGACCGGCTCGACAATATAGTTCACAGGCGATGTCTGCGCTACAACACGGTAGGGTCCTTGATATTTGGATACAAGCTTGGATGAGAGGCCAGCAGGAACGGCAGGAACCCAAAGCCACACAAGGGAGTCCGGAAGGAAGTGACAATGCGGGTGATCATCGTCACGTCGAGATTTTTGTTGCCATTGGTCGACGGCTGTAAAGGAACGGGCGAGTTGACGGCATTCCTCGGCGCGGCGGGCAACTACACAGATGGGTGTACATTCGGATGAATCGGGTCTGTACGGAAGAATGGTGTCGAGGGTAGTCGAAGGTTCGCGGCCATACAAGAGGAAGAATGGGGAAAAGTTTGTGGTCGCCTGTGGTGCAGTGTTGTAGGTGAGCGTGATGAATGGCAGAATGAGGTACCAATCAGTGTGACCAGAGGCGACGTATTTGGAGAGCATGTCGCCAAGGGTGCGGTTGAATTTTTCCGTCAAACCATTGGTTTGAGGATGGTAGGCGGTGGTCGTGCAATGAACGATGCGACATTCAGTAAGGAGCGCGTTTGCGACTTCGGAGAGGAGCACACGTCCTCTATCGCTCAAAAGTTCGCGAGGTGCACCGTGACGGAGAATAAAGTTTTTCAGTAGAAAGGATGCGATATCACGAGCTGTGGCAGCAGGCAGAGCGGCTGTTTCTGCGTATCGCGTCAAGTGGTCGATGGCGATCCAGCGGTTTCCGGAAGCCGTGCTCGGAAGGGGTCCATACAGGTCAATCCCAATGCGATCGAAGGGCCTGGCCGGACACGGGATTGGCTGGAGTGGACCAGAGACATGCTGAGCAGGAACCTTGTGGCGTTTGCACTGGGGGCACGACCGAATGTACTTGCACACAAAGGTGTACATGCCACGCCAAAAAAAAACTGGAGCGAAGCCGGGTGTAAGTCTTGAAGACACCCACGTGTGCACACGGCGGGTCAGTGTGGAAGGCAGAACATATTTCACCACGAAGATGGTCGCGGTATGACGAGCAACCACTTGCGGACGTCAGAGACGTAATTCCGGCGATAGAGAAATCCATCCCGCATTTAGAAGTGCGAAGCTTGACGGCGCAAAGCTCGAGAAGGTGGAGGAACAGTCGACGGGTTTGAAAGCAAGTGGATAAAAGCACTAATCCAGGCATCCTTGCGTTGCTCCGAAGCCATGTCGCAGCCTGCTAGGAACGAAAGTACTTGGTCAACGGCAGAAAGGCAGGCATCACTTTCGGTTGACACGGGCGAACGGGAAAGCGCGTCGGCGTCGGTGTGGTGGCGGCCAGACCTGTAGACAACGCGCACGTCGAAATCTTGCAACCGCCAAGCCCAGCGAGCTAATCGACCTGAGGGGTCCTTCAACGTGGACAGCCAACAAAGGGCATGATGGTCGTTAATTACGTCGAAGGGGCGGCCATAGAGGTAGGGTAGCAATTTACCAAGTTCCCAGATTATGGCCAAACATTCCTTCTCCGTAACTGAATAATTCATCTCTGCTTTGGTGAGGGTGCGGCTTGCGTATGCAACGACATACTCGTCGAACCCAGATTTGCGCTGCGCGAGCACAGCGCCGAGCCCAACACCGCTAGCGTCGGTGTTGGCCTCGGCGCTCGGTGACCCGATCGGAGCTCGGCGACCCGATCGGAGCACTCGGGTCGAAGTGATGCAGTATAGGCGGCGATGTTAATAGACGACACAACTCTTGGAAGGCATCGTCACAGGCAGGGGACCAGGCGTAATTGTTCAAGTCGCTCCGTAGAAGCTGATTCAAGGGAGCGGTGATGGACGCAAAATTTCGAATGAAGCTGCGAGAGTAAGAACAGAGGCCAAGGAAGCTGCGAAGTTCTCGTACGGAGGATGGTTTTCGGAAAATCAGCAACTGCACGGAGCTTGGCGGCGTCAGGAAGAATACCGTCTTTAGATACTACATGGCCAAGGATGGTGAGCTGACTTGCGCCAAAGTGGCATTTCTTCTGGTTGAGCTGAAGGCCGGCGGCAGTTAGGCACTGCAACACTTCCTCCAGCCTACAGAGATGGGTGGGAAAATCGGGCGAAAAAATAACCACATCATCTAAGTAGCACAGGCACGTTTTCCACTTGAGACCACGCAAAAGGTTGTCCATCATAAGCTCAAATGTTGCTGGGGCGTTGCAAAGCCCGAAAGGCGTGACACGAAATTCATATAGGCCATCTGGTGTTACAAAGGCCGTTTTAGGTTGGTCTTCGGGTGCCATGGGGACTTGCCGATAGCCGCTACGTAAGTTCATAGAAAAGAACTCCGAGCCTTGGAAACACTCAAGCGCGTCGTCAATTCTCGGAAGAGGGTAAACATCCTTAGGAGTTATTTGGCTAAGACGACGGTAATCGACACAGAATCGAATCGATCCATCCTTCTTAACAAGAACAACGGGAGATGCCCAGGGGATATCCGATGGCTGAATGACGCCGCGCTTGAGCATGTCAGCTACTTGATCATCGATGACACGGCGCTCTCTCGCGGATACACGATAGGGTCTTTGTCGCAGTGGCGCACTAGTACCCGTGTCGATGCGATGACAAACAGTTGACGTGCGGCCCAAGGAAACATGCTGGCAGTCGAGAGACGAACGGAACTTGTCGAGAAGGCGTAGAAGCTGGGCGAGTTGGGAAACAGTCAACGTATCGGCGATGGAGCTATGTAGAATATCGGGCGAAGTCGGCTCCTGCGTGGGGTTACAGGTCATTCCGGCGACCTCATGAGTGGCGATGGAACCAGTTGGCATGTCAATGATGGCAGCAGGGTCGACATACTGGACGCGGCCAACGCACTCCCCACGAAGCAAAGTGAGAGGACAGGACAATCGGTTGGACACGAGCAGTCTGCTGACGCCGGCATGAACGTCCAAAACAGCCAAAGGCAGCGGGGAACATTTGCGACGAGCGAAGATGGCGGATGGCGTAAAAAGTGCGCTGGCATCAGCAACAATGTTGCATGACACTGTGGCTAGGGCAGAAGAGTGCGGTGGAATTGTAACGTCTTCGGCAACAAATACTTTATCTTCAGGTTCACGAGCGTCAAGGAGCGGGGCGTCGCACAGCGTTTGAAATTCCACCTCAGCACGAGAACAGTCGATGACGGCCTTATTAGCGGAAAGGAAGTCCCAGCCCAAAATAAGATCGTGGGAACGATAACTCAGTACCAAAAATTCGACGATGTAGAGGAGGCCGTTGATCACAACACGAGCAGTACACGCAGCTGCAGGCGTGATGCGGTCTGCGCTGGCAGTACGAAGGGAGACGTTTGACAGTGGCGTCGTAACTTTCCTGAGCAAACGGCAAAGTGTGGCACTAATAACTGAAGCTGCGGCACCAGTGTCAACGAGGGCGAGTGCAGCGACGCCGTCCACATATACATCAATAACATTCGTCGGAGAAGGAACAGGCCTTGGTCTGTTCGTGAGTGACGCAGTTCTCGCCTCTGGAACTGCGGCGATTAGTTTTCCCGTTCCGGCGTAGAAGGACGACGACGCATCGGCGAAAGCGAGCGACGTCGGGGAGATGGCGAACGGTGGCCAACAAGAGGGCGGTGGTCCGAGTAAGAAGACATCTGGCCAGGGTTCTGAGGCACGGAGGAGGACGTGTATGGTGAACCGTGTGGTTCGGTGTCGAAGCTACGGTGGTAGGATGTTGGGCGGCGACGGCAAAATCGTGCAATGTGGCCAGGTAGACCACACGCAAAACATATTGGGTGGTTGTCAGGAGTGCGCCATTGTCCACTGCTGTGTGGGTACCGCGGCTGAACGAAGTGAGGGGCTGGACGCAGTGGCACGGCTGATGGGAATGGTGCAGAGGTGTGAGGTGGTGGCCGTGCGAGAGCCTCGGCATAGCTTAGAGGTGCAGTCACCACGGGAAAAGCAACGGGAGTCGGCACCGGTGGAGTCTCGCGGGCAGAAGGGAGAGCTGCGCAAACTTGCTCTCGGATGACCTGGCGAAGGTTGGCCGGCAAAGGCGAGGGTGGTGACGTGGCTGAGGATAGCAGTGAAAGCTGGCGAGTGACCTCAGCGTGGACGAACTCTTTAATCTGGCAAAGCAGGGAGTCCATATCAGTAGCCACGGCCACGCTCGCGAGGAGGCTGTCATCGGACACAGGTGGGCGCCGTGTGAGAAGACGCTGCCTGCAGAGCTCGTCGAAACTCTGGCAAAGCTCAATGACCTGAGAAACTGTGTCAGGGCTTTTTGACAGCAGCATATGAAAGGCATCGTCAGAAATGCCCTTCATGATGTGACGTACCTTGTCCACCTCCGCCATCGTCGGGTTGACACGCCGGCAGAGGTCGACGACGTCCGCTATGTAGCTGGTGAACGTTTCACCAGTTGTGGGATCGGCTGCGTAGGCGTTGTTCAGCGCGAAGCTTGCGCACGCCAGGGCGGCCGAAAACGTCTGCGATGCTGGTTTTGAAGCGAGCTCACGTGCGGAGATCGGCTTCGTGGTTTCGAAACCACAGCTTGGCGACGCCCGATAGATAGAACATCGCGTTGTTGAGCTTGTGGGTGTCGTCCAATTTGTTAGTGTTGCTGGCGCGTTCATACGATTCCAGCCAATCTTCAACGTCTTTCTCATCGGTGCCGCAGAAGATGTGCGCTTCCGCGCAAGCGACAGGCTGAATCCAATCATCCAGTAGATATAGCTAGACCGTAGGCTACGAAATCTGAAGCGAAGGCAAAGTTGGCTGCTGAAACACCGGAGCAAAGGTAAGCCAGATTAGCACGTTATAGAGAAGCTTACCAAGCGCGGAAACGAGCATTAATGAAACACTGTTTGCAAATTCTTTGCGGAGCCAAGCCAAACAGACCATTCGCTCGTGATAACTAGGTTTCCAAGATTTAAATCTCAGCCAATTTTTATTGCGATAGCTATTACATGGACACTCCAAAGCGGATTTCTGCCTTCGGCGTCGCCGTCGCCGTGAGGTTCCGTATGACGTCAACAGCAATGAAATCGTCGCCGCGCTCCGGACGCTGTATGTGCGAGTAAAAGGGTGCGAGGGACGCGCGCTTTCACGGGGAGCGAACGCACGTCAGAGAGCAAACGCGCGTTCTGCGCCGTGCTCTCTGAGAGACTGCAGAATTAAGCGCCTCTTTCCTCTTTTACAGTAACCATATATAAAGCGCAACCGCGACTTCCTCCGTCGCGCGATAGACCGTGGGGGGGATGGGAGGGAGGGAGGGAGGGAAGGCGACGTTTAGCTGCGGCATCAAATGCGTATTTATATAAAAAAGTTGTCGCAGTTTCACCTGAAAGGCGAAGCATCAATTGCGATAGCAAATTTGTAGAGAGCTATACGGAGTAATGATATTAGCTTTATCAGCTGTATAAACTTGGACATGCAGCAGCACCGGCAACACGCGGAACTGCTATCGACGCCGTCGGCGTTTGCCCGCGTTCGCTCAAAATGCGTGCGGCGTTGGTGACTGTTGCCGGAGCCTCTGATATAAATAGGCACTTGGTGCCGCAGCTAAACGTCGCCTCCATTTCCTCCCCCTCCCCCCCCTCCCCCTCCCCCTCGGCCTCTCGCGCGTCGGAAGAAGACGCGTTTGCTCTACATATATGGTGATTGTAAAGGAGGAAAAAGACGCCTACTTCTGCAGCCCTTAAGCGAGCACGGCGCAGAACGCGCGTTTGTTCTCCGTCGTGCGTTCACTCCCCGTGAAAGCGGGCGCCCCTCGCGCCCTTTCACTCGCACATACAGCGTTCGGCACGCGGCGACGATTTCATCTCCATTGACGTCATACGGAACCTCACGGCGACGGCGACGACGACGCCGACGGCAGAAATCTGCTTTTGAGTGTCCATATAATTGCTATCGCAATAAAACGTTGCGAGGCGAGAAGGTGGGTAAGATTTCCGACGCTGCTCGAGGAGTGTCCCATTCTGATCTCGTCGAAAACCTCCGAGCCGCCTCCAGAGGCACCGGCAACAGTCACCAACGCCGCGCGTGTTCGGTGCGAACGCGGGCAAAATGCCGACGGCGTCGACAACAGTTCGGTGCGTTGCTGGTGCTGCTGAATATCCAAGTTTGTTCAGCTTATAAAACTACTATCCTTACTCCGTATCCCTACTAATTTGCTATCGCAATTGATGCTTCGCCTTTCGGGTGAAACTGCGACCAATTTTTTCTTTCAGGAAACGCTTTTCAAGCAGAATGCAGATCTCAACCATGAAGTGAGGAGACGACTGTCAGTATTTACAGGTGAATAAATTGTACTCGCCTATGAGTCCCGCAGTCGGCTTAGGCAAGGCCGTGTAAAGACTGGCGATGATGGACAGCTTGTCTGTCTCATCCATTTCGCCAATCTTTCAGTCACGTGGCCTGCTGTAACAGCAGTCCGTCACATGTGGTCTACTGTGCCACATATTTATATTATGAAGGAAGCGCGGACAGTGAATTGAGTTAGGACAACTTTAAAGTACAACCATGTATCACACACTGTTGAGTCCTTCTTGTGTAATTAGTATGCGAAAAACCTTCGCGGTAAGAATGTAAACTTCCTAAAGGCGTGTTATTGTGTTCAATGATTAAAAGAAAATTTTTCCGGTATTTGGAACTTTGTACAAATGTTCAGTTATTCTATATGAAATCCGTAGTTTAAAATGTCGCCGTATGATCCGCAATTTTCCGCACCTCCACTGTCTCACCGAAAAGAAAAGAAGAGCGTTATTTTTTTAACACCATTGCTTGTTATACAACACTTGTAAAACCTGATTTTACGTTTACAGCAAAGGAAGACAGTCGAAAGAACGTCAAACACAAAGCCATGAGCCACTCTTTGAGACAAAGTAACCGAGTTGAACTCTGTATCGTATCCGCACGTGTGTGCGTGCTTCTGCATGCGCACAAGTTATCAATGATGGAAGCCAAACCCACACCCATGTCTTTATCAACGAACACACCCTCTTTTCCCTCTCCCTGCAGTTGTATACTAACCGCATTCAATAAACAACGTGGTTCACTCTTCTATTGCTGTCCTGGCGTTTCACTTTGGCACTTAGATGACGATACATGGTGGCAGAAGTGGCGACCGTTAGACTACGAGCTGCGAAGTGCGTCAGCGTAGGACCGCATCAAGCCCCCAGGGCCGCAACGCTTCGCCGGGAATGGTGGAAGAAACTGGAAGTCTTTCATAGAACGGTTCCAGTTATTTTTAAATGCAACAAGCCCTGAGAAGCCAAGATCCTAAGAAGTAAAGACCGCGATCCTGCTGAGCGTCACCGGCGAAGAAGCAATAGAGGTACACAACAACTTCTCGTTTGCTGAAGAAGCGGAAAAGCACGACTGCAAGACAGTAGTCGCGAAGTTGGAGGAGTATTGCGTCGCGAAAGAGAACGAAGTCCACGAGAGGTATGTCTTCAGAACGCGTCTCCAAGGTGAGGCTGAGCCATTCGAGCAATTCCTCCGTGAAGTCAAGAAACAGGCTGCGGATTGCAACTTCGGTCTCTTGAAGCACGACAGGGTTCGTGGTCAAATCGTATTTGGGACGAATTCGTCACGACTGCGGGAGAATGTTGAGGGACAGAGCGCTCAACCTGGAAAAAGCCATTAGTATGTGCAAGGCTGCAGCGACAGCAGCTCGTCACAACGACGTATGGAAGAAAACGAAGGAAGAGCACGAAGTAGACGCAGCAACATCGAGAATCAGCACCACATCGACGCGGGAAGCCGAGACCACAGCTCGTCAGAACGAAGCATGCAACAAGATGAAGGAAGAACCAGAAGTAAGCGCGATAACAAGACCCGCCTCCACAATGCTGATGCAACGAGCAAAGTGTTACCGATGTCGCCGATCTCATGCTCCAAGAGGTTGTCCGGCGTATGCCAAAACCACGACCTACTGTTACTGACCTGACCAGCGAGCATAACGCCAGCGTGCCTGGTCTAGCTCATGTTTCTGCCACTACGAGCCTTATGGCGCTACTAGTTACCCCATCTGCGCCGCACTTTTGCTGTCGTCTGCTCGCGCCAAGACGCGATGTTTGCATGGGTATGCACTTTGTACGACGAAGAAAATAAGCAAAAGTACGTTCATTGAGTAAAATCAACAATAATGCCGCACTGCTACGTGAGTTTGTGTAAATCACGGCAAGGTAAGACGCCTGGCATACGTCTTACATTTAGTTCCCGCTTTACGCACCTGGGTGAAAAAAATGGATCAAGGCATGCCGTTTCTAGAAAAGGTGAGGCTGCCTTAGTGTTATTTGACGGCGTGTTGAAAATGCAGCTACATGCCTTAAATTGTTATACGTACGTGTTCTATGATTAAAGAGATGTGCCCGTACATTTATTGTCACTTAGTGGCACTTCCTGAATACCTTTGCCACCGGTATCAAATTTGCATTGCGAGCATGCGAGGCAAAGGTTGTACGGAATATTTATGCAACAAACATTCATGCAAATAAGTTGTACCCCAGAAAAAAAAACTGTATTACCGTTGGTGGCTTATCGCGTGCGATTTCATTATTTATTCGTTTCTTTTATGGTCCGACGTATCCCCACAATCCAGTTAATTCAGATTGCAGCGATATAGCCTTTACTTCACTTGAGATGGTTTTAGGCCAGAATATGACATAAAGACTGAAGGCTAGATGCCCTGCCTTCAATATTTCTATCCATTGTACATTAGGTGCACGTGCGGTGCCTGCCGTACGAAAAGTGAGCTGCATGTAATCAGCAAAAAGGAAGTGAAACGAGGTGCAAGCACGTACTTTATACAGTCGAATTTTATACAGTAAATAAACGGTCCTCGGTCGTATACATTACGCGCGTCGCAAAGCCTGTCACAGAACGACAAGTCTTGAATTGGTACAAACAGATGCACCCCTAATCTTCAATGAGAGTTTAGAAGATTGTGAACTTGACGGTGCCCAGACGTGCCCACTGGGCCTTGGAATTTTATTGCAGATTATAGACTTTCTTGAACAGTACGATGCACCAATTAGACACTCTCCAGGACCTAAAATATTTGTTAAATGGTCCCGAACAAATCTAGCAACATGAAAACATTCAGCCCCAGCTTTCAAGCAAGAGTCGCAGAAGATACAGCAATATTTTAGTGGTGCGTGGAAAGCTATATAGCTATAGAGGTCCCATGCTCTACCATCATAGCTGCGACTGTGGGGATCATTGTGGCATGGAAAGGTGGGCTGCCGAACCCGAGACAGAGTTCTCTTCTGTATACGTGCATGAGGTAGATGCTAAAGCTTATGCGCTATTGCCGGATTAAGAAAGACAAAAAAAGTAAAAAATTCACCCGCCCTCAAGCGACCGCTGGAAATAGTATTTACACAGGAGAGCTCTATAGAGCTCTCCTGTGTAAATACTGAAGAGCGCATAATAAGGTTCGCTAAAATCATGCACGACAAATAAGCCCATTGCTCGCTTACACGTTAAAAAAAAGAAACGTGCGCAAGATCAGTAGTTTGCTGAAGAACCGAATAGTGCACCAGTTTTGGTGCAGTTGATTCTTTTGTAAATAAACGCTTTGAAATTTTGGCTGAAGTGTACATAAACATTCTCACTACCACAAGCATTAGAATAAATCAAAATATGCCTAAATTTGAGCACGTTGCGTGAATGAAGCACTTGTACAGCGCGCCCGCATGTGCTGTAACCATAGCACGTCGATGCTCAGGAGGGGTAACTCGAGCGCCCCCTTGGCGGCGAAGTCTGGAACGATAACCGGCGCAGGCGGCTCCATAGAGAGCCGTCAGCTGACCAGGTCAGTATTTGAGTAGGTCGTGGCCAAAGCTTGTCACCACTGCAATAGGCCTAATCACTTTGGCTCGTGTTGCAGTAAGAGAGCTGACACTAGGAGGATCCACCAAGTGAATGATGAATTTGAGGTCCTAGACGTCGTGGTGAGTAGTCGCCCACGATCGCGATTGGCTGTTGAGTGCGAGCGTAGGAGGCTGGGATGTGTCATTCAAGGTTGACACCGGAGCCCAAGCAAATCTGATACCATTGTCTCCGTATCACAAACTAAGCGTTGGGGCTATTGAACCCAGTGGAGCAGTCTTGCGTTCTTACGGTAGAAGCATCATCAAGCAATGTGGAACCATTTCAGCTCCGGTGGCGATAAATGGCAACAAGGACACGGTTCCATTCGTCGTGGTCAGGAAGGATCACCAGGCCATCCTCGGCTTAGAAGCCAGTGAGCGCTTTGATCTAATAAAACGCAACATCACAAGCGTAACCGCAAGCCCTTCGAGAGACGTTACCCATCAGTTCCTTCAGCTGTTTCGCGGAATCGGTTGCCTCCAGCGAAATTACAGAATCGTGCTTCATGATGGTGCGCTACCGGTCGTTCAACCGGCGCGAAGAGTGCCCTTCTCCGTCCAGCAGCCGCTACGCGCCAAGTTGACAAGGATTGAACAAAAAGGTATCATCAAGAAAGTCAGCTGCCCCACAGACTGCGTGAGTCCCTTAGTTATTGTTAGAAAGAAAGATGGGAGGTTAAGAATTTGTCTGGATCAAAGAAAAATCAATGAGAACATAAAAAGAGAGCACTTTCAGATGCCACGACGCGAGGATATGGAAGCAGAACTGGCAGGCTCAACATTCTTCTCTCGCCTAGACGCTAACGCTGGATTTCATCAAATTCCTCTAGACGAAGAATCTTCAATGTTATGCACATTTTCCACACCGTTTGGTCGATACCCTTTCCTTCGGCTACCCTTCGGCATAGCATCCGCCAGTGAGGTATTCCAGAAAGCGCTAAACGAAATATTTGATGATCTCCCAGGCGTCCGCATGTATGTTGACGATGTACTTGTATGGGGAGCAACAAGAGAAGAGCAAGACCAGCGCCTACGAGACACACTGAAAGCAGCTGAGTTTGCGGGACTCACATTCAACCCTGCGAAGTGCAAGTTCGCGGTACAAGAGATTAAGTTTCTAGGCGACATAATCACCAGTAAGGGCATCAAGCCAGATCCTTCACTACTTGCCAGCGTATTCGACTTACCAGCACCACAAAACAAGCAAGCTGTGCAGAGGATGCTCGGTGTTATTAACTATTTTTCCAAGTATGTCTCCCGCCTGACGCAGCGAACTGCGCTTTTGCGCTCGCTTCTGAAGCACGATGTACACTTTGAATGGACGCCCGCACACGAAAATGAATGGCGTGACGTGTGCAAGTCATTGAGCGCAGCCCCCTTGTTGGCCATCTTTGACCCAAACAGGGCCACGAATGTTACATCGGATGCATGGCAAGACGGCGTGGTTCAGCTTTATTGCAGCTACTTGAAGGTTGGAGGCCAGTAGCCTATGCTTCGAAAGCCTTGACAGCGACCGAGCAGTGGTACTCTCAAATAGAAAATGAAGAGCTCGCATTAGTATTCGGCTGCGAAAGATTTCACCATTTCGTTTATGGTCGTTCAGGGACACTCGAAAGCGATCATCGTCCTCTTATCTACATAGCAAAAAAGGCGATGTCAGAAATTCCCCCACGTGTGCAGCGATTCTTCCTTAGGCTGTTACGTTACGAATAGGTACTCACTTTTGTTCATGGTAAACAGTTGAACCTGGCGGACATGCTGTCGAAATACCCTGGTCCTGGAGACGGCACTCCAATGGACACTACCGACATCGACCTTCTGCTGTCAGCATGGTATCGTCACTCGTTTCTGAGAGGACATCTGGACATCTGGACGCCTGGCACGTGAGACGGCGTCTGATCCATATCTAAAATTAGTGTTGCAAAATGTTACGCAAGGAGAAACTGTGGAAGGGCCATTAGCTTCAATGAAGTCAGAATTGTCAGTGGTCAAAGACATACTTCTCAAGGGAATGAAGGTGTTGATTCCCGCAGAAATGCTAAAAAGAATTCATGAAGGCCATCTTGGCGGGGGAAAATGTATGGAAAGAGCGAGACAGTTGGTCTACTGGCCTAGAGCATCAACTCCGATATTGAATCTCTTGTACATGAGTGCGCTGTCTGTCGGCGACATGCCTACAGACAACCAGCCGAGCCACTCATGCTGAGGAAGACACCTGCAAAAGTGTGGTACCGCGTTGGAGCTGAAATTTTTTAGTATGGCGGGAAGCACTACCTTTGTGTTTATGACGCCACGTCTACTTTTCCAGATGTGGACGAGGTTCGTGACCTGTCGGCAACTTCCGTCGTCGATGCACTCCGTGCCGTGTTTGCAAGATATGGCATCCCGTCGCAGTTATGCACCGACAACGGGCCGCAGTTTGCCAGTCATGAGTTTGCCCAGTTTGCCGCACGGCACGACTTCGAGCATGTGACTTCAAGTCCGCGATATCCGTGCTCAAACGGATTAGCGGAGAAAGGCGTACAGGTTGTGAAAAGGATCCTTAATGCAAGGTATCTAGCTGCAGTGGTGTCACACATGTGATGTAAAGCAAATGAAATGTACACCTATGGTTCACATATGATGAGAGCTGTCTGTAAAAATTGAAAACGAAGCCTTAGGAGCCTTGGGGTGAAGCCCACTTCCAATTTCCCGCCATGGGATTTCCCCCTATTGCTGAAAAAAATTGTACAAAAATATTTTTTTTCTTTTTCTGAATTATGGCTATTCTTGATGTGTTTTGTACATTTAGATAGAAAATAATTATTTTTTCTGGCTATTTATATGTCTCGTTCTTAAAGGGTTAAGAAGATCACAGAAGCCAACGAAGATTTCTGGCTAGGTCTGTTAAATTATAGAGCGAGCCCTTTGGAAGACGGACGATCTCTAGGCGAGTTGCCCCAGGGAAGATTACGCACCCTGCTCGCCGACTTCACGCAGAATCCGGCCATTCAATAGAAGAAACACACCCAAACAGTTCGAAGCCATAGACCACTGCCGCCCCTCGAACGTGACGACGTCGTGCGTGTGAGAGGAAAAGCATGGTCATCGAAAGCCACCGTAATTGCGCCGGCAGGTCCACGGTACTTCTGCGTTCGAACGGAGAACAAGACAATAAGGAGAAATAGACGCCATCTTCTCGCAACAAAGAAAAACCCTAGTCCAGAGGTCTCATTCAACGACACTGAAGACGAACCAGACGACGAGAAAGTTTCCTCAACGACGTCATCAGAAGCCGGTCGCACAGAAGGAGCAACAGAACAAAGCCAGCCACCCGTGGCACTTAGGAGGTCCCAGTGACAGCCAAGACCACCCCAGCGGCTAGCCTATCATGCTAACTTCAAACAAATAAGCACGGTGTGATGTATCGGGAAGATGCAAGGAAGATGTATCGTATCCGCACGTGTGTGCGTGCTTCTGCATGCGCACAAGTTATCAATGATGGAAGCCGAACCAACACCCACATCTTCATCGACGAACACAACCTCTTTTCCCTCTCCCTGCAGTAGTATATTAACCGCATTCAATAAACAACGTGGTTCACTCTTCTATCGCTGTCCCGGAGTTTCAATTTGGTTGCGCATTCAATTTTATTCACACGGGAAGAAATATCTCAATGATGACATTTACAGTCTAGTAGTCTGCTTTGTTCGCAGCTCTGCCTCTTTCTCTGCAAGGTTGTATACTTCATCCACCACCGTAGAATAATCCTCAGTTTCCTTCGAGGTTTATCTCTTTTTTTGCGCCATCCCTGTTTCTCTTTATCGCCAGTTACTCTTCTGCAGTGATACGAATACTGTCAGAGTATGTAATGTGGAAAGAAGAGGACATGGTTGGTGCCTTGGGAGACCACAAATAAGATTCTGGGTTTCGCTTCTCGCAGCCATTAAAACGCATCTGTAAATACTAGTACGCTTCTTCCTTCCCGTAACATTATTGGTGGACGTGCGGGGTAGTCACTTGCGCAAGACGAACCTCCGCAGCGGACGTAACCTGGCCGCCATGTCATCCGAAGGGGCCGCGGTAGCTCAGTCAGCTAAGGCGTTGCGCTGCTGAGCACGATATCGCGGGATCGAATCCCGGCCGCGGCGGCCGCATCTCGATGGAGGCGAAATGCAAAAACGCCCGTGTGCTTGCGTTGTAGTGCATGTTAAAGAACCCCAGGTGGTCAAAATTAGTCAGGAGCCCTCCACTATGGCGTGCCTCATAATCAGAACTGGTTTTGGCACGTAAAACCCCAGAAAGAAGAAGAAGGGGAGTCTTCAACCATGTCCCCGTCGATGGCACTGACGGTCATCCTATCCCAGCCCCACGACCCTGGCATGTTTTCTGGGATTGAGAACGTTGACGTCGATGACTGGTTGGTAAATTACGAACAGGTCTGCACCAACAACAGGTGGGATAGCATGCTTATGCTGGCCAACGTAATATACTACCTCAAAAAAACGGCACGGGTCTGGTTCGAGACACATGAAGAGATTACCAGTTGGGAGCAATGCAAACAAAAGCTTCGTCATTTGTTCAGCAAGCCCATCGGCCGCCAACGTGCTGCTCAGAAGGACCTTGGGACCCGTGCACAGACGTCCACTGAATTTTACGTGGCGTACATCCAGGACGCCTTGGCTCTTTGCCGCAAGGTGGATCAAAACATTAAAGACAGACAAGGTCAGTCACGTTTTAAAAGGCATAGCGGACGACGCGTTTAACCTTCTCGTATATAAGAACATCACAACAGTCAATGAGATCATTAACGAATGTCACCGCTTTGAAGAAGCGAAAAGCCGCCGCATAGTTTAGCAGTTCACGCGTCTACCCAACACCGCTGCTTCATCGATGTGTGAAGACCTTTGTCTTCCGCGTGAGCCCACCCCCTCTGAGAACGTCGTAAGTATAGTCCGGCGAGAAATGAAGCAGCGTCTCCTGCCACACAAGTGACGCAGTAGTTTGACGATTCCCGGCCTCTCGTGTCCCTCATTCAATCGGTCATTCGCCAAGAACTTTACAATGTGGGTCCGCAATCCATCTGCTCCGCCAACCGTCCTGACTTCGCTTCGTCTGCTGCCTCTGCCCCTGTTCACCGGAACCAGTGCGGTCCATACCTGAGCTATGGCAACCCGGCTGAATGGCTCACACATGATGATCGACCCATCTGCTTCTATTGTGGACGTGTCGGCCACATCTCTCACCACTGCCGCAGTTCCTGGCCGGCCCTTACTCGACCAAGCTTTCCCGCCTACCACCGTTCCCCACTGAATCCTCGCCCGCCTACGCCCTCCACCCAGTTCGAAGGTGCACCTGACAACGCTCGAGTCACTCCGACTAACCGCTCACCATCACCGCACAGTAGCCGCTCCCGTTCAACCCAGCTGCGTCGTTCCCCATCCCCTGCTTACCGTCGCCGCTCTCCGACGGGAAACTGACTGGGGCAGCTCCGGGAGGTGACGCTGCTCTAGCACGCCGGCCTGAAAATCTTCTGTTGACCCTGCCTACTGATCGGAACCTTCTCGACGTCGATGTGGATGGTTTGCCTGTTACAGCACTCATCGACACTGGGGCGCAAGCTTCCATCGTGAGTGCTGACCTGCGAACGCACCTGAAGAAAGTCCTTACTCCTGCTCCGATTCGACTGCTACAGGTCGCCGACGGTGGAACTCCGGCTGTGCTCGGAATGTGTGCTGCACGTGTCAGTGTCGCCGGCCGCCACACGTCCGTTTTGTTTAGTGTGCTCGAACGCTGCCCCCACGATGTGATCCTCGGCCTTGACTTTTTGACCGCCCATTCTGCTCTAATTGACTGTTCAGCCGGTGTTGTCCAACTTGACCTACCCCTTTTCATTGACCTTCCTACTCAAGCCCCAACTCAGCTTTGTTCTGCGGATTTTATTCATCTTCTTCCCCAAGCAGCAACCTGCATCACCGTTTTCGCCTGTCCACCTGTTCCTGACGCAGACAATGTCCTCACTCCCACGACTTCAGTCCTGCTTTCTCACATTGTCTCCTTCCCACACACGGTCATTTCTGTAGCAGCCAATCAGACCTGTCTTCCCATCCTGAATTTCGACCAGTGACCTCAGGTACTTCCTCGAGGGATGTCGCTTGCCACGTTGTCACCGTCCCGCGAGGGCCATATTTCAGCTCTATCTGTTACGACATCTTCGACCAGTGCTCGTCCTGCGCCTTCTGCTTCGGCCCCGGCCGACGACATTGCAAAGATGATTGCGCCGGACCTCGACCCCCAATCCGCCGCAGAGCTCCGTGTCCTCCACGAGTCCTACGCCGACATTTTCGACCTGAACGATCACTATTTTGGTTCAAACTTCGGTTGTGAAGCATCGTATAAATACCAGCGATGCGGCACCTGTTCGCCGACGCCCATACCGGGTGTCGCCCTCTGAGCGACAGGGCGAAGTTGAAAAAATGCTTGCCAAAGGGGTTATTGAACACTCTTCCAGCCCGAGGGCTTCCCTTGTTGTATTCGTCAAAAAGAAGGACAACAGCTGGCGATTTTGCACGCGTGGACAATCGTCATCTAAACCAGAGCACCAAGAAAGATGTCTACCCGCTTCCACGGATCGACGATGTTCTGGATTGTCTTCACGGTGCCACTTATTTTTCATCAATAGATCTTCGCTCCCGATATTGGCAAATTGCCGTGGATGAAATGTACCGTGAGAAGACCGCATTCGTTACACCTGACGGCCTCTATCAGTTTAGGGTGATGCCTTTGGGCTTGTGCAAAACCCCGGCGACTTTTGAGCGTATGATGGGCGTGCTCTTGCGTGGATTGAAATGGTCCATCTACTTGTGTTACTTGGATGACGTCATCGTATGCAGCTCAACTCGTCCAAGTGCCACTTCGGTCACCGCCAAATAGCCATGCTCGGACATCAAGTCGATTCGTCAGGTATTCGCCCTGACCCCGCTAAAGTGCGTGCAGTGCAGAATTTCCCTGTACCAACCTCTGCCAAAGATGTTCGCAGCTTTATCGGTCTTTGCTCTTACTTCCGCCGGTTTGTGAAAAATTTCGCGCATGTTGGTCGTCCCCTGACTAACCTCCTCAAGAAACACGTTCCGTTCTGCTGGGGCTTTGAACAAGCGACTTCTTTCTCGCGCCTCATCACGCTGCTCACCACACCTCCTGTTCCCGCCCATTTTGACGCCTCCACTCCGACAGAAATTCCCAGTGACGCCAGTGGATTCGGCATCGGCGCAATTTTAGCCCAACGCCAACGTGGACACAACCATGTTATCGCCTACGCCAGCCGCCTCCTCTCCCCATCCGAGCGCAATTATTCGATTACTGAGCGGGAATGTCTCGCCCTCATTTGGGCTGTGGGCAAGTTCCGAGCTTACATATATGGTCGACCATTTACGGTTACAACCAATCACCACGCCCTTTGTTGGCTTTCTTCCCTCAAGGATCCCACCGGACGCCTCGGTCGGTGGGCCCTACGCATAAGGAATACACATACACTGTGGTCTACAAGTCGGGTCGTTTACATCAGGACGCCGACTACCTGTCTCGTGACCCCGTCCATGCACCGAACGATTTAGTGGACGCCGCACCGATATGCGTTCTCTCGCTTACCGCCTTGAAAGACATTGGGACTGAACAACGACGCGATGAATCGTTACGGCAGCTTATCGAACGTCTGCTCTCTGACCCGTCTGACCCATCCCTCCACATGTTCGTACTACAAAATGACACCCTGTATCGCCACAACATGCACTCAGAGAGGCCCGAGCTGCTAATCGTCATTCCGTCTCATCTTAAGCACACTGTACTCCAGCGACTGCACGACGTTCCCACTGCTGGACACCTTGGCGTCTCTCGGACCTATGACCAAATTCGGCGACGATTTTTCTGGCCCCGTCTCAACCGCTCCGTCCATCGCTATGTCGCCGCGTGTGAGTCGTGTCAACGCCGAAAGCGACCAGCTGTATACATCCTGCTGGTCTGCTGCAGCCTATGGATATACTAACCGACCCTTTTTTTTCGCGTTGGCGTTGATCTTCTCGGACCATTCCCTATATAAAACGACGGAAATAAGTGGATTGCCATCGCTACGGACTATACCACTCGCGATGCTATTACAATAGCCCTTCCCAGTGCGCTACAGACGTCACTGACTTCTTGCTTCACGACGTTATCTTACACCACGGCACATGTCGTCAACTTTTCACCGATCGCGGATGATACTTTGTTGCCAAATGCATCGACGACTTACTTCGATCCTATCCTACTAAACACAAGCTTACTACAGCCTACCATCCACAAACTAACGGTCTTAACTGAACGTTGGAACCGGACAATAACTGACATGCTCGCGATGTATGTTTCCTCCGATCATCGCGACTGGGACACTGCTTTACCATTTGTCACGTTTGCGTACAATTTCTCGCGCCACGACACAGCTGGCTATTCGTCCTTCTACCTTCTATATGTCCGTGAACCGACCTTGCCTTTCGAGACTCTTCTTTCGACCACACTCGACTCGCCGACAGAGTACGCTCATGATGTCATAACCACAGCGACCCAGGCACGCCAGATTGCCAATCTTGTCTCTCTGCTTCACATACACGTCAGAAGTGCCGTTACGATCAGCGCCACCGCGACATCGAATACGAAGCAGGTGCTCTTGTGCTAGTTTCGTCGCATCTCGACGTGTTGGTCTTTCGGAGAAACTCCTCTCGCGATACTACGGCCCTTATCGCAGTCCTCCGCTAGGTGACGCCTGTCACATATTAAGTGCCTCCACTGGGTGCTACTGTGCCTTCACCTCTATCTGACATCATCCACGTCAACCGCCTCAAACCATTCCTTTCTGGAACCAGTGAGTCGCGCCATTAAGGTGCTTCTTCCGACGGGGGTAATGTCACAGTATGTAATGTAAAAAGAAGAGGACATGGTTAGTGCCCTGGGAGACGACAAAGAAGATTCTGGGTTTCGCTTCTCTACGCAGCCATTAAAACCCATCTGTAAATACTAGTACGCTTCTTCCTTCCCGTAACAATACTTTTGGAACGTTGGGCAGTCCTAGTATTTTACGATCACAAAATCGATGCCCGAGCAATGTGACTCTACGTATAGTAGCAAGTTCTTCAAACGCCTTTCTTTGGTTCTTCAAACTTCTTTGGTGCAGTGCTTTCGGCGGCGAAACTTTACAATTAGGCCTCGGAAGCCGAGCAAACTTCGAGCGTAGGGACGCTGACAAACTCTACCAAGGGAACCCTCCGTATGCCTTGTATTGTTCCTGAGTGCAGAAAACTTTCCTAATTGCTTCCGTATCATCCGTATAATTACCTTGCTGTCTCATACACATAAGCGACCATACGAAACCATGCGTATGGCGCGTACCTGCAATCAGTTTGCCGTCATCCGCGTTGGAGACACGAGCAAATTATAGAGAACAACGCCCAGCGTTCGCGTCACCCCTTATGATTCCGACCGCTTCTCAGCGCGGTGCATTCGTGACAGCCAGATGAAGCCTTCCAATTTGCGTCCGGCATCGGAATGGCGGGTGGAAACACGGGCTCAGCTCATCACATGATTGCCTCCACGCCGCTCACCGTTCGCGACACTCGCGACCTCAATGCAGGTCCATTCAGTTGAGGTAGCAATTAAGAAGTTTGTTTGGGCCATCCTTCTAATCGTCTGAGAAACGTAAG
Source organism: Dermacentor silvarum (assembly GCF_013339745.2). Lineage (NCBI taxonomy): Eukaryota > Metazoa > Arthropoda > Arachnida > Ixodida > Ixodidae > Dermacentor > Dermacentor silvarum. The sequence continues at coordinate 58,908,231 of NC_051159.1, read as the reverse complement.
TAACGCCTTCGTTCCTCAATATGCGTGCAATTACACTTGGGCACTTGGAAGCGCTAAACGTGCACCATAAGCTTTTGCAATGGTCGGGCTAGCTGGTGATAAACAATCACAAACAAACGATTGCCCTACACTCCAGCATGGTCTGCCTAAGGTCCAACGTGCTGCTTCTACATGTTAGGCTGAGTGCAAGGAAACGGTCGATCAATAATATCTCGTCATCTGGTCCTGCAAGAGTTTCCGTCCAAAAGGAGGAGTACTCTTCTGGACTGCGTGAGAACAGGATTTTCTTATCACCGTACGGAACAGATGGTCTTAACGTCCACGTATTGGGTTCAAAATGGTTCCACGCATTCTCACATTATTACTGTGATATAATGAATTAATGATGAAACTTTTTAGCGCCTCTGTCTTGTCTATTATGTCCGAGCTAACAAGTATATCTTGGTGGACCTATAGCGACGCACGTTCACGACACAGAAAGAGACGCTCAGGTGGAGAAATTACTGACCACTCAGGCCAACCCTGCGTGAAGCAACGTCACCACCACCAAGAGTACCACATATTGACTTTGAATTGGTACTTACAGGGTATCCACTTCGTGAATAAATTTCTGACTAAAGCCCGTTGTTTTCCGACATAATTTGTTACGAGGATTGGCACGGGGGGGTTGCTGAAGTAAAGGTGTTCAGTCTGTTAACACGCAGACTCTACTTGACAACCTGCAAACAAGAGACTTTTCAGACGCGGGTGTGCTACAGATAACGTAATCCAAAGGGCCGAACATGGAGCGTACATAGGTCTCATGCCTTCTACTTGCATGTGTGTGCGACACTGAACTCGCAGATATGAAAAAGCACTGAAAGTTGGGCGAGTTGGCAGCTATTCATCATGAAACTGCAGCGCACACACAAGAAACGAGGACACAAGGCAAAGGTAACACACAGGCGCTATGGCACCACAGATATGTGGTAGCAAATTCGCGAAGAGTGAAGATGACGCACAGTCAATTGCTGGCCCAGACTTGCAGGCTAAGCTCAACTGTAGCAAATAGCTTAACGAACCAATCAACCAAATGGTCATCCCATCGACCAACAACAAACAAACTTACGTTCTCTGCGTGCTGTCAAAACGTGCCAGCGTGACATCATAGCGCCTACGCAACTGCACTTTTCGCCCACTAGCACTTCGTAAAATTCTAAAAAAAATACAGCAGGTGTCGTGTTCATGATGCTCGAGAACCACAGCTGCACCACCTTATATACTATTGTCTGCCATTGTCCGAGTATAAAATATGAAAACTGTATTTTTTATGAATCGAGAAGCTTTAATAGTTCCCCATTAGCACAGAATAAAATGTATTTCAGGTCATTGACGGGCGGGCATTAGGAATTTCAGAGACGCAGTCTAAAAAAAAAGAAATATAAAAGAGGTGATTACCATGTGCGTGCCAGTCAGTACAAAAATATAGAGTTGTCAGAGTCAATCTGCAGTTGCGACAATTTTTCATCTCGATGTTTACCTAAAGATGTTAAACAGAGGGGTTTGACACAATGGTGAGCTGGGCAAGTTGTCGTGCATTCATTCTTAGGAAAACGCGAACAGACAAAGGCGACGGAAGCACTGGTCTCGTGCTCTGGCGTCCTTTTCGTCCTTCGCGCTTTATAACTATGAACAGTGGACAGGGTGGCACCAGTGTAATAGATTAGTTGCTCTTTTCAAGCTCGCACTGACCGTAATATGCAATGCGTGTTAAAAAGAGAAGTTAGTTTTACGACATTCTTAGCACGTAGATCACTCCGACTTGGCGCTCTTTGTAGTACATTTACACAGTAATTCAGAAAACCACTTGAAGGTCGCGTGCGCCGGGGCGGCTCTCGAGAAAGGAACAGTCGTCCTATGTGCTGTCGATTCGATAGGTGCATCGTAGAGCTTACTTTGCCTTTCAGTGCAGCACAAACAAATACCCACCATATCCGAACTCACCCGCTGCGAGCACGTTACCAGGAGGACTGTGGAGGACTGATCCCCGCAGTGCCTGAGCATGAATCACTCCACGTTTCCGGCGATCCCTCGGTTCCGCCTCCCAATTTTCTTTTACAGCGTCCTCGGAAACAACGCCACTTCGGGCGCTGACTGCGTGCACATGCAATGAGAAAAGTGGCAGCAGCTTGGGCCATTACACTCCCCAACTCTAGAGTTCAATAGGGATTGAGGTCCGGGGAGGGTCCCGACTTCTCCCTGCACGTGCTCCCTTTCCTGTTCCCGATCCCTCAGTGAGGTCGGGCATTGAGCAGCCTTTGACGAGACCGGCTCGGTGAGTGGCAACTGTGGGACCAGTATCTCCTAGAGGTGGTTAGCTAAGACAGAACGTCGACCCCATTATTCCTCGAGATCATAGCGATAAGAGCGTTATTCTCGAGATGAGAGCGTCGGGCTCGAAAGCGGAGAGGCAGCTTTACAGCCTCAAGGGCAAGACAGGGCAGCGAGATACTAGGCGCACAATAATGCATGGCTCAATTGTGTTATCTACACAGGAGATCACGGAAATAATTACGTCGAATGCTGGGCATGCATTTAAGGGCAATGCATCATCTCCAGTTTTGTTGCTCGTATAATAATTATTATAACGTATTTGTCTTCGTAAACATTATGATGATCGTTAGGTGATCAATACATTTACACACGCTGGCATATTCCACACAAGGAGAGAGACTTATTAGAAAGGGAAGAAGAGATAGCTGGTGCGCGGGTAAATGATAACATGTGCGATTTTCTTTAGTGTCATTGCAAAATAGAACGTATGCTGCATTTGTACTGTGCAGATTGCGGAATCCTCTCTAAACAGGTGTTTGAAGACACAGTTTAGAATTAGTGATGCAGAAAAGGCTTCAGTGTCTTGGAATACAGCCGTACTGCAAGAAAGCAGTGAGCTTAAAGAGAATTTTCCTTCTTCGATGATACAGACAATTACAAGTAACGCTTTCTCCTTTCCTCCTATTCTTCAGTTCCGATCATCTTCAAATTACGCGCGCCTGTAATCACCCGCCCGCTAAATAACATTGGAGATAACTGATGAAAAATACGTCCAATTATGTCAGTGAAGTGTCGTCGCTGTTCCCTAGATCTCGTGCGTCTATGTAACATAATTCACCCTAACTTCTATTCTTTGTTTAAATGTAATACGAACAGAACGTAATATTTCGCACTAATGGCCAGCGGATTATTGTGGGTCTCCTGGTGTTCATTAGCATGCATGTAAATGGCACAAATAAACAGTGGTTTCAGCACTTGTCGGAATGCGTGCTCAGCAGTCGGCAATCGAATCCGTACTTTCGCGCTCACAAGCAGAGAGTCATACTCACTGACCGACAGTGCCGAACCAAAGAAGTAATACAATGTTGCTGAGCTAATATATGTGCCAAATTAAAAACCAATTATTTATTTGTCCCACGTGATTTGTAAATGTGTACGCAGTTACATATCCACGAAGCTCCAGTGTTAACAGCGTCATGGGTTCTTGGTTGTGCAATGGGGAAACAGTCGGGAGATTGGGAAACTACGTTGGCTCGCCTTTCGCGTGTTTCGATCCCGCGTGCAAAATTACACTCGGAAAGACTCGACGCCCTTACAGCAGCAGTCGTTAATAGACACTCATGGTGACAAAAACATGATCTAATCAGTGGTGAGAGTCCTCTGTCGATGGACCAACCTTCCATCCTGTCGGCGCAAACGTAATACAATGGCAACAACAAAGTGAACCGCGTAGCCGGCACGTGCACGCGGTTTGCTCGCTCCCATGACCAATACGAACGGCAGCAATCCCGCTTGGAACCCCAGTGGCCGGGCACGTCATCCCCTGACAGGTCCTTGTTTCGGACGCCGCACCAGCGAAACCGTTACTTCTCGTCGGTGCGCAGACAGGCTGTATTTATTAGTGTCCCCGCCTTCTTTTCTCTCTCTCTCTCTCTCTTTCCTTGCGGCTCACAAGACCGAGAGGTGTCGCGAAGGCTTCGCCCAGTTTCATTAGTGACTGGCCATAAATCTTCTCGCTTTTCTTCTCTCATGCGCCGCAAGAAAAGTGTTGTTTCTCCTTTCTCGAACGCTTCGATCGTGAGGGGGCGAGTAAGACGGGCCACTGGTGCTCGTGATAACGTGGTGTCTAACGTGAATAGTTAGTTTATTTTATTATTGTTTCGTGTGGTATGCATGTCTCGTTCAGAGGCAGCAAATCTCAGTGCTTGAAAACCACGCAGCCAGCAATGATACGTTATCACAGGAACTGTTGGAGAAAGGGAGTACATTTGGTAACTGCCTGATTTGCATATTTATGACAATTACAGGCTTTTGATGCCTTTCTTCTGTTCTGCAACATGATGGCCATATTTCTCCCTGAATTAAATGACGTTATCTTCAATAGCTTCCTACGGATTTCCTTGGTCCAACCAGATTTTCTATTGCCTCTAAGTTGAAGCACCACCAACACTTTCCTGGTGCGTGTTTCGTCTATTATATTGTACATTTCCCAAAGCAATTCGTTCGTCAAGATAGCAAGCATGGAAGGCATAGCAAAACGGAGCGCATGGAATTTTAGGGAATGTTAATTTACTTTTCGAGATTGTTGACCAAGACAATTTGACGATAGTATACCGGAAACGACATTGTCCATTAATTATCCTTGGCCGGGCTGCGAAAGTCAATTAATACCATAATTTCACTCGATGTAGTTTTTTATTACGGCTGAGCTATATCCCGGGATTAGAGGTACAGATGGACGTGCCTTCTGAATAGATTCCTTGTGTCACGCTAGTCTGCGAATATTGTAGAAAACTCGTGTTTCACGCTAACGTGCTTTATGTAATGCTAAATACGTCACTGTACTGTTGAAATTTGGAAGCGTCGAGACGAATTCCTTGTTTCAATTTATATCGCAGTACAACGAATTACACGTTACCTTGTAGTCCTAAATACATTAGAGGTCCACATTGCGGCATATGCCGCTCTGATAAACTCAGCTGTAAGTTTCAATGGACGTCAACGCTCACCACCACACATGGGGATACTCAAGGGTAACTTCAAGGTGCAGGTCACTCATATGCTTCGCATCACACCACAACTTGCGGCTTCTAAATGATGGAAGCCCTACATTTCTACGAGAAACAAAGTACAGCAGCGGCCTAGTTTGACAATAGTGTCGCGTGGCCTGACTTCGGGCGTGCAGTGGCTCCCTGATATTGCAACGCATGAAAGTGTTCATATTTCGCCCTATGTAAGAATCGATAGTCTAGAGGCCTCTTTACCGGTGGTCTCTCGACAAATTCACTAGTCAGTCTTTGAAGATCTTGTAAAAGGCGCGCGCAAGAAACATCGCACGCAGCTTAGAAGACAAAACTGCAAAAGCAATGCACGATTACACGCTCGCTTGACACATTCATCAAAACATACGGAGTCTGTTATTGAATCGGAAATGCTTCGCACACTACGTCGGCGAGCCGAAATGAGATACATACACACGAAATCAATTCTCGACCTCTGAGTAGCTAGGCACTCGCAAATAGAGGTATAAGACCGAGTGTATAAGCTAGAGGTTCAAAGATGGCAATGTTTTTGTGAGTCACTGGACCCTCGCGAGGCACTGTCCCGGTTATGCCGAACCCTACCTGTCAGTGCTCCCGTGCTAGCGCTTCAGAGATGAAGCTGCCGACGTTAGGGAGTATACACGTGACGTTCCTGCGAGAACAGCGTGGACGTCCGCTCCAGGGCTTCCCTCCTCAGTGCTCCGTACAAACGCCGGCAGCCGCCGCGATAGTCACGGCGGCGCTGGCGTCAGTACGACGACAGCGGTCAGTGAGCGAACACCCTTGCTCCTGCTTCGCTACGTTCTCCGGTGCAGACCGCGCGGTCGGTTTTTATCGCAGAGGAGGGTTGACTCCGTGTGGCGGGCGCTGGCGCGGCATGTATGCGCCAACACGCCTCTCCTCGTTCTCAGCGTGTGCGTGGCGTCGAAGCAGTGAGTGGTGTGTGGGTGCTGGTGGTGCACGGTGGCTGTCGCGCGAGTGTCTGGTGTCGAGCAACGAAGACGACGACGCTCCTGCTCCTTGCCGCCAGCTGGCGGGACCAAGAGGGGAACACGACGACCAGTATCACTCGGCGAACGCCCCTGGATTACGATGCGCTGTGAATAATTAATTGCCGGCGTTGCCTGTAGGAACCGTAGCATGATCACCGTGCCATGACACGCCACTGTGATTACAACCCGAGGCGGCTTCTCCCTTGGAAAGCGGATTTTCGGATTATTGTCGGCCTTCTCACCTTCTTCGCCTGCACAGCAGACGCCGCGGACGTCACCGATGCACGTGAGTTGTGCGGAGTAGTGTATAATTTGTCACGTCTTGCGCTGCATGTTTGCATCAGTTTTGTTTTCGCGTGCGTATTTGTGTGAGCTTGTTTTGTCTCTGCACGCTTGTGCCTGCGTGTTGTAGTTACTAAATTCAGACCCTGCTGAGTAATGTAATGCCGTGAGGAGACATGTGCGATTGTTTACGTGTATACATATTACACGAGTGAGTGAAATAATGTCAGTAATAGCAAACGCTACCGTTCATTCTTAGCTAATGTTGACGCCAGGTAGGCAGAACTGAAATTCGTAGTTCTTACATTATATGCAAGCAAAATGCACTGTAATACTGCTTAGACATTGAGAGGCTCCGCTTTGGGACGACCACTGAAATAACCATTTAAACTAATAGAGCAGCTGAAGCTTTGTTGCGAAGGAATGATGCTCAATGATGCATGTTTCCATGCCTATGAACATCAAGTATGCAAGGGTCCGAAATGCCCTTTCTATTTCCTCTCTCTCTCTCTCTCTCTCTGTAAAATGACCCTTGAATTCTTATCTTTTAGATTAAATAATTTCCCACATGTAAGGTTTATGTAATTCTTCTATTTATTTCTGTTATCATTATTATTAGCCTCAGGCCCTGAGTACGCTCTACACCTCTCGTGAGAGTAACACCCCGAGCGTGCAAAGAGTAGTGGAGCGGGCAGAATTATAGCTTCGCGTATGCTTCTCCGCGTATATTCAATGCCTATATAGTCAATGTTATGAAATATGTGGGGTGGCGAGACTACCTTAGATGTATCAAGAGAGCAGAATGCTCTAACAACAATGGTCGTTGGTGTTCGGCCTTCCGCGCGCTTTACTGAACGAGAAAGTGGCCGGAAAACAAGTTTCCTCGAGTACGGGTTCTGTCCACTTAAGACGTTCAGCCGCATCTTCGCGCGTAGCGCGCATGACGCCACGCGCCCATGACGCCACGCGCCAAATCGGCCATTATTGGCTCCTACAAGCATCTAACTGAATAGATGCACCTATGAAGCGGTCTTGGGATTCTGACTTCCCTTTTGTGCGCACGATACATACAGAGGTGTGTGAAAAAAAATTCATTTAGAAACAAAAGCAAAAAGATTAGCTTGTAGTACAGCGCATGTGTACAACGCAATATGTTCGGTCAGGATGAGAGAAAGATAGCAGGGGACTCATCTTGTAACAACTTGGGTAGTGGAAGGTTCGCCTTCATGGTCTGGGACGTCAATCGCCGGTGGCTCGACCAATTTCTCGCGCTATATTGTGACGTTCCTATGACTGCGGAGAGAGAGAATCACATTCCTTGCTCAAGCGTCCTGTCAGACGAGGTGGCCAGCTTGGAACAACACTGCACAACCGCCATCGGCCTATCATGACACAATGGTGCACCCGCAAAGAATTCGCGGTCGTGTTTTCTGTGACACTCTGGGAAAAAGAATACTGCGAAGCCATTAATTGAAAAGAAAGGTAACGAAAAAAAAAATTGTGATATTTCACGTGATTTTCTTTCTTTCTCTTTGTTTCCGTTTTTTTTTTTTTTACGCGTTAGCGTTAAAGCCCCGTGTCGCAGAAAATCTGGCGTCGGCAACCGGCGTGTGATGCGGGTTGCGGAGAAAATCAACCACCCCGACCGCCCAGGCCCTCCACGTGGTGCAAGGTTTTGGTGAACAAAAATTGAATTTCTCACACTGAAATTTGTCAGGAAAGTGGTATAGTACGACTTTACTCTTCGGCGTCGGATTTGCCGTCGGATTGCTTACCAATCGGCGTCGGATTGTAATTTGAATGTACGAGAAAACCTAATTCAGCTACGAGGAAACACAAACCCCTTTTCCAGCATTTCTACCAGACCTACAGCCGCGCGTTGCGATGCGATCGGGTCCCGATAACGCTATCGCGTTCTACTTTTAAAGGCGAAGCTTAAGCGTCCTCAAATTTTTTATATTTTTTGCTGACATTAGACATGCAAACCATTCATAGGAGCGCACGTGACAGATGCGTCTCATGAACAACTGCAGCAGCGATCGAGTTCTGAAAAGAAATGAGCGCATTGATCGTAGGCAGGAAGGGACGACATATTTCTTCTGAAAAAATCACAGCATATCCACGGGGTGAATGATGATGAGTGGGCGAAGCTACGGAGGGAATCATTGGATCTCCCGCTTAAGGGGACGCTATCACAAATGCGTTAGAAACGTGCAGTACTCTCTAGTAAGGGGGAGCGGCCACAGCGTCTTACGCAGCCATTTACACATGCCGGAACGTGCACCGCGTTTGCCGACGCCATCACATGACTGCTGAGAGAGTATACCCCCGTATTCATAAACGCTCCTCGACTTGATCTTGACTTGCCACCGCTTTGGGCAGCGCGTTAGAAACGCGTTGAAGGTAAGGCGGAGAGGCCACAGCGTCTTACACCAGCTTCTTACACGGGCCGTAACGCGCTAGCACAAACGCGTTAGAAACGCGCTTGAAACGCGGCCTTTCGTTAATGTTGGGTATTTATTGCCATCGTGGTGCGTGTGTCCAATGTGCCGCTTCGTGGCGTATAGTGGTTAGCGCCGCGCGTTTGGAAGCGAGGGGTCCCTGGTTCGATTCCGCGCTACGGACACAACTTTCGGAATTTTTTTTCTCATTTTTCTCAGACTGGTTACACACTACTGGTTACACACTACTACTACGACGACGGGGACGGAACGGGTGCCGCTATAAGGAGCTTCGCCCCTAAAACACTGTTCTGCGTAAAGTCAACGCTGGAACGGCTTCGGAACGGGACACACACCACACAGAGCGCGAACTGACTGTTTACAGGGTTCGCTCTTCGTGCAGTGTTTGCCTAGTCTCCTTTTGATGTCGTTCCGGTATTGGTCTTGCCCTAAACATAGCATTTATCAGAAACAATGTGTAAGTTCACCTATTGGCCCCACTCGCAGCTTCACGGGGAGACACAAGTTTGCCTAGCTCTCCTGAATGCCGGTGACTGGTGATGATCGTGGACGAGACGCTTTTTCTTTTGTGCTCTACCCAGCACCGAGAAATCACCTGCCGCGCCCGGAACGCGGGCTTTCACCTACGGGCTCTCGCCCGCTGTAAACGTTTCCGCCGTGGCACAACAGCGGGCGCCCGCATCGCAGGCACAGCGAGGTCCGAATGAGAGCAGCCGTCGAAGGGAGGCGTCTAGAGCGAAGTGGGGCCAGCGCAACACCCGACTGTCACCCCCCCACCTACCCCGCTTCCGCCCGCCGAGACCTCAGCGCTGACTCGGGGAGCTCACTGTCTCTCCTTTACCTCAGTCGAGCCAGGCGTCAAAGGCTCGCCTGCACGGCGGACAAAGCTGCACACAGATCACAATGTCCATTCTACACTCCCAACGGGTATACCGTTGTGCTGTGGGGGCGACGCAAGCAAGCCTATTATATTTGCGTGGGTCCTATGGGTGTGTGCATCTTGTAACCCTGTTGCTTCCATCGCCGAATGTGCTCCGTACGAAATGTAGTAGAGTATCCCACACGGAATCTTGCCGGCGATTGTCGTGGGGTGATCCCTTCGATTTGCCATTCAATACTCTTGTCTCCATATCTCCAGTTCTCGGTTGTGTTTCGAACCAGTGCGTATACTTTTGGGCGTCGCGCACGTTTCAGATTTCAATGCTCTGTTCCCGTGTGTAAGGTAGCCAACCTTCATCTTCCTTCTTGACACTCATCTCTAGTTATACGGTCACACAACGTATTAATGGAAACAGCTCGTTCACAGCCAACAGGGAAAGAGTTCACAGTCACTTCACCTGCAGCGGCAGTTTTTCGGCGTCAGTCTTTACGAACTCCGTACTAAAACGTATATTTTTTCACATCTTAACGGACGTGTTGGTCAATTTGCAATTTTCGGATGATCTCGTGCTTGCGTCATCTACTGGCACTCCTGCCATACGTCTGTTTCTACTGTGGTCTTCGTTTTAACCGTTTTAAAGTTGCCTACTTGCAAATGAACTGTTGTTTCAAAGGCGTGACCTGGAATAACACGAAGAATATCGCAAACGTCTATGGCAAGCATCGCTCGCTAAAAATGTAAAGTATAAAGGTAAGTTCATTCCTGGGGTTTCTTGGTCTAAGAGACGCGCCAGTGACAGTTTTGAATAATGAAGTCTTTAAATTTTCTAGGCACAATCAAAAGCATGCGCTAGTCAATTTTTTTCTTCGGAAATTCCCCTAGCTCAAATACGGACCTGCCCAGACATCGGCATTGCAATTTCATAAGATCTCGGTTGCCAGATAGTGATGAAAAAAAAAAAAAAACTACGGCAGAACACGGGCGTGTGACTGATAGTCTTGCTACGCACTTTGTTGTTTTTAAAGGTATTTAAATTGCATCGAAAATGCGCGGTGGCCGTCTAGAGGTCACACTGTTCTACGAAGCAGAGACATTTCGAGTTCGCGTTCGAATGCAGCTTGACAAGTACTGCGCCCTCCAAATAAACTTTCGCTTAACGGTAGTATGCCGAGGACTCTGGTATTACGAAGTCCGTCCGTTTCTAGGACCTAACTTATGGTCTTGTCAAAATCAGTGTTGGAGTGAGTCATTATGTACCAGAGACGCGAACGAGGGAAAGAAAGAAATGTCCACGACCTCGGAAATTCAGGGGGAGTGAGAACAGACGAGTCCGAGAACTTCGCTGAAGGTTCGGACATCGCTAGACCACACGTAACGTCAATATTTTTTGTCAATTAAGCCATTAAAACACCGCGGATAAACGGTGCTCCCCTTCACGTTGATGGAGCGCAGAAACGACTTCGCTGCAGGCCGGTTCATCATCATCATCATCATCAGAATATATTTATGTCCACTGCAGGACGAAGGCCTCTCCCTGTACTGCACTGCAGACTGGTTAACTTCGTTCTTTGTCTCCTAACCATCTTATTAGCGAGTTTTGTAAAATACGGACGCAAGTATCTTGGCGCACTCAAGAAGCCGCATCAATGGCATTGAGCATGCGCAGGACCCATACTCGGTTTGGGTTCTTTTGTGCGAAATACCGAGCAGCGCCCGCTAGCTAACCTCTCTGAGCGCTGTTTATAAAGCTCCCTGTAGCTTCGCGAGCGCAGGAAACATTGGCTCGAACAGAAGCGTCGCCAACGACGGATAAGGGAAGCCACAATGTAACCGGCGCAGACTCACTTCTTTGAAACAGAGCTGGACACTCGCCGGGCACGTTGCCCTTTTGCCACGAAACACCTGCTGCACGTTTCTCGAGCGTGGTTCACGCACGCGCAGACACGCTTCTGTGCGTGTCTGCGCCCAGAGAATCGAGGAGGAGGAATAAACTTTTATTGTGGAACCAGCACTTTATGATTCCCGGGCCTAAGCCTCCCGTGAGGGGACGTCGAGGGCTTGCCTCGCCACCGCCTCACGGGCGTGCTGGGTCGCCCAGGTTCGGTCGTCGAGGGCGGAGCTCCGCAGAGCCTACGCAACCTCGACGAAAGGGTCGTGGTGTTAATTTGTGTGTGCTGTGCTGGGCACTCTCACAGCATATGCGGAGGCGTAGCCGGGTGAGTGCCACAGCACCGGCAGTTGGGGGTACTGTAAACTTCAGGGAATATAAGCTGAAGGCGGGCGGGTGAAGAGTACGTATTTATTTGTAGCAGACGCAGGGCTTTAGCCTGCGCCCGGCTGAACTTGGGGTGAGGGGAGGGGGGAAGGTTCTGCGACTAAGGGAAAATGCCCTAACGAAATCGTTATAAGTAGTCAGATTGTCCCTGGTGTGCAACTCGTCTCCAGTGTCTCCGGCGCGGTTGACGAGGCCTCGCGCAATAGAGTGGGTGACCTCGTTGAGTTTGGGGAGCTGTGGGTGGACAGGGCCCGCATGGGCCGGGATCCATGTCAGGGAGATCATGCTTTCTTTAGAGTGTGGTGCCTGGCGGAGGATACGAAAAGCTTGAGGAAAAATACGAGCAACATTTTTTTAGGGCGAAGCTCCTTAGGGTGTGGGTCTGTCCCTCCTCTGTAGTATGTAGTAGTAGTAGTCGTCGTCGTAGTAGTAGGTAGCCACGTCTACTTTTATGTAAAAAAAAAAAATCCGAAAGTTGTGTCCGTAGCGCGGAATCGAACCAGGGACCCCTCGCTTCCGAACGCGCGGCGCTAGCCACTACGCCACGAAGCTTTTTTTTTTTTATTGCCATTTCACAAACACAAACAAAAATTATCAGATACACATGTACATATTTTAAATACACCAGCTACAACTCGGCCGGTGTATGTGGCTTAAAAATGTTTCACAGAAGCCAATTGATCCAATACAGGTAGCCATTCTGGGGGTTCACATTGGGCTCTGAACAAGTCTCGGGTGTAGATAACACTCTCAACAAAATAGTGTCTTGCTGAGTGAATTTGTATATGAGCATGCCTAAAATCCATCCTGGTCTTCCATACGCTATGCATACAAAGCAACATCAGCATATCACTCGGCACTTCCCCTGTATCCGCACATGGAAGAAACCGTAGTCCAAAAGGGCTTAATAGCAATTCTTTTTTAAGAGTTCTTTGCAAGACATCCCACAGGAATACGGCATCGTGGCAGTCTAGAAAAATATGTTCTATTGTTTCCGGTTTCCTGCAGATTAAACAATTTACTGACCAAGGTACAAACAGACCTTTACTTTGTAACCATGGCTTGACAGGGAGAGTGTCAGTATGTATTTGAAAAAAGTTGTCGCAGTTTCACCTTAAAGGCGAAGCATCAATTGCGATAGCAAATTTGTAGAGAGCTATACGGAGTAATGATAGTAGCTTAATCAGCTGTATAAACTTGGACATGCAGCAGCACCGGCAACACGCAGAACTGTTGTCGACGCCGTCGGCGTTTTGCCCGCGTTCGCACAAAATGCGTGCGGCGTTGGTGACTGTTGCCGGAGCCTCTGATATAAATACGCACTTGGTGCCGCAGCTAAACGTCGCCTCCCCCCCCCCCCCCCCCGGCCTTTCGCGCGTCGGAAGAGGGCGCGTTTGCTCTACATATATGGTGATTGTAAAGGAGAAAAGAGAGAGAGACGCCTACTTCTGCAGCCCTTAAGGGAGCACGGCGCAGAACGCGTGTTTGTTCTCCGCCGTGCGTTCACTCCCCGTGAAAGCGCGCGTCCCTCGGGCCCTTTCACTCGCACATACAGCGTTCGGCGGCTCGCGGCGACGATTTCATCTCCATTGACGTCATACGGAACCTCACGGCAACGCCGACGGCAGAAATCTGCTTTGGAGTGTCCATATAATTGCTATCGCAATAAAAAGAATGTTTTAACTGAGGGCTTGATCGGCATTTTTTAACACGCTTTAACACATCGCGTTCAGGACCTAGCTTGTAGACAGCTCGATAGACAGGTGTTGGTAAGAATACATCAAGAATATCACAATACAAACGCTTTTTCGTACTACACTACGCCACGAAGCACACATGGACACACGCACCACGATGACAATAAATACCCAACATTAACGAAAGACTCCGCGTTTCTAACGCGTTTGTGCTAGCGCGTTATGGCCCGTGTAAGAAGCTGGTGTAAGACGCTGTGGCCTCTCCGCCTTACCCCCGTATTCATAAACGATCCTCGACTTGAACTTGACTTACCACCGCCTTGGGCAGCGCGTTCGAAACGCGTTGAAGGCGGTGGCAAGTCAAGTTCAAGTCGAGGAGCGTTTATGAATACGGGGGTTATACTCTCTCAGCAGTCATGTGATGGCGTCGGCAAACGCGGTGCACGTTCCGGCATGTGTAAACGGCTGCGTAAGACGCTGTGGCCTCTCCCCCCTTACTAGAGAGTACTGCACGTTTCTAACGCGTTTGTGCTAGCGTCCCCTTAAGCGGGAGATGGTGCAATTATAATGAAGGGCGCTGTTATAAAATAGGAATGACGTCACATATGGCGCGTGTCATTGGTGGAAGTCAATCGTTCGATTTAGTGCGGCGAGACTGGGCGAATTACACGGAAGATTCACGGTTTACCGATGATTCCCTCCGGAGCTTCGCCCACTCATCATCATTCCCCCCGTGGATATGCGGTGTTTTTTATTGCGATAGCAATTATATGGACACTCAAAAGCAGATTTCTGCCATCGCCGTCGCCGTGAGGTGTTCCGTATGACGCCAATGGAGATGAAATCGTCGCCGCGCGCCGAACGCTGTATGTGCGAGTAAAAGGGCGCGAGGGGCGCGCGCTTTGACGGGGAGTGAACGCACGGCGGAGAACAAACGCGCGTTCTGCGCCGTGCTCCCTTAAGGGCTGCAGAAGTAGGCGTCTCTTTCCTCCTTTACAATCACCATATATTTAGAGCAAACGCGCCTTCTTCTGACGCGCGAGAGGCCGTGGGGGAGGGAAGGGAGGCGACGTTTAGCTGCGGCACCAAGTGCCTATTTATATCAGAGGCTCCGGCAACAGTCACCAACGTTGCACGCATTTTGAGCGAACGCGGGCAAAACGCCGACGGCGTCGACAACAGTTCTGCGTGTTGCCGGTGCTGCTGCATGTCCAAGTTTATACAGCTCATAAAGCTACTATCATTACTCCGTATAGCTCTCTACAAATTTGCTATCGCAATTGATGCTTCGCCTTTCAGGTGAAACTGCGACAACTTTTTTTTTGTGATTGCTGGAGCGTTGTGAACGCTCGAATGTTGCGAACGCTCGAACGTTGTCGACGTCAAAACTGGCATAATCAAATCGGAAATACAGCTCACAAAGCCACTCGCAAGTTTGTTCAGCGTTCCGTAATCGACGAGCGCTCGAGGCTTAGCAAAGCTGCAGTCTGACGTGACTCACTTGTCTTGTCTCATGGTCTCATTGTATGCGCATTTCACCGACGCGGGCCCACTCGGCGCCTCCTGGAAACCATGCAGCTCGCACAGTATTTTACTGCGATAGCAATTATATGGACACTCCAAAGCAGATTTCTGCCGTCGGCGTCGCCGTGAGGTTCCGTATGACGTCAATGGAGATGAAATCGTCGCCGCGCTCTGCCGAACGCTGTATGTGCGAGTGCAAGGGCGCGAGGGACGCGCGCTTTCACGGGGAGTGAACCCACGGCGGAGAACAAACGCGCGTTCTGCGCCGTGCTCCCCTAAGGGCTGCAGAAGTAGGCTTCTCTTTCCTCCTTTACAATCACCATATATGTAGAGCAAATGCGCCTTCTTCCGACGCACGAAAGGCTGTGGGGGGGGGGGGGGGGGGAGGGGAGGGAAGGGAGGCGACGTTTAGCTGCGGCACCAAGTGCCTATTTATATCAGAGGCGCCGGCAACAGTCACCAACGCCGCACGCACTTTGTGAGAACGCGGGAAAAACGCCGACGGCGTCGACAACAGTTCTGCGTGTTGCCGGTGCTGCTGCATGTCCAAATTTATACAGTTGATAAAGCTAGTATCATTACTCCGTATAGCTCTCTACAAATTTGCTATCGCAATTGTTGCTTCGCCTTTCAGGTCAAACTGCGACAACTTTTATATAACTAAAATGGATCCCCGAGGCGCGTCGCACCACACAATCTTGCAAAATAGTACACGTAAATCTGAATAAACGGCGACCACTTCGGCGTTTAGAATGCAGGCTAATGCTATTTATTTCTCTCAAAATAAAACATGCACACCAGATCCTTTTATTAAGCGAAAATGCGACAAAAAAGTGTCCCTCAAAACATCTCGTTTCTTTCTAGGTGCAATACAGCGGGAAGAAAAATTTGCAAGGTAATACGCACCACAGCTTAAGGTGCACAACGGCTGATTTGACGAAACTTGAGTACGTGGGAAAAATAGACCACACTCGGGCGTCTGGACAGGTTTCGAGCCGCGAGCGCTGGCAACTCCACTAACCGCGGCGGTAAGCGCGAGTGACGCCTTTAAAATTATCTGTCTTCATGAGTCAGACGCCCCAGTCTTGCTACACGTTTCAAGGCATCGCATTTGAAGCGAAGAACGACGCGCGCAGTAGCACAAAACCACCACCCGCATACGGGCCTCTAAGCCTGTGACGGTAGGCGCCACTAAAAGTTACCACCTACCAAACAATCACGAATGTTCCGGCAACCTTGTGAGCCTATTCCTACCCAAAAGGCACCGCGCACGGGGCCTCTGAGAGAGGGAGGGGTGGCTTCAGAGGAGGTTGGCTTGCCGAGGCTAGCGGAATCACGTGACGCTCCCTCCTAGTATTTTTTACCTCCATGGGAACGAATGCCCTTGCGCACCGTAGCGCCCCTAGCGGACTCCCCTAGCGTACTCCATGCAAACCAGAGCTACGGACGACGGGCGACGACGAAGGAGAGACAAGGCTCGGCCCTAAGGTGCTTCGCCCCTAAAACTCTCATTGGCCGTATACTGTATGTGCGAGTGAAAGCGAGCGAAGGCGAGGGACGCGCGCTTTCACGGGGAGCGAGACCAAACGCGACTTCCCAATGGAAGGGGAGGGTTGGGCGAGGGGGGCATTGAGGCACTCTAGACAAGAACGTTGCTCTAGACTGTGCGTCTGCGTGCCCGCTCTCCCACTGCGGCGCATGCGCGCAGCCCTGCCGGCCTCTGCCGCCGACTCCTTCTGGCTCTCGCCCGCCTCTCGTGACGAACGGCTAAATGCCGAGAGGCGGATGAGAGAGAGATTGTGCTGGTGAAGAGGAAGAGGGCTGCCGAAAATAGCACCTCTTCCTCTTCACAGCTACATCTCTCTCATCCGCCTCTCGGCGTTTAGCCGCTCGTCACGTAGCCAGCGTTTTGACAGCGGTTGTGTGCGGTCACACAAACAACTCCCAGAACTGCTGTCGACGGCGGCGGCGTTTTGCCCGCGTTCGCACCGAACGCGCGCGGCGTTGGTGACGTGTTTTTATGAAGAACGTGCCAACCTTTGCCGTACACCCTATGGCGGTGTACCGTAGCGACCATAAGGCCATGGTCCCTGTGGTCACTAAATAAATGAAAGCCACCGGATCATATATAATAATCATTCTTTAATAGTTCAAATAACCAATTACACCATCACATCTTAATAGTCATAATTAGAAATACGTAAATCCCACCATAGTACAGCTTCGCTGGTCTTCCATCTCCACCCCAGTGGAAGGGCTGACAGTTTTTTTTTTTTTAGGTACGTTACGCTGTCTCGTTGTGGAACGCCGCCAATAACGTTGTAGTTGTCACGCACCTCGATAGAGCACGAAATGTGAACGATGGCGTTAGTAGCACGCCATGATAACGTTAGCTTGACCTATATTGTCCGCTCCAGGAAGGCCAGTCCATACACACAGTGATTGAGCGGGACTGCTGGTGTGCTTAGAGTTACGCGCACACAACGCTTATGTCAGCAGCGGAAGGCTGAACGCTGTCTCTCCTCCGGCTCCAAACCGCGACCTGCCTTGTTGGACCTGTTCGCATTGCACCTGTGTTGTTATAGTATTAAAAGACATGTCAGAATGCCGAGGCATTCTGTTTGTGCCATTAATCGATAATCTTCCTCTATGTAGGAAAAAGTATATTTTGACAAAAACCGCAGGTGCAGCTTGAGCAATAATCGCGATTGTAAATGATGCAGCACGAACTACGCAAGCAGCTTTGCGGCTCCAACGACGGAACGGTTTTCTCGTAAGGTGCGTTAGTCCGATATTGAAACGGATAGGTGTGGAATGTGTCGGAACACGATATCGATCACTCAATGTACTGAGAGCTTCTCATGCTACACTAAGCGAGATACATTCGAAAGTATAGGTGTTATTGTTTTATTGCAATAGCAATTATATGGACACTCCAAAGCAGATTTCTGCCATCGGCGTCGCCGTCGTCGTCGCCGATGCTGTCACCGTGAGGTTCCGTATGACGTCAATGGCGATGAAATCGTCGCCGCGCTCCGGACGCTGTATGTGCGAGTGAAAGGGGGCGAGGGACGCGCGCTTTCACGGGGAGTGAACCCACGGCGGAGAACAAACGCGCGTTCAGCGCCGTGCTCCCTTAAGGGCTGCAGAAGTAGGCGTCTCTTTCCTCCTTTACAATCACCATATATGTAGAGCAAACGCGCCTTCTTCTGACGCACGAAAGGCCATGTGGGGGGGGGGGGGGGGGGGGAGGGAAGGGAGGCGACGTTTAGCTGCGGCACCAAGTGCCTATTTATATCAGAGGCTCCGGCAACAGTCACCAACGCCGCACGCACTTTGTGAGAACGCGGGCAAAACGCCGACGGCGTCGACAACAGTTCTGCGTGTTGCCGGTGCTGCTGCATGTCCAAGTTTATACAGCTGATAAAGCTACTATCATTACTCCGTATATCTCTCTACAAATTTGCTATCGCAATTGATGCTTCGCCTTTCAGGTGAAACTGCGACAACTTTTTCTTGTGGCTTCCACTGTGGCTGATGTCCGAAGGCGACCCGGCGTTCACTTGAGAAACGGAAAAGAGCATGCGCTTACTCAGGGACCATGACAACCTGAGAGGACTTGTGGTTTGTGTTGCACACACATTTGTGCAATGCCATCGCGCGAATTTCTATGGCAGTTTAATATCTGTGCCAGCCAACCGTCGCGTGGCCATTTTCGGGCTGAGGTCCTGGCCAGCGCACGTGCTTGGCTTGCACGGATACGTTATACGCCTGTATACCCGAAACAATTCCCCGAGCACTTGAGTCCTCATTAACGTCGCGCACGCACAGTCAGTTTCAGCATTCGTTATGAAGACAACTGTTCACTGAAGCCCTCGGGTAGAATAAGCTTTTCTGATTCATTCATCCCTTGCTGATATAAGGTTTACACAGCAGCGAAGGAGTTTTGCAGCATGATTGAGAGCATATGGTTAAAACCAAGATCAATGTAGGAAAAGAAGTACAACAGAACGCCAGTAGATGACGGAAGCGCGAGTTCACTGGGAAAAGTACACACTCCACTTCAGAAGTATGGAAATATACAAATGTAAATCACAAGGAGCAATGAACATGCTCACTTTTTTTTTCTTTAAGAGGTGGAGGAGCACGATAGTTAAGCAGTACAGGTAACAGTTCAGTGGTGACGGCAAGTGTCAGTATCGACTGCTACTACATGCCATAGCAGTGAATTCTACGCAGAGCTCTTTTTTTTTACCACGATAACCAAAAGAGAGGACTCTATGTATTTAGTACTGCACACTACATATAGAGCTGTAATGACATCCCGCAAAAGCTGCAATCAACACTTTCCGAAATTTTCTATTTGTTCTCCAATATAGCCCCATTTATCTTCCCCCAATAATTCAATCACGCTGCCTATGTCTCAGTGCCAACTGACGTTGCGTTGGTCACCATTAAAAAAGCTGGGCCAGAACTTAACACACTAAGCTAGTTAGATTTGTATGCTTGTAGCATCTCGAGAGCTGCGCAGGCGTTATGAGCGACCTTGCACATTCTGATTTATAAAAGTGATATTTCTAGAAGTCTTACAGAAAAAAGAGAGAGAATATTTTTTAATGATGGCTCTAGGCCTATGTAGGGAAGTGGCTAATATACATTTATAATTTCATGCATACTTTGACGCGCTCGCGTACGTTCAACACAGCACTAGTTTCTGGTTAGATACCTCCAAAGTGGGCGAAGTCCACCGATAATCCTTTAAATAAACGCATGACCGATGGTGGGATCAAACCTCTTCGAGCACAGCGGCCCAACGCTCTGAACATTAGGGCACCATCGCTCGCATGCTTTCCTCTCCTGCCAAGGTCGCTCTTCGGAACGTCTGTTGCTTGGGTCACGCCCCCGTCTCTCGCATTATTTCCTCCAGGCAGCTAGCGCTTTGAGACGCTGTTAGACTGCACTGTGTTCGGTATACCTGCACGGCATTCGAATCGGCTCATATTTTCTGTTAGATATTTCCAATGTGGGTAAAGTTCGCCTATAGCAACATCGCATTAAAAACAGACAAAGCACTGGCGTTGCGTGGCTTTTCACATTTGCGCCTGAAGTAGAAACAGAGACCACAATACCACATCTCGCACCATCTTGCAGGCGTTACGCACTTTGGAAGGCCGGCTGAGAAGCTTGCACTGCCTTATGTCGCATCGCGATTATCGAAAAGATTGCTTAGCGATTCGGGAAACGCTTCGGTAAACCTCTCTACCGCAGAATGTTCTGTTCTGTTATAAATGTGTTACTACGTGAAGGGTGGTGCTGAAGGTACCTCGGCGACTTCATTTTTGGCTGTCCAATAGAAAAAAAAATGAGTAATATTGATAATAACTGGCAGACTTTCACAGTGAGGATACGATTGGCGGCGCTGTGATCTTCCATTAATATGTAACCTGCGTTAACGCCGCTACAAAAACGCATCAACTAGCTAAATTCATATTTAAAGACTTCTTATAGGCGACAAGGTAAGGCAGGTCTTAGGAATAAATGTTGTTGCAAAATGATGCCTGCAGTAGTGTGTTTTATGTTAGATTCTATGAACTGTTTGATCCTTGGAAGCATCTTTCTACATCGAGGTCACGTCCACTTCACGGCACAGCTTCTTTGTGAGGTCAAATATAAAATAGGCAATGCTGACCAGCATAGCGTGCGCAAAGTTCCCATTACCCTTGTTACAGCCCAGGCGACCAACGAAGATGTCGAGCCCGTCATCCAGTAAGCGTTTAAGCATCCTATCGACAGTTATTCAAGGCGCTCTTCTATGCGGAAAAATAGGCAAGAAGAAGAAGAAGAAGTGACTGGGGCGCGGCAATTAAAAACCAGTTATCGTCACCGATTCCTTTTCTGTATGCTGTGCGCTTATCGCGACTACAAATTCGACAGCTTTGAACACGTTTATACATTAGTGCCGCCCCACTTAAGCTCAGTTCTTTTAGTGTAGGTACCCGCTGCCGCCGAGATAATCATCTTAATAAAATAGCCGATTGTTTAGCACGAGCTTCTTTAAAAGGTCCGGTGATATCGGTGCTGCCGGCAACTGCGCATATCACTGCAGCCAGATATAGGCAGTTTTCTTTGACCGACGACAAAATAAAAAAGCCTCTCATTAGCAAAATCTAGAGACTTTATACATCTAAATTATTCTTGGAACCGACAGTGGTGTCCTAACCGACAACTCGAGGTGTCATTTACAAGGCTGCGTTGCTGTTTTACACAACTTCATTTTTACTTGTGGCATCCCCTTTATGCTACCTCTGCAATGAGTCGGAATCCATCAATCAATTTTTATTATCGTGTCGGTGGCTTTCTAATAATCGAAAACGATGTTTGGAAATTACACTTTGATTTCTAGGGCTGCCTTTATGCACTTCTGTTATACTCTCACTTGGAGCAACGGTATTAGGATATAGCCACAGGAACGTTTGCCGAGCCATTTATAAATTCCTCTGTGAAACAGAAAGATTGCCTTATTATTATTTTCCCATTTTGCATGATTGATTTATTTCTCCTTCAGTAAACTGCAAATTTAGGATATTCAAAAAGTACCAACACAAATTCACAGTTATATTATTATTATTCAAAATTTAACAAATTTTTACGTATATCCTTTATTGTATTTATTTTATTATTAAGTTCATATTACTGTTCCTATCCTATCTGACAACCTTAGTATAAACTACTTCATTTATTTTATTCTCGGTTTATTTATCATCTTCAATTATGCATTTATTTTCCTTTCTTTAGTACTTATTGATTTGTTAACTTATTTTAATGTTCAATCATATACCACCCGCTTCGCGGCCTATCCCCCACAGTGGATTTGTGCCACTGATTGAGGCTTCATCATCATCACCGTTCTTCCTAACGTTCTTGCTGACCAGTGCTTTTGGCCTTCGAGTTTCCGACGCCGCGACAATATCATCTGTTGGGCCTCGCTGGCTACGTTTCAGTAAGCTCGAACATTAAAGTAACGTTTCGGCACCTCCAAGGAACAACGCTGTTCTGCTGTGTACTCAGCAGGCAGCAACATATGCCCAGCACTAAGTCTTCCCAGAAGGACCGCGGATAATGCGCAAGGAAGCGTCACCCATCCTTCTCACGTTTCTGCAAGAGACACGACTGATCGACGCATGATGACATATTTAACGCTGAAAGAGACGCTCAGGCGGAGCAATCGCCAACCAGGTCTGCCAGGCTAACCCCACCTTGTAGCAGCACCATCATCCGTACCT
The DNA here is from genome assembly GCF_013339745.2 of Dermacentor silvarum. Classification (NCBI taxonomy): domain Eukaryota; kingdom Metazoa; phylum Arthropoda; class Arachnida; order Ixodida; family Ixodidae; genus Dermacentor; species Dermacentor silvarum. The sequence goes on along the minus strand of NC_051159.1, from coordinate 58,885,761 downwards.
ACTAGCAAATCAGCCACGCGAGTTGGAATGGCCTGCGCATGCTCAATCGCCACCGAACAGAGATGCGGCCCAGCGTGTATGCGGCACTGTATGCCGAATTACACACGGCGTCACATGATTCTCGGGGACAGATTGTTTCCCGCATAAGCAAGGCCGTTCTAATTTACGACCAGCGACAAGAATGGAGAACGTGCATTCGTCAGCAGCAAATCTGTTTCGCTTCCGAACATCAACAAGAAAAATGATTGTCGCCACGCGATGAGGCCTGTGTTGCGTGCTTGCCGTGTTTTTTTTTTTTTTTTTTTTTTTTTTAGTAGCGCGAGCATTGAGTGACGCTCTTGTTTCTTTGGCAGCACTTCGCGTTCACCTCCTGAGACGACCAGGGCCGAAATTCAACATAACTCAGAAACAATAGCAAAAAAAAAAAGTAGTACAGTACAAGATTCATGGGTTTCATTATAGATACGATATCATAGCATAAGCTTAGTTACAAGCTCAGTTACTAATGTGTCTGGCCCAATTATAATTAATTATAAATCACTAATTACCACACACCAAAGCACAGAACACCAACGCCGAGGTGCGAGCGCCAATAAGAGCCGCCCAAGTCAAAGATAAGGGTCGCCTACCGTTTTTATTACATGCACACGTATTATGTCCCGCGCTCATTTTTTGTGACTTTCTTTTTTATCTCAATTTGCTTTTACCACATTTGCCTACACGAATCACTCGTAAAAGCAGGTGGATGATTCAATACAGGAGGCTCGACGCAAACCGACGCATTTCTGCACAAACGAATGCATTTATTAGTTTTTCGTCGTTTCAGATGCTGACTGCTTGGGAGAAAGATAAACTTTTGCGTTATTATGCCTTATACGTTATTAAATATGGAGAGAACGCAATATACCGAAGTTGGTTTGAATCGGAAGCTTCAGAAGTACATAAGGGGAAGCTTAAAGAGGGATACGCATTTCCAGCAAAACACGCTTAAAGCGACACATCGCACCACGCGTTTCACTTCTATGATCAGCAACATCAAGTTGCCGATCGCATAAAGAATAATACCGAAGGCACGCAGACGACTGGAGACTAACACATAAATTGGAAACACAAAACGCTGCAGTGATACAGCACGCGGTATCGTGAAATCATGCAATACCAACTCGCTCAAACCTACACCCTCCGTGTGTTAACAATGACGTCACCCAGAACCATACGTTTGCGTGTGGTAGTACATGTAGACTATTATAACCAGGTGCTTCTTTCGTTTTTTAGCTAGACAAAATTTTTACAATGGCCAATGGCAGATCGCTCAATTCTAACCCTTGAGCTAAATTAAACGAGGAAGCGGCCATTATTTCTCCGTAAAATCAAAATGCTTATTTCAATAATTTACCTAATTACAATAATTAACATTTAAATAATTATTTCACAGCACATATTAAGGTCTCTATGGTGCCATATATTGAGAAAGCAATTGAACAATTTATTGCTGGCTAATTGCGCTTACGAAACCAGTTGCATAGCATTGTAAAAGAATGAATTCGTTTATTTTAGAAATAAACGAGAAAATGGTATGTTGCCGTTTGGTGACATCGCACCTTATAATGTAGTGCGCATATATGCTCGTCACTGTCATTAGGTATTCGCTGAACACGTACCGATGTGCGTTTGTAGCAAACTCCGGCATTCAAGTATAAAAATTTATGGAGAACCAAATTCCTGTTGCTATCGAAGAATGCTTGTAGCAGGCTTTCAGAGGTGCTTATTATATCTGCCACTATGTTGCACTATGCGTTATGGGAGACATTATGGATAATATAGGAGGAGTATGAAGGGTGAATTATTCATTAATTTAGTGTGCGGACGCTGCATGAAGGTTCCGGATTGGTCCTTGGGGAACTGGTGCTAGAAGTAGGACCAGTTGTCTCCTGCATACTGGTCTGGTGAAACTATGTGTTATACTGCGCTATCTTCGAGGTCAGCCCACGAAAACAGTTAGACAGTCACGCGCAGCAAGCTCCCAGAAAATACTAAACGCGTTAAAAAGAGACTGCATTGATTCAGCGAACAGTGAGCCAAATTGCAGCATTTGAGAAAAAGTGCGAACCTTAGAACCCCTAACGCGCCATGTTATCAAACGGTCACAAGCACAAATGGGAGTGTTTAGTTTTCGTGTGAGAAGCTTTTAAAAATGGTCGTGCCTGTATTTCTTATTGCTGCCATCTTGTAAAATGTTACAGAATGTCTGCAGCTAAGATAAAGGAAGAAATGCAGAAAGAGTAGCAAACTTACGACCTCTGACAAAAGAAGGCCGAATGTTAAGCACTATCGCGCCATGTTACCATACGGCCACGAACTCGAATTCGAATGATTCCCGTACATAACGAACTGCAAGTCATTCAAATGAATATCATGCGTCCGTTTTATAGCGCAGCTCTTAGGCGCCCGTTCCCGCGTCAGGTGTCGGCGTACCCGAGCGAACGAGCGCAGCGGATGAAAGAGCGAACGCGGAGCGCAGCGTGGGATGAAAAAAGCGGCGAGAGCGATGACAGCGCGAGGAGGAGTGCGGAGGAGTACGGCACGGAGAAAGCGTGAGAAGAGAAGTGTATAGTGCCGTGTAAGATGCGCACTGTGGCGATGATGCCTACGAGATGGCGTCAGAGTAGCGATGGCGTCGGAGAGGTCTGTCTGCGACGCTTGGCCCATGCGTCACCCGCGCATTGCTCCTCGCGATCTCCTGATAAGCGAGGAAGTCCAGCCACACTTCACTCCGTTTGCAACGTGCCGCACGAGACAGATTGTCTGCGCCAGCATATATATCGCGAAACGAAAACACGTTAACAGCTGCGCTCAAATTTCCCATTGGGGAGTATCGTAATCATGAATGAATTTTTAGTTTTGTTTAAATAGTTCCTCATCGCTTATAAAGCTACCAATCATCTACATTTACACTATTATAACGAAGAAATGTCTTGGAAAATTGCGCATTCTTGTGCAGATACAAGGCATTACACTTATGGCACGACATTTCGGGTGTCGGAGCTGGGGCACTCGCCAAAGAATGCTTGCGCATTAAGAAAGTCGCAGTTTTGCCCGAGCATCGATTGCGATAGCAAATTAGTAGACAGCGCTACGATGTAAGGGTAGCAGTTATATCAACCGTATAAAGTGCTAAGCATTCGCTTACTAACAGGTTAACAAGCACGGAGTCATGCGCGCACAGGTAAACATGAACACATCTCGCTGAATTACCGCGGAGATTCGCTGTGAAAACGCTGGAGGGAGGAAGCGCGGCGACAGCAGCGAGGGAATTGACGTTTGTGTTGTCTCTCGCTTCAACGAGAAGTAAACGTCGAAAGCACAGAGCATTCGAAGCTACTGTCACGGCGCGCTTTAACGACATCGCAGATCGCTTTCAAAACCCGGTGTACTATAGCGTAAGCAACAGCCGCCTGTGTAGAACGCCCCGCCCCCCCCCCCCCCTCTGTCCGTCACCCCCTCGCCTCCCCCTGTGCCTCGCGCGCGAAAGAAGGCGGCGCCCGCCCATTGGACATGTATCCCGCCTTCTTCCCTCACGCGCGCAAGATTCAGGCCCGATCTTCAGCTCACCCTCGCAAGCTCTCGCTCATACATACAGCGTGGGGCGCGCTGCGACGATGTTATCGTGTTTCGACTTTATACAGAACACCACGGCGATGGCGACGACAACGGCAGAAATGCGCTATATAATTGCTATCGCAATAAAAGCAACGCGTACCGTTCACGCGCTGCACTCAAGAACCGTTTCACCCGCATGCTTGCATTATCGTTAAAACATTAGCCATGATGGAAGCTCCGGGCGTCTCCTACGCGCCTCTACACGCACATGAACAAAGTTTTGTTCGCAATGAGCGTGCAACAGCCGCATTCATCACAGTGTCAGTTCCGCCGCCTATAGACGAGAAAAGATCGCCTGAAGGCGCTGCTGCGCCTCCTGACAGCGCCCCCAATGTGGAAATTTCAAGCAGCGCGGTCGCGCCCTGGTGCAGTCTCCGCTTTGTTTACATTGTTTCGCCCGCGCTTTCCAGCGCTGCTCGTGCTCACGGCGCTCCGTTTTCGACGGCGGCAAATCGCCTGCTTGCTGAACAGCGATGCGAAGACTGCAGTGCGGTTTCAAGACGGTTGCCGACGCCAACAGCTTTTTTCGTGGCGGTAGCCTCAAGAAAGGGGAGCGTCTGCTTCCACACGTGTGTGGTGTTGAAGAAATTGTGGGCGGAGATGTGACAGTGAAAGCCAAGTTCGTGTCGGAGGTGTCCAACTAGATTGTATACGACATCGAGTTAGAGGTACACACCCCGAGTTCAGTAATTTAGTCACTTTTATTTCTCTATGATGCCGTCACAAAGCGGTCATCCATGCTTGCAGAGATGTGGAGAGAAGGTGACGATTGCGGTTGGTTTCGTTGGTAGCTGGGCGCACACACACGGCTGCTCTCATTTTGGCTCCCAGGGAGTGGCATCAGCACTGTCGGAACAGAAAGAACACATGCATTAGGCACCAATAAGCTAATAAAATTAACTAACGATGTAAGTACTACATATGTGCATAATGCCTTATATCATGCTGTATAAATATTTAATGTATATCATGCCTTATTCAATGCAGATGTTAGAGTCATGGCAACTCATTGCATTTTTTAGCAAAGTATATTTTCACTGGTCACGAGAAATCACTCGTACAAACTGCTCCGCGAAATGAATCCAGATCACGGTAACCAGCGATTACCTTGTGACCAGCAGCACGAGCGCAAGAATTAGTGATACATGCCTCATCAAAGCAAATCTAGTTTCTCGTCGGGCGAATAGCCCCGCCGCAGCTAAAGTAAGCTCACACCGATGGCCGGCTACTAGACAAAACGAAGATTCTTGGCAGGAAGACTGAAGCAGGAAGAATGTGCAAGGTGGCAATTACTTTAAGACATGCTTGGATATTGTGAACCTAGAAAGCATGGCCAAGCAACAAACATAACGCGACCGTCTCGGGCAGCTGCATTGCGATCTGCCGCTTACCGACGCATGCGATGACCGTAGCTTGCATTAAATACGGATTGCCACCACACAAAAGACAAGTAACGTGCGGCCTCTTTTGTTGCCTGTACAACTAGGCAATTTATGTTGCAGCGTTTCTAAAAAGGATATAATTATCTTGAGCTCCTCTTTGCCGATCGCGAGTGAAGGAACAGTACAATCAATTAAATTCGCGGGTTTTACGTGCCAAAAACATGAATCATTATGAGGCACACTGCAATGGAGGGTCTCAGGAATAAATTTCACCACCGGGGGTTCTTTAACGTGCAGAAAAATCAAAGTAGATTGTAAGAACTGTATTCTTGCATTTCGCCCCCATCGAAATGCGGCCGCCGTGGCCGGGAATCGAGCTCGCGTCGTCGAGCTTAGCGGCGCTACACGTATGCATTTACCGCTAAGCTAACACGGCGGATGTCACTGTACGATTCAACTACGCGACACGTCTAAACAAACGGCCATGCGTTAAATACAGGCACATTAGTATTGCGTTTTTATCGAGCGGCCGTGATATTGCACGCGAATGCGAAAGTACGTCACTTACTTGACTCGGCGCACCGCAGTTATCCACGCTTGTCGTCTGTCCTTCTCGAACCCCCTCCCCGGAATTCTGTAGGACTTCACGGGCGGCTTTCGACCTTTGTAGGCTCTTGTGGCAGTCAACAACACAACAGTATTGCGTGCCACCTTTCTTGGTTGATGAGGTCGCGCTCGCCGTTGCGAAAAGAACGCGAACGATCGCTCGCGCCGTAGAAAACACGGGAGCGCGCTGGCCCAGCAGCGACCTTCGACACTTCCATCCTTCCGCCACGGGAGTATTGGCGCTGGTGCCGCGCGAGCAAACTTTAGGTTGCCTCGTCTATTCATCCACCGCAGGCGTTTTACGCCCAACGTTTGTTCTGCTGTTTGTCGGACATGTATAGTTGCATGTGCGCATGTGTCATTGCTTGTTGACGGAGCGAGGGAGAGGCACGTGCCTTCAATTCCTCGAAATTTGTTTTTTCACGTCATTGCCACCATCGCATTCATGACTTCGTCGCGCGTAACAGCGTTAGTACGGCTGTAGTATGGTCGATTCTGGTTGGAGGACTCGCACCGTCAATGGAGCTAGAGCAATTCTCGCGCTGATTAGAGAGTTAACCTTAAAAAGCCTCCATGCTTGTTCTGGTTAATTTGCAAGCTTTGCAACTGTATCAAAATAATGCTGCGGGCACGTTCAATATGCAGGTTCACCTGTGAAGATCTTTTACCTTGCTTCATATCTTTTAGGCTAACGTCTTAATGCAAAGTATATGTACGCCTAAATTATGCTGTCCAAGTGTTTGCTTCCAATGGATCCAGAAAGAAGCTGGTGTGATGCCGAGGTTGGGACTTGTTCTAAATGTGAGCAGCTTTCTGCCGCCTGCTCTCATTGTCAGTGTCTAAGCGCAAAAGCTTCGAGTAGTTAACGATGATATTGTCGCGATTTACAAAGCTCACGGGATTTATTACAGAAGCAGCTGCACCGCGCCGTACTCGGGAGAAGATAGCAGAGAGGCGCCCACAACAAGAACGCCTTCTTCTCTTGATGCCGCCCGGAATCTAGAGCGGCGTGGTTGTCATCGTTGTCGTTGCCAGGGCGTATTTGTGCACGAATAGCGACGCGGCATTGCCCTCCCTCCAGAGCGAGCATCGTCCCGATGCTGAACAAATCGTGGTGGATAGACTCGTAGTTGATAGCTTGTCGGTGTGCACTTCACTCGGAATGATATGTCTTCATGTGAACTACGTGCACAACCTGAGGAACCTGTTGACGGTGTTTCGAGCAGCATGAACCGTCATTAAGAACCTCGTAGGTCACGTCGCTAATACGGCGTAGAACCTTGTATGGTCTGAAGTACCGGCATAGAAGTTTCTCCGAGAGTCCTCGGCGTCGGACGGGAGACCAAATCCAGACTATTTTCTCCCGTCTATAAGCAGAAAATTGGTGGCGGAGATGGTTACGTTGCGCGCCGCGTTCTTGCTGACTAGTTATTCTGACGCGGGCGAGCTGTCGTGCTTCCCCGGCGCGTTCAGTGAAATCTGTGGCGTCTGCATTTGCACCATTGCAGTCATGAGGCAACATAGCGTCAAGCATTGTAGCGACTTCTAGACCATGGACCAGAGCGAAGGCCGTAATTTTCGTTCTTACTTGGCGCGCCGTATAGTATGCGAATGCGATGTACAGTAAAATTGTGTCCCAGTTCTTGCGCTCCACATCCACACACATGAAAATCGTCTCTACGATAGTCTTGTTGAGGCGCTCTGTAAGCCCATTTGTTTGTGGATGATAGGCCGTCGTCTTCCTATGTGCTGTGCCACTGAGCGTGAGCACAAAGCGCAGAACCTCAGGTGTGAATGCGGCTCCTTTGTCGGTTATGATGGTCGCTGAAACACCGTGTCTCAGGACAATGTTCTCAATAAAAAATCACGCTGCTTCAGCTGCCATGCCACTCGGAATTGTCTTGGTTTTGGCATATCGGGTGAGATAGTCCGCCGCGGCTACAACCCGTCTGTTGCCGCTGCCAGATATTGGAAAGGTGCCCAGGAGGTATATTTCAATTTGAGCAAACGGCGTTTCCGGTACCGGAACAAGGTTTAGTCGGTCGTGCTTTGCGTCGCTGACACTCAAGGCATGTCCTAACGTAGTCCTTCCCCTCTTCTGCGAGCCTTGGCCAGTAGTAGATTCGTGCCAGTGTTCGCGTGTAACCAAGGTGGCCCGAGGTGGCTTCGTCGTGGCAGGCTTGCAAGATTTTGCGGCGGAGAAGTTCGAGAACTACTAGCCGAAGATGGCTCTACCCTACTGGAGAGAAGTTCTTCCTGTAGAGAATTCCATCGCGCAAACAGGATGAAGGTAGACTCCGTGAAAATTATCTCGACATCTTCGTAACTCGCCCTTTCAAGAACTCTATTAGTGTGTTGAGCTCCCGGTCGTCTTGCTGTTGTCGAGAGATGGCAGCCGCATCAACAATCCCTAAAAGCTAGCCTGCGAATTCATCCGCATCTGCGCTCGGTGATTCAAAAGGAGATCTGGAGAGGCAGTCGGCATCTAAGTGCTGTCTTCGCGATTTGTACACTACTGTCTTGTCGTACTCCTGAAGCCGTGAGCTCCAACGTCCGGACGGGTCTTTCATATTGGTCAACCAGCGAAGCGAATGGTGGTTGCTTACTACTTGAAACGCGGACCGTAAACCGAAACTTTGCGACGGCCCATACGAAGGCCAAACATTCTTTCTCCGTGGTTCAGTAGTTGGACTCGGCATGTGACAATGTTCGACTTGCAGAAGCAACTACTCTTCTTCTTTCTTCTTTCTGGGGTTTTACGTGCCAAAACCAGTTCTGATTATGAGGCATGCCGTAGTGGAGGGCTCCGGATTAATTTTGACTACCTGGGGTTCTTTAACGTGCACTACAACGCAAGCACACGGGCGTTTTTGCATTTCGCCTCCACCAAAACGCGGCCGCCAGGGCCGGGATTCGATCCCGCGACCTCGTGCTCAGCAGCGCAACGCCTTAGCTGACTGAGACACCACGGCGGGTAGCAACTACTCTCTCGGCACCGTCTTACCACTGAACGAGGACAGCTCCAAGGCCCACGTTACTGGCATCGGTGTGAATAGCTGTTGACGCATCCTCGTCAAAGTGAGTGAGTACTGGTGGAGTTTGTAGACGCTGCCGTAACTCGGTGAACGTCGCTTCTTGCTCCTCTCGCCATACAAATGCAACGTCGTCTCTTGTGAGGCGCGTGAGTGGAGAGGCGAGATGCGTAAAATCGGCAATAAATCATCGGTAATAGGTGCATTGACCCATGAAACGTCTGACCCCCTTCTTTTCCGTATAGGCGAAGGAACTTTGCGACTGCTGCAGTTTTATCGCGGTCAGGCCTAACTCCTTCTTGACTAACTACATGACCTAGAAACTGAAGCTCTTCAAACCTGAAGTGACATTTTTCAGATTTCAATGTGAGTCCCACGGACCGTATGGCTTGAACTGACAGCAGCCGCTTCAGATGTTATTCGAAAGTGGCGGAAAAAACAATGACAACGTCGAGGTAAACCAGACATGTTTGCCACTTCAGACCGGATAACACAGTATCCATGAGCCTTTCAAACGTGGCTGGGGCCGAGCATAAGCCGAAAGGCCGAACCTTGAATTCATAAAGCCCATCAAGCGTCACGAATGCAGTCTTCTGTCGATCACGCTCATCTACCTCTATTTGCCAGTATCCACTCTTAAGGTTTATAGAGGAGAAGTAGCGCACTTGCTGTAGCCGGTCTAAAGAGACGTCGATCCGCGGCAGTGGATACACGTCATCCTTGGTAACGTGATTCAGCTTGCGACAATCAATGCAGAACCGCAAGCTACCATGTTTCTTTTTGACAAGCACCACTGGTGATGCCCATGGGCTTTTTGACGGCTGGATATCATCCTGTAGTGTCTTTTCAACCTGCTGCTGTATTGACTCGCGTTCTTTCTGAGCTATACGATACGGTTTCCGTCGAATGGGTCTTGCTGCCTCCTCCGTGATGATGCGATGCTTTGCCAACGGCGTTTGTCCAACTCGCGACGTAAACGAGAAGCAGTCCTTAAACTGTTCAAGCAGTTCCATAAGCCGGTGTCGTTCTGCAGGCTTTAAGCTCGTTCCAATGTCGACGGCGGGTGTACATGGCGTTGTAGGTGCCTTGGCTGCCCATTGCATAACAAAAGAACGAAAACTCCTCCCAGTTGTCAGACTTCCCTCTCGGTTTCCAAACCACGTGTTTGCGCTGTCTTCGAGGGCGAAATAGACGTTGAAAAGCTTCCGGTCGGGGCGTCAGTGATTCGATCTCGCGACCCGCTCATACTGCTCCAGCCAGTTAACCGCATCTTCATGCGCGTCACCGTGAAATGGCTCGAGAATCCCAAGGTTTTGGACTGTTACCTGAGTTGGGCTGCTTGAAAGTGGCATTTCTGGAGTTGGGTTGGCCATTAACAATGATGTTTGCAAGATACCAAATTCGGGGCTCAGACCTTGCAGGCGGTGGCTCACGCGGTGAACAAGCGCCTCCACGCGTGGGTGTTTCGAGGGGCTAGATGCAGGGCTGCTCGTAGTAGTGCCGATCATGAGACGATGGCAGCCAGCGCCTCAACCAGTGTCACGATTCACAAGGCTCGATCACTGGCTTTATTAATAGCGGAACTGTTTAAGCCGGCCGTAATGTGTGCCACCCACCACTGCGTTGCCTAGCAACCGCCTCGCGGAGCGTCGCGCTGTATGCTCGGAAGAGAGAAATAGAAAGTGAGAGCGAGAGAGAGAGAGAAAAAAATTCACAGCATATCCACGGGGTGAGTGATGATGAGTGGGCGAAGCTCCGGAGGGAATCATCGGATCTCCCGCTTAAGGGGACGCTAGCACAAACGCGTTAGAAACGTGCAGTACTCTCTAGTAAGGGGGAGCGGCCACAGCGTCTTACGCAGCCATTTACACATGCCGGAACATGCACCGCGTTTGCCGACGCCATCACATGACTGCCGAGAGAGTATACCCCCCGTATTAATAAACGCTCCTCGACTTGAACTTGACTTGCCACCGCTTTGGGCAGCGCGTTCGAAACGCGTTGAAGGTAAGGCGGAGAGACCACAGCGTCTTACGCCAGCTTCTTACACGGGCCGTAACGCGCTAGCACAAACGCGTTAGAAACACGCTAGAAACGCGGCCTTTCGTTAATGTTGGGTATTTATTGCCATCGTGGTGCGTGTGTCCATGTCCGCTTCGTGGCGTAGTGGGCTAACGCCGCGCGCTCGGAAGCGAGGGGTCCCTGGTTCGATTCCGCGCTACGGACACAACTTCGGAATTTTTTTTCTCATTTTTCTCAGACTGGTTACACACTACTACTACTACGACGACGACGGGGACGAACGGGTGCCGCTATAAGGAGCTTCGCCCCTAAAACAAATTGTAGCAGCACCAACGAGGCAATGCGAAGAGGTGCTGCCGACGCCATCCGCGCTTCTCCGTTTCCCAGCATTAGCGCCGAACGCTGGCGGTGTCCGTGACTGCAGCAGGCACCTCTGGCGGCTGCTCGACCGAGCTCCCACCAGCTGCGAGCTACTCTGCATGCGCCGTGACATCATCCCGGCATGTCGTCTGCTGCGCGCCGCCCGTACACTGTGCATAGATTTCGCCTCACTTACCCTACGTGTGCGAGGACTGCAAGTGCTTCGCGAGGCGTTCCCCGATGCCACGGACCACGTGTAAATGCTTATACACTTCGTATAACTTAGCATCCCTTGGCACTACTTCGTATAACTTAGCATCACTTCAACCTATCAGCTCCGCCGCGTCTTTAGCCTTGCGACACTAGTGCAAGCTACTCCAATATTTTTTACAGAAGCAGCTGCACCGCGCCGTACTCGGGAGAAGATTGTTGTTGTTGCCTCAAAACATGGCTACCAGAGAGGCACCAACAACAAGAACGTATTCTTCTTCTCTTGGTGCCACCCGGAATCTCGAGCGGGCCGGCCCCGTCGTCATCTTTTTCGGTGCCAGGGCGTAAATGTGCACGAACAAAATCACGGCAATATTAGTGCTAATGCTCTATTACGCCACGTCTCGCAAGGTCATTCATCGCGTCGCAATGACCTTGAGCCGCCGGAGCGCAAGTGTGGCAGTTGTGACGTCACGGCAAGTGATCCGCTGCGGAGAGGCGTCGCAGCTGCGCTCGGTTGGAGCCTCGCCGCTGCGGCACCACGTGACTAGGTGAGGCTTTAGCGGCTGCTTCGCCGGCGCTTGGTCGCTCAATCTCGCCATGAATGGCGCGCTAGCTGGGCCGTCTGTGCGTGCGCTTCAGCGCAAGCGACAGGCTGAACCCATCATCCAGCAAATATAGCTAGACGGCAGGCTGCGAAATCTCAAGCAAAGAAAGGCAAAATTGGCTGGTCGAACACCGCAGGTAAGGGAGGCGTGATTAGCAAGTTATAGATAGGGCTCCGTGTTCTCGGTATTTATTTTCTTGAAAATCGGCGGGTGTTTATCGGAGTTTATATTTCTGGTGGAATTTCGGCGTTTATCGGAGTTTATTTCTCGTAAATCCCCAATTCTTCGAAATTCGAAGTTTTGCATTATTCTCAAAATCGTAAAATCTTAGATCAATTCATATCTGAATACTAAAATATCAAAACACACGAAGCACATTTTATTTTTCCAAGAACGTTTGAATGGACAAAAACGTATACGCAGAAGCGAAATACTTAAACACAGAACACCTTTAATTTTGCGTATAACAACCTTAGCCCAAAGTTTACTGTAAAACACGCAAGCATACTTTGCGAGATTGCTGTCAGTGATCGAAGCGCGCTCCTTTATATGGGCGTCTTGCGCTGGAGTTTGAGGTATAGTAGCGGCGCCTGGTGGCGGCGAAAAACGTCATCTGGGTACTACCAGCTTGGGTAGTACTGAGCCGTGGCTGTGGCGAAGCACGTTTCGAGCCCGAGTTTTGCGTCGATTCGCACTTTTTTCTGCCCTGTTTCGAGTGCGAAAAGGCTCGTTACTTCTCACTAACCACGCTGCGAGCTGGCCGTAGCCTATAGTTTAACGAAAACGAACTCTACGTGTGCCGTGGGACGTAATGCTGGAAGCAGAAGACATCGGGGACACCGATCCGGAGAGACCTAGCTCAGCCTCGAAAAAGCGTCACCGCCGTTACTGCTGCGTCGTGGGCTGCCATGAACAAGAAGGCCTGAATGCCAACATCAGATTCTACCGTTTTCCTTCAAGGCCTCACGCTGCGGAGCGTTGGGCGCGCTGGATAACTTCACTACCCCACTACGAGCAACACAGGTTCGAGAGTTAAATGTGATCATCTTTTACCTCAAGCCAATACGTTAACGCAGCACATCAAGGCAGTATTTATTACTGAACATCGATGTTCGAGCACTGTGATTAAGAGTTACATCAAGCGAGCAGCGCACGAGCTCGCGCTGCAACGCGAGATTCGCACGTACGTATACGTTACTGCGAGCTCATATGCATTGCATCTGTTATTTATCAATTGCTAAAGGGACAGATGGCCGCTACTACAGCGCAGGCATAACTACTTGTACGCGGAGCGACGGCATGCTGCCGTCGCTCCGCGTACTGTCGTGCGCTCTAACCATTCCGTACACGTGATGTCTGCTTATCGTTGCTGTGACTTCATTTATAGGCAAGCATTTCCTCGCGTTTGTGCGCCTGAATATAGCAGCGTGCAAACCTTACCTGAAGTTCGACTTCGTACGCGACTCGCTTCACTTGGAATTGACACCGCGCTAAAGCTTCGCCGCTTATTTCTTGAACGGCGTACGCGTATACGGCGTTGCATAATTTCTCGCCTTTACGCAGCGTGCCCCCCCTGAAAAAATCTTCGGCGCCCGATATTCGCTGCAAGCCGTGGTACAACACAACCGAAAGTGGCGGGTCCATATTGTAAAAGTTCTTTCCGAAGCAGACGACCGAGCTTCGTACTATCCAGTTTCGGATTGAGGGCGCTTTTTAGCATCATTTTTGCAGCGCCCCCTGGGCAACGCAGGAGCCCCATTGACGACTCTCAGCTTTGAAAACGCCCTTTCAACGTTACCGCTAGAAACAGGAAGCGCCAGAATACGCAGCGCGCAGCGCGAAAGCACTGGCCACTCGACATTGTGAAGTCTCCAAAACGACAGGGGTTCAACAATGTTACGTATTTCATAGCACTGATAGTTCGCAAAATCACTCAGGAGCTGGCTCAAGTCATCAGTTTCAAGAAGCACTAATTGAAAAATAGGCGCATAGGTTTCGAGGGAAGTTCATGCTTCAAATTTGGTTCACAATTTGAAAACAGTGCCAAAACGATTCGTTGGTGTACTGGAGTTGATCGCACAGGTTCCTCTCAGATGTCTGTCTCCACTTTTCGGCGACAGCAGCGTAGTATCCGTTAAAGTCTGCGATACTCGTTAAGCGTTGATTCTCGTCAAGGAGGTCCAACATACTTGTGACATCTGATGCGAAGACCTCGGTTGGGGTTGGATCCCGCCATTGACTTATGAGTGCGTGCAAACGAACCCACAGTATGGGATAAATTTGGTGTACCAGGGTACTCTCTGCCTCAAGTTCCTTAATGATTGAGATCACGGCACACGCATTGGTCTTCAGAAGCCTCATCTTAACGAGCAAGTCATGGACAGCTTCAGGCGATGAAACAAGACTCCTGAGCTTCTCACACTCCGTCCCCTTGGCTTCGTCGCTTCTCAAGAAAGACAAAATGACGCGCCAGTAGTCCAAAATATCTTCTAGAGCTTCATAAAAAGAGAACCACCTCGACGGACATACGGTTTTCAGTGACTTGATGGTCATACCCATGGCCAAGCACACAAGACCAAACTTACGGCGCAGCTCCCGCGATGATTTCAACATGCAAGGAAAGTGCACAACAAAATCGTGAACTACGTTGAACGAGCTCGTCCTGATTCCATCTTCCAGAGCGTTGTTGAGTAGGTGTCACGGATCTTTGAAGTGAAGCGCCTTGAATTCGGGTTTGGAGAGTTGCAAGTCCTTGTGAAGCTTCTGCATGTAGGAAGCTGAGTCAGAGCACAATACAGCTACGTCGCCTAAGGTCTCTCCAACCTTCTGAAGGCCGTTTGTATCAACATGCCAATTGATACTGCGCTTACACTGCTGCACTATATGCAAGTCGATCATGAGCGTTCTACGTCCAGGAAGCTTGTCTTCGTAGAATGTTGCAAGCACCGGCACAGCCGGACGTCCACGAAGTTCCGGTGACTCGTCGATGGTGACGGAAATGGGTTCGTTTTTCATCAAAGACTTTATCGTCGCAAGGTCTTTCTCACTGACCTCATGTAGGTATTTCCGATATAGTTGGTCACTACCTGGCATCGTGCGTGCCGCCGGACACTTGCTTCGAAAGAGGCTGCCAAGAGGTCCATTAGCCTAGTGCAGTGGAATCCCAGCATGACAGAGTGCACGGCAAAACTGATGCGGGATGTCATTCACATCTTCTCTCTTTGAGCGGGCCCGAGTGATGCATTCTTCCAGCGAACTTTGCTGTGGCGAGTTGCCTGTGAGATAGGAATAACAAGACGACGTGAACAAATCGGACTCCAACCATGCTAGTCTGTTTATAGACCCTGGCGTAGAAGTAAGCGTGCACGACGAAACCTCGTGAAACTGTACGAAGCATGCTGCATTCACTCTCACGCAGCCGTTGATTCAAAGCACCAACACTTCAGCAAGATCTCACCTGTGTCTGCGTGGCGCTTCTTCATATGGACGTGGCGCTGTGATCGTAAATGCTCCGCAATTCTCACGGCGCCCTTGCCGTTGGCAATGCTAACTGTCACACGACAAAACTTGCAAACAATGACTCCTTCAGAGGACGTCGACTCTTCGAAATCGCTATACTCTTTTACGTAGTCGTCGCAAAGCTTTCGTTTTCTTCCCATTTTGCTCGCGGGAAATTTCTCTTGACGCGCCACAGGAATGCGTCATGTGACCATGCGAAGGTTTCCGTGAGCAGGCTTTTCACGCTTGACCCTAACTGTCGTGGCTGTCTGAAACTGTTTTCTCTCGCGCGCGCGTGCGAGAGAGAGCAGACCAATCACACACACCCAATACTCCGCGTGACTGCAAACCACTCCAATGAAATCTCTTGAGGGGGGCAGCGGCGGCAGCGGGCGGCGAAGCCCGGGGCCCGTATATTCGATGTTGTCTAGGCGCCCTAGTGCCGATTTCGCCTGGCGCGCCTTAGTGTCGCCAAGAGACCGCATATCAAGATGCCGTCGCGCGCTTCTGGTGCGCCTACATCCTTTGACCTGTAGACGTCTCTCGCTTCGTGCGCGACAATGCCGTTATTAAATGTGCGATCGGTGCGGTCTCCGAGATACCGTCGAGGCGCGGTAAACTTTAAATTGGTCAAACCAGAAGTTGTATAAATGAGCGCTTAGAACTTGCTCCTTCGATAAAGGATGGAACCAGATCATATTGTCCCTTGAAATCGGAGTTTATCGGATAAATCTGAATTCCCAAAAATGTTACCGGCGAATGTTTATTGGAGTTTTTTGGATAAAACCTAAAACACGGAGCCCTAGTTATAGGGAAGCTTACCAAGCGCGGAAGCGTGCAATAATGAAACACTGTGTGCATAGCCTTTGCAAAACCAAGCGAAATAGACCTTTCGCTCGTGATCACTAGGTTTACAAGAGTTAAACCTCAGCCAAGTTTTATTTGGAGGTCCAGTATTGGCGGGGTACTCATGCTACGCGCAATAAAGAGCATGTAGATAAATTATTAGGGGTAGACGCTAGGCAGCCGTTGACCTTGTGTGTGTTTATTTTAGATAGCAGCTCTTAGGCGCCCGTTCCTGCGTTGAGCATCGGCGTCCCTCGTAACCGAGCGAAAGCACACAGCCAAGGATGAAAGAGGGAACGCGGAGCGCAGCGGAGGATCAAAGATGCGGCAGCGAAGAGAGTGCGGGGATGAAAGCGGAGGAGGAGACTACACTGAACGCATGAGGCGGAAAACGAAGGAGGAGGGTATGGAGAAAGCGTGAGAAGAAAAACGCAATGCCAGGCCACACAGTCTCGGCGGAAAGGACCAATACGAGATGGCGCCAGAGTACTGTGCCGTCGCGTGTTCGCCGATGGTATGCGGCGAGCGCATCCACCGATACCGTATATGGAAACACAGCGCTGTAACAGCAGAGGTCTGTCTGCGGCGGCTGCTGTGAATCGCGCCCACGCCTCACCCGCGCGCTGCCTCTCGCGATCTACCTATTAGCTAGGCAGTAGAGCCACATTTCGCTCCGTTTGCAATGTGCCGCACGAGACAGATTGTTCGCGCCAGCCAATATATGGCGAAATAAAAATACGTATAGAGCTGCGCTCAAATTTTGCATTAGGGAGTATCGCAATCGCCGGTGAATTTTTTTACTGCTTCTATTGTAAGCAATTTTCGTGCTTATGCAGCTAGCGCAGGCATGAAAATATTTACCAAAAGAAAACTTGACGGCGAGCGCACGTGCGACCGCCTTGATGCAGTATTCGCAGGCACTGCTCCCTGGAGGAGAAAGCCTTAAAGGGACATTAAGGACAAACCGGAAGTTCAGCTTTAATGCTTGATTATCCTATCACGATCACAAACATACCATTCTTACTGCGCACAGAGGTTTAATAAGCGAGAAAATAGCGAAAAACTGAAGGATAGATGCTGACGCCCCTTCGAATTTCCCGCACTACACGTTCGTGACGTCGGAGATCACAAACGCAACCCGGCCGCGATTAGTCGAGAGCGATTTACCGCTGTTAATAAAACGGAAATTGAAATACACCTTAAATGTACATAAACAGCATTTGCCAACTTTTTAAGCCGTTTCAAGCGAGGACGTACACGTTTAGCGCAAAATTAAATAAGTATAATAAGAAAAAATTGCGTGGTGCTACATGCGGTGGTGCTACATGCGGTGCTACATGCAGTTTCGTAGTTTCGTTTTTGATCCATGCATCATCGCGCGCGCCTGTTCCACTTTACAGTGTTGCAGTGTTTGGTGGCGTCTTGCGTGGCTCGAAAAACGTTGACTTCACGGGAAACAGCCAGGAAATGCCTCATGTGTGTAGTGTTGAGGGCTGTATCAATGGCGCAAGGTGCTTGCTCAGGGGCAGCGGCAGTGTGGACCCCACTGTGTCCTTTCATGTGGTGCCGCGCGATGAGCCCCGGCATTCGCAATGGCTCAGTGCTCTGCCGATAATAAAACGGCAAAAGAGCCAGAAAAACCGATGGTGTGCTCTCAGCATTTCTCGCCCTCGGATTATGTATATAATCCTGCCCTCGGAAAGTATCTTGGCGTGCCCCAGAGGCTAGTCCTTTCTCGAGCAGCTGTCCCATCAATGTCGCCTTCATCAAATCCCCTACTGATGCCCCTGCAGCAGCAAACTGGCGGCTCGGTGAGTGCTGAATGTCATTAAAAAAAGAGACGAAAAAAACCATATCGAGTACGCGCGCAACTTTCTACGTTTCTGTCGGGAACATCGTCGACTGGCAGACCGGCCGCCTCGCGTTGACGAAAACGAGGCTTCGCTTTCCGTCGGCGCGGCCGGCTGCTCACCGCCTCCGTATAGTACACGGAAAGACCTACCGCGCCAGCACGGAGGATCATTTCGTGCTCAGTTTCACTGAAGTCGCTCAAATACAGTCCTGCTTTCCTGGCGAGCTCTTCGTTGCAAGGTTCAGCGGCAGCAACGGTATCCATCGCGGCGAACACAAACGCAGCGGACATGCAGCCATGACGCAGCCAGCGCCTCGGCCGTTTACGCAAGCGGTGACGTATCATGGCGCATTCTGATTCGCTGAGAGCAATGAAATCCGTGAAAACACTGCTTGAGCGCCGAATCTGGGGTGAGAGAAATTGAGGGTGAGATATTTGGTCTGTGTTTACGAATTTTTCCGCTAATAACTCATATTTTTGCACCCAACAAAATCTGAATGCATTCCTGAAGGTCCCTCTTTTATTCCAGCTGAACTTCCCGTTTCTCTTTAGTGTCCCTTTAACTAGCAATATAGAAAAATAAGCACACTACTAAGCGAATAATCGGCGCGTTATTAAAAGGATACCATCCTGATGGTCTCGGAGGAAGCGTAGAACACGGTAGGTTACCAAACGGCTGTAGCACCGCCCCATAGAGATTTAAGTTTACGAGTTGTAGCTGGTGAGATCGCTAGACGTATCCACTTGGAGTGAATACTCAGAGCTACACCACTCTCGGCTTGATAATAAGCAAATGCGTCTGCCTTCCAGTAACTCGGAAAAGAATCCACTTTCGTATACTTACTTCTTAAGGTCTTCACCATTACGGCAAGTAAGTTGCTACAAATATCTCGGTGTGACACTGACTTCTAACCCATCTTCGAATCTTCATATTGATAATGTTTGCTCATCTGCCTTTCGCAAGCTATGTGTCCTGAAACATAAACTTAGAACTGCTCCTACTAATGTTAAACTTCTCTGTTACACCGCTCTTGTCCGACCAAAACTATAATATGCGTGCATTACATGGGATCCTTATACTAAACGTAACTTTGATAGTCTTGAGCGTATTCAGAGAAAGGCTGTAAGGTTTATATATAACAAATTTTCCGCGTTAGACTCACCCTCTAACTTAATGCAATTTAATGGCATACCACTTTTACAGGCACGAAGGCAAACATTTAGATCACAATTTCTTTCCGAACTTCTGAATAACAAGCTAGCTCTAGATCTATCACCGTATTTATCACCCTTAACTAGCAGGCCCACCCGACACCACCAACAAAATGCGCTGACGCCATATTTTGCTCACACTAACCTGTTTAAATTTTCTTATTTTCCAAGAACCATACATGATTGGAAGTTGCCTTACTGAGGCAAGTGATTGAGAGTTACCTTTTTTGATCCTACATCGGTATTGCTCTTTTGTTGCTATTTGTTTTGGCTTTTGCTGCTTTGTTTGCATTTGTATTGTCCACCCTGCTTGGACCTTGAGTCCGCAGCATTGAGTAAATAAATAATAAACAAAATAAGTTTCAAAGGACACGACGAAATGCCTTTGTGTTCCAGTTATCTTGTGTTTCAATGCATAAAACGGCGTTTTCGTAAAGTGTACGTGGAACAGCAGTGTTCCATCGCAAGTTTGACGGCGCATTTCTCTAAACCGGTTCCATCCTCATAATTCGTTCCAAGTCAATATGCCCTGCAAGCTCACCAGCTAAAATTCCTAGATTGAAATATGTGCCCTAAAGTAACAATTTCAAAAATC
Organism: Dermacentor silvarum; assembly: GCF_013339745.2. NCBI lineage: Eukaryota > Metazoa > Arthropoda > Arachnida > Ixodida > Ixodidae > Dermacentor > Dermacentor silvarum. The sequence continues at coordinate 58,865,878 of NC_051159.1, read as the reverse complement.
ACTTTACACGTTTTAACATGTTAACTACTCAATTAAGTATTTTGATTTCTCGTACAAGTAATGACCGCCTCATTGAGTAATTTAACTCAAGGGCTCGAATTCTGCTCTCTGCAACAGGCAAATTTTTTTTAAATTCGGTTCAGATACGAAAAACAAAAATCCTATATATGAGTATATATTTGATACCCTTAGCGCCTATAGTTCATCCAGCCGACAGAAAGCGAGGCGCATCCTGCACTACGCCTGCATCACTTTGTAACAGTGTTGCGTTAGAAGGTTTCACCACGTGTATACACTCTAATGCCTCGCTAGCTGCGTCTTGTTACCCTGCAACATTCAAGCGACGTTTAGGCACACGTGTGAAACCAGTGCAAAGCGGTGGCCCTTCTACCATCTTGGGCGACGACGCTCATTTTGTTATCTTTCAGCGCTCGCTTTTAATTATCCACATCGCCCAGCACACGCCTTACGGGTTCCCGCATGGAAAGCAGTATGCGTAAGACTGTTATTCGGGAATGGTCGTCGAATACTTTCTCCTGTCTCTTTTCTGTCACTGCACAGTTGCCGCCTGATAGTTTCCTGTCTCGACCCCGCTTCCAGCGCCAACCATCCTCGCGGAAAATGAACCTATGCACGATTCAGTGCGGCCATTACGCAGTTGCCGTCATTTCTTCCTTTCTCGCTCCTTTCAAGGGAAGCCGTTAGCGACTTGACATGTTTGTCTTAGATTCCCGCTGCTCTCTACTTCTTTTTTCTTTACGACTTCTCCAAAACTTCCGGAAGTAACTTCGTCTTACCGGGAGCAACCGCCGTGTCTTAGAATAATGGAAGGATTAAACATTATTGAGGCGGGGAGTCCTTGGCGTGAGCCCGAAATTACTGCGCGGTGGAATACGACGTCGTACGGAAATGAAACCGCGCTTCATTTCGTGACCAGAAAATGAATCTGCGCGGCGAGCGCTTGTTCGGCTTGCTCTCGTGGGGACGTTCGCCTTAGGCGGCTTTCTTGTACCACGAGTTTCTTGATCTCTAGCAAAAGTTTTTGTTTTTATTTACTGACTAAGCGGGGAAGTTACGCGTATTTACTGACTTTTAAGGGACACTGAACTCTTCTTATATTTGATGTGTATGATTTCAGGAGTACTAATCTTTTTTTTTTAATTTTAGAGGCACTTAAACGATGACATTTGTGTTTCCGCGAATATTAGTGTCTTTATTACACAATGGACATGAACCATTATTTAACGCGACTGCACATACGACGCTTCTTCTGGCTAGCTTAATTTCTTGTTTACATTTAGGTTTTTGGTTTTTGTTTCGTTCTCGTAGGATTAGCATGTTCATGTGTTTGTGGCGCCTGTGTGCGTCTTATTATATGGAAAGGACCATGCCTTCAATTTATCAACTATGTCTATATAGGTATAGGGTTAACTGTGTCTTGGCTTATTTCTTGACAGCTAGTGCCCGATATTCCAATCACCCTAACATGGTAGCAAGCGATTATCTTCGGGCAAAAATTTAGGGCGTATAAGACCAGTCCTGGGGAAATCTGCGAGGTAAATAAAATTCCACGAAGGAAATTGAAATCTATGGCAGTGGGCAAAAATTTTAAACTACATTCTGGGGTTTTACATGCCAAAACCGCAATTTCACTATGAGGCACGCCGAAGTGGGGGGACTCTGGTTTAAATTGGACGACCTGGAGTTCTTTAATGTGCAGCTAAATCTATTTGCACGAGCGTACTTGCATTTCGCTCCCATCGAAACGTGGCCTCCGTAGGCAGGAATCGAACCTGCGACACCGTGCTTAGAAGCGCAACGCGAGCCACTAAGCGATGACGGCCGGTGAGGGCTGTGGCAAATAAATAAAAAAGAAGCAGTCCACAGCATTTCAATTTGTTAAGTGCAACCGCATGCATTCTCTCACGGAGCACATCACCATCTTCTCGAGGACAATTTCTTCCTCGCAATCTTTGCTACGCAAATACATTGCACCAGGAGACCTGCCCATTCGTTCCATTGTGGCGTACAAACAATTATCTGTGGAGGCCCCTGCCTGCCGACGATCATAGGCCGCGGTCGGTTCCCCGACGAGCCCGAACGTTTCAGCGTGTCAGGACTGAGGTATAACCGCGGTGGAAAGCAAGCGACTTGAACCGACAACGCGATGTAGTGGTCACGGAAAGGCGTGCTTGACGTGCGAACTTTCAACTCTTCAAATGCTCGAGCACGCACAGTTCCAGCATTTAGAGCGGCCTGCCGGTGACCGCAGCGGGAACTCCGAGCAGTTCTCGCACGAGTGCACACATGCATGCAGACACGCGCGCGTTCTGTTGCAGACGAGAGTGAGTCAGCCGCATTTCATCTAAGTGCCAGCAGCGGAGGACCCTCCCCCTCCTCCATCACTGCGCACGTTGTGTGTTCGCAGCCGCTGATGCATTAGCGCGCATGCTCCCCAGGTGGCTGGTGGACCTGCGCATTTAGGAGCAGCCGGCAACGTGTTACACAGGCGTTAGAGAGCTAGAACAGTCGGCGCCGTGCCATCTGCCTAAGGTAAGGCTTGATCCGTCGGCGGCTGCTGGCGTTCAGTGACGCTCACCGCCACCGCGTTCGTTAGGTTAATTATAGTCCGGCCAGATAGCACGCGCGGACCATTCAAAGAGCGCTTAGGGAGGAGAAAGCGGTTCGCGGCGATTGTTACCGCCGCTGAACCGTTCGTCTCGTGCACGTTTCTGAAGCGACTTTTCCAGCACGCAGGCGGGCGGTCCCTCCAGAGAGTCAGCCTGCCCTCTCAGCAGTCGTTCGTCACGTGGGCAGGCAGTTTTCTCTCCCGGTGTGTCAACACACCGTAACGAATGTGAAAGGGCGCGCCAATGCAGCGTTCCTTCCGGTCTGCAACACGCTCTATACCGAAATAGTTTGAACGTGCGCGTAATACACACACACGTTCAAGCGCACTGCACGTGAACGCTCCTAGCTGTGCCGCAAGCGCTGAGAGCGCCGCCTGGCATCTGTCAACTTTTCGCGTTGGTTTGCTGTCACCGCAGTGCGCTGCATCTTCGTTCCAGTTAGGATCGTCTAGAACTGCAAAAAAGGGGCTTTATAAGACTGTTAACTGGAACGCCAATGTGTTTATAGTCGCACTTTCCAATGACTGGTATACCTCAAATGTAGTGCTATAGTCTTCGAATTTCTGCTAAGCGGACATGATTTCGTCACTGCACGGCTTCAGTTTGACACTTGGAACATGTGTCCAACAGTGAATATTTAGTAAGTTAGTTGACAAATCGTTAATTAGCCACATGGGCATTGCGATTTATCATACAGGTAATATACGCCTCTTCCAAAAATACACATGAATAAGGCGGAATAGTGAAATCTATAGGGCTAGTAACGAGGAAATTACCTATCGGCTCTGCCAAAATTACGCGCATTTTCCCTTCGACATTCGTGTTTTCTTAAAATGTTCAGTTCGACCAAGTGAACTCGCAAATTATGGTTGTGCACACAAAATTGCCATTGGTAACATTCTATCACAGCAAGGTCACCTGTGCCTTACGTCGTCGGACGAGGAGAAAAATGGCATCTTTTGCATAACTTATTTTTACCTGTTCCTGTCGTAAATATCCAAAAGGGCGTCGCCTCGCCGTACCTCACAGCCATAATCACAGCTTTCCAATAACTCGGCCTATATTTCTAAGACCCGAAAATTCGTCGTTGGTTTCTGTCCCAATTTCTCCAGCCATCAATCGTAATAAAATGCTCCCCTCGCTCGCGGTCCAGCGTCTGCGTACTGCGAGTGCAAAATGACATCTTGCAGGCTTGCCAAGGCAGCACGAGCGGGCGCTGAGTTTCTACTCTCGAGTAGAAACACTGCGAGCGTGCTCGCCGATCAAGTTAAACTGCTTTCAACCTATCTGACTTTTAAAAGTCGCCGCGCGTTCCTCTGCTATCGTCGTCCACACTCCCAGATCGAATTTTCTTGTTCTGTTCTCCCCAGGTCACGCCGAACTAAAATAAAGCTCCGAAAAATTGAACGTGCTCGTAGGAAAGCTGCCGGGTTATCTCTGCTCCAACGAAAACGAATCACATTACACGAATGGTTCGATGTCGAAACAGGATTCTGCGTGTAACTTGGTTTTCAGAAGGCGAGACACGATCGCCTTCGAGGAAAGAAGGATTGAAGAAACGAAGCACAACACATCGCGCAAGAAAAGCAATATAAGTAAAGGGAACACTTCGCATAGCTTAGAAAGGCAGCCTGTGATAAAACTTTGCTGCGGAATGGCCCAAAACGTGTGGCGCCATGTATACCACCTTGCATTGCTCGTAATGGGAGTCGAAATGATGACCCGTTCATCTGACCTCCAAGTGCCTGCACGGGCTGGCAAGAAAATCCGTCAATTCGTCTCCCTTCCTCCTTGCCCTCTTTCCAGCCCATATTTGCCAAACCACAGTGCAGGGTAGCAAACCGGGAAATCGCATCTCGTTAACCCCATTGCCTTTCCTCTCTTTCTATTTCTCGCTCTCCACAGTCTGGCATTCAAGCGTCTCAGAGCGGAACGGTTGGTCATATGAGAAAGTGATCATAAGGACCGAGAAAAACACCTAGCAGGAAACTGCGACCAGCACTTCGAAGCTCACGTCCACGGAAAAGTTTACAGAGGCTCATATGCGGACCTGCTTCTGACCACCGCGGCAGCAAGGAAATTATGGAACGTGTTCTTTGCCGTGGTCCTCGATACAGCACGAACAGGCGACCGTAATGGCTTGTCTTGACGACCGACCGCTTTCGAAGCAGAACGCCGGCCTACAAAGTCGTCAAATCGCAAGTCAATCAAGGCACTATTGAATTTCAAGTGGTCTATTAGAGAGACTATAGTTCTCTCATACATTCACGCCTGCTTTTTCTATTTGCGCGTTAGCTTTATATCTTCGCTATTCTTTCCGTCCTACATGCTCATCTTACCTTTCCCCGAGTGCAGGACAGCAAACCAGAACTTCTACCGATTAACCTCCCTGTCTTTTCCACCAGATTTCTCGCTCTCGAAGTGCCGTCTCCCCTTGTCATGTCGTCGTTGCCGCCCGTCGAGTGATTTGTTTAAGTATTTGTCTCTTTTGCGTGTTGTGACGGAACCTAAGCGTTACGGACGGACACAATTTTCCCGTTTCCCAATGTTATTATAAAACGTATTCAAGAACAACCAAGTGCATAATATCGTTTGCCGCAACATAACTTGCTCATCCAACCCTCCAACCTCTTCCACGTTGGGCAGCAGCGAGACAACGTTTTCGCCCGTGGTGGAAATGGTGAGACTTAGAGAAATAAAGCACCTCATGAAAGTGACACTGCGTCTAATCATCTGAGAGCCTCATTGATGGCAGAGCGCAACCGCGACCATATATTCCTGCTTTCAACAGCGTACCCAAGAGGCTCAAACCGGTGATGAAAGAGAGAAGAAGAAAAGTAGAGCAAAAGATGAGTTGGTCAAATCTATAGTAATGCTTAGCCTTGCCAATAACAATATAGAACGTGTTCAGGAGCCTTAGCCCTTTGAAAAAAACAAAGAACTACAAAATATCAGGTGATAACAGATGTCGCGTGCGTTGCCATGTCACTTCTATTGAAGGCGCTCTCAGCATAAGTAAGCATATCGCACAATATCGCGGTGCTTGTCAACGCAGTAACGACACTCTGTCAGACTGCTCCTGTCTTCTCTCTCTCTCTGTCCGTGTTACTTTTTTTATCGATCACTTTTGACATGGTGTCAAAAGCCCTTCATACATATACACATCTCGCGGTGTGTCTGCTATTCCCCGGACATGCGAATACTTGACATACTAGCCAGATTAAAAAAGGGCTGCCATTGCCCGCTTCGTTTATTTCCAATGTATAGAAGTACGCCCCTCTTGCCGCTACGAGTGCGGATTCGACGTAGCCCTAACCTAAACACTAGACGCGGCGCCACAGTGGCGGGAGCGCGGGGCAACCGGCTTTCATCTAAATGGAGAGGACAACCTGTCGGTACCGACAGCTAAATGTCTTGAAAACAGCCCAAAGAAGTATCAGAATAGAGCAACGGGCAAGGAACTGAAGGCACGGCGTCGTTCGTTTCCGAGAAATGCGCACCGTATTACGACCTGCGCTCGCTCTGGAGCGCAAACGACGAGCGGTGAGATCTAGATTAAGGAATAATGAAGCTCGGTCAAATATTCTTTCACATCTTCATTAACTTGTAACTGCGGGTGCTTGCGCTCCCGCAAGTGGCCCGCATCGAGTCATATACTGGGTGCCACGGTGTAAATGAAGATAATCAACTTTACGGCAGAAAAGGCGATTTAGCCGGTAAACCTTCGTGGATCGCTGGAGAGTATCACACTGCATAGTGACACGTGCGCAAACAGCATTACTTTTCATGCTTGCACCTTATTTGAAGCAGCACGCTCGGCTCATCACAAACATGAGCTGGTTCCTATACTACTCTCAAGAACGGATTGCTGCGCGGCAACTTCAATCGATTGCTCGCCATATGACACTACTGCGATGGAATTCACCGGGTTTCACCAACTCACGTTTGCTCTCTGTTGACCCTAACTTGCGACTTCGCCTACCACCTGGACTCTACCGTCGTGAAACAACTTTACTGTGTCGCATGTGGTTAGGGTGTCGCATTTACCAACGCCTATTCGTTCCTAATAGGGATGGCCAACAGTGCGGCGTGCAATTTGTGCGGGTGCGACGAGACTCTCGAGCACCTTCTGTGTCACTGTCCATCTTTTGACACTCAACGACGTATTCTCCAAGCTAAACTCAACCTGTTAGATGACAGAACGCTCTCGGAAGAAAAGATTCTTGGGCGATGGCCTATGCGTTCTTGCATGCAAAAGGCCACAAAAGCCCTTCTGCAGTTCGTGAAGAGTACTGGATTGCACGAACGCTTGTGACAGCGGAGATTCTTCTTTGACTGTCTCTGCGAATGACTGACTCCATTTTTTTTCCTTTTCTCTCCTTATCTATTCTTCCCCTTTCCCCCTCCCCAAGTGTAGGGTAGCCAACCGGGCACGACCTTGGTTAACCTCCCTACCTTTCCCTCTTCGTTTATTTCTCTCTCTTTTATTCTCGTTCCCCCTCGCCCCCTTTACTTCCTTTATTGCGTAGAATTAAGAAAAAAAAAGAGACATAGGGGGTGGAGGGTCAGTTTCTACAGCAGTCAGCATCGTCTGCGTTGAGCCATTTGAAGAGTGGAAGATTGACTGAAAGGGTTGCTATACCTATATATATACTCAGAGAGAAGAGAGCAAGAGAACAACTTTATTGAAAATGCCTGCAGAATCAATTAGGCTCCCTGGAGAGAAAACACAAAATTGAAGATGTGTTGTTGCAGAGCCCTCAAGGCATTACCCTTTATAAAGTTGCGCAAGACAGTAAACGCTGTATATATATATATATATATATATATATATATATATATATATAATTCATGATGCCGGTCTCATACGTCAAGATCAAACCTTTCCTATTTGCTCTCTTAGCTTAGTAGACGCTCGTTCCGCAGTGATGACCTACAAACTGCACTTACTAACGAAGCGAGAACAACTTTTATAGTCAGCCGCGTTTCTGACATAACCACTCACGTCGTTTTAATAAGGTGCGTGCTCTCTCACATGCAGGTCCGTTCCCACCGGATGTATCCGGAATTCCAGGGCGACATATTCGAAATCCTTCGCTTCAAACGTGGGCTTCTAGGTTCGGGCAGTCCAATTTCGGCTCTCGTTAATAACCTATCTGCAGGGAACGCACGTAGAGTGACGGGCTCGGATAAAGCAACAGGCTGGAGAAGCTTCGTAAAAGTTACTCATTGAGCCAGAGGTCAAAATACGACAGCGATAAGCTCACGGTCGCAACACGCGGGCGACAAAGTTCTGAATTATCTGTCCAGTCGGCAAATATGGCTTACCAAAACGCACCGTCCGCGCGTTTCAATACACATATTCTGTCGCCACGACCGTTGTTGGCGGATATACTTTCCGTGACGCACCGTCACGTGGGTCCGTTAGCCGCGACGATATTAACGACGATTTGCACCGCCGTCTTTCGTTTTTCGTCTCTCATGAGGCTAGCATCGCGAACGCGAAATGGGCGTTTCTGGACTGCCGTTCATCGAAGTTTTCATTGTTCGCCTGTTTATATATATATATATATATATATATATATATATATATATATATTGTTATGGGTTATTCTGTTAAGAGAGGGTTTCTTGGGACACGACGCAACCGACGGTCTTGAGCGCCAGCCTAGGTTCCGTGATCCCTTGGCAAAAACGTCCTTTTCTTCCACACCTCGTATCTGCGTCCCACTAGAGCTTATGGCACATACCCAAATAACACAACACTTTCACGCTTGTAACACATCCCCCCGCGCAGACGAAGCCCACCGGGCAAGTCAAACAGCATCGCGAGGGGTAAAGGGCTTCAAGCGGGCAACATGAGTCACTTCAGTCTTTGAAGAGCGTCGACCATTTCAATGGAGGCGCGCTATACGGTAATTCAATTCGCTTATACGCTCTAGAACAACATAAGGTCCAACATAGTGTGCCAGTAGTTTTTCGCACAACCCACGTTTTCTTGTTGGCGTCCATAGCCACACTAAGTCACCTGGATCATATGTGACGTGTTGGCGTCGGCTGTCGTAACGTGCCTTTGAGCGATCTTGTGAAGCAAGCGTGCGCAAATAAGCAAGTCGTCGGGCTTCTTCTGCACGACAGATGGTCTCAGATATGCAGGCATCATCGTGGTTCATAAATGGGAAAATCGTATCAAGGGTATAACGTGGCGGCCGTGCGTAAAGTAGAAAGAAGGGGCTGTAGCCGGAAGTTTCGTGCTGGGTGGTGTTTAATGCATAAGTAACGAAATGTAGAACACTCTCCCAGTTCTTGTGATCTGTTGAGACGTACATGGACAACATGTTCGTGAGAGTTCTGTTGGTGCGTTCCGTAAGGCCGTTCGTTTGGGGATGGTACGGCGTAGAATGCCGAAAACTTGAACAACATAGACGAAGCATCTCTTCCACGACATCTGCAGTAAACTGTCGCCCACGATCGCTAATAACGACTTTAGGAGGCCCGTGTCGGAGAATAACAAATCGTAGCAAGAAAAGGCACACGTCAGCTACAGTCGCCGATGGTATTGCAGCCGTCTCACAGTAGCGTGTCAGGTGGTCAGTGCATACAACGATCCAACGATTCCCGTTAGAGGACCGTGGAAACGGGCCGAGAAGGTCGACGCCGACTTGCTCGAATGGAGTCCGTGAGGGTGGAACGGGGTGTAGTCTACCAGGAGGAGTACTTGTGGGACGCTTGCGACGTTGACATTCGTTGCAGCTAGACACGTACTGCCGCGTCGTCTGATGCATATTAGGCCAGTAAAATATTTCTTGAATATGGAAAAGTGTTCTAGCTGCTCCCAAATGACCGGAGGTTGGGTCATCATGCATAGCCCGCAAAATGGAAGTGCGTAGACTTTTCGGGACCACGAGGAGATATCGTGAGCCTGTAGTAGAATAGTTCTTATATAAAAGCCCATCACGTGTGCAAAAGCGATTGGCTGTTGATTTCTTTTTGGCAGCTAGCAGTTGCTTTAAAGTGTCGTCGTTTTGCTGCTCAATCTTGAAGGTATTCAGATTAGGAAATGCTGGCTCCAAGGATACTATGTAGTGGTCGAAGTTGTCCGTGTCACAGTCCGTTGTGGGAAACGGTAGCCGCGAAAGGCAGTCTGCGTCAGCGTGCCGTCGACCGCTTTTATAGGAAACGGTGAAGTCGTATTCTTGTAGACGGAGGGTCCAACGTGCAAGCCTACCAGATAGATCACGCAGATTGACGAGCCAGCACAAAGAGGTCTGTGATGATGGCGAAAGGGCGTCCGTAAAAGTATGATCGAAAGCGCTGTACTGCGAAAATCACTGCGAGACATTCCTGTTCCGTGACGGTGTAATTGCGCTCGGGCTTGCTTAGAGAGCGACTCGCGTACGCTACGACGTGTTCTTTAGTGTCGAAGCGTTGAATAAGAACAGCGCCGACACCAATACCGCTAGCATCCGTGTGTAGTTCTGTTGGAGCCGCAGGGTCGAAGTGTTTGAGAACGGGATGGGACGTCAAACGGAACTTCAGCTCACGAAAAGCAGACGCACATTCTGGGGTCCAGTCAAATTGAACGCCTTTCTGAAGCAGACACGTCAGTGGATGCGCAATGTGAGGAAATCCGGGAATAAACCGACGGAAGTATGAGCAAAGGCCAAAGAAGCTTCGCAGCTCTTTTACTGAGTGAGGCTGTGGAAAGGCTTCGACCGCAGCCGTTATCGCTGGATCAGGTCTTATATATATATATATATATATATATATATATATATATATATATATATATGTGTGTGTGTGTGTGTGTGTTACCTGTGCCATCGTGCGCATGTTGTTTCGTGTGCGTGTGTGCACGCGTTCCTACTCTCGTGCGTTTGTGTACGCCAACTGCGACATGGTTCTACACCGAGTGGACCAGCTCATTTCATTAAAACCGGGGGTAATACAACATCACGTCACTAAGCAAACAAACAAACGAACAAGAACGACATTTATGTGACTGGCTAACTGGGCGATCAGGTCGAGAGATTGCAAACACTTTCTTCCTCCTACTTCCTTTCACTTCTTGATGCACTCAGGGTCTTTGAGCGAATAAAATGATGAAAAAATTATACCAGAACAAACTAAACATGCTATAAAAAAGGAACAAAAATTATGATCAGTAGAGTGCGCGAAGTCGCACTAATGTGCGAGGGCAAATATTTTTTTTAATGACAGTTTATAAAGTTGCCGCCGAAAGAAAGCGTAAATGTCTTCACCCATACGCCAGTTCTATTAAAAGGAGAGAGAAATAGAGCCGTACGTCATGTAACCTAACGCAGATTATATGGAATGAGAAATATGAAGCTTTTACACTAAAGGCAAATCACCACAAGGCACCAGCCTCTATAATGCTGCGCAGTTATTTTCAACCCTCAGAAAGCCTGAGAGAAGGATACGGGAAAAGCACTGTGCAATTTACGGACTAATCAGAAAAAAAAGACATTCAGAGGCAGAATGCTTCCATCGCATCCCCATTTTGTGAAATATTGCAACCATGCAAGGGTAAAGCATCGTCGGCATAGCCAAATGCGAGCCCTGACAGCTCAGTTTCTTTTTGTCAGTTTTTATTGAGGAACAACTTGTCAAACGAGCAAGGTAGATAGCAGTGCGTGTGTTTGGATGGCTTGTCGGCCAAACTGCCTTTCATCGAATCTCGCATTTCAAATGCCACGGCCGACAAACAACTCTCATCTTTATTGCCCGCAGGCGTCCTTCAGCAGGAAGCCATCATATAACTTGTTGTTTTGCCTTGCGTTTAAAGTGAGGCGCACATACCGACCGGCCCTATTTATCTCCCACGTACGTGATACGGGTCGTGTTTTACGACCGACCGCTGTCGTTGGTGTTGTCCAGCGGTGTTTTATTAATAGATGATTAGGCATGATAGAAAACAAGTTTGTATGCGGAAGCAGCTACAAGATAATTTTCCCACAGACGGTAATGGAAACCGATGTCGTTTTTGATATTTGCTAATATTTTTCTGGATGATTATCTAAACGATCACTAAGGAGACACATAAAACCAGCTTACAGATATGTATATAAACCTTTCAAAGCTGTAGCTTCATTTCTATTTAGTGCAAAGTAGCTGATCATAAGCATTGAAAAATGAAGGCCCAACCTCTTTTTCTTTTTTTTTCTCACTCAAGAACGCGACGCTGAAGACGGAATACCCTGGATTTCACGTGATGGTCGCGTGTCTCGGAGTCCTTTCTGTGCAGACCTACGGTGTGGTATGACTTACAGTGCAGTCCACTGTTCATGAGAACACTAAAAACTTAATGCAAATGCATCAAAGAAATTAAATCTGAGGGCTCAGGCTCGCGGACTTGGAGACACCGCCTACCTCGAACGATTCTACCATCGGATCATTTCTACAAATAAAGTGTATTCCTCTTCCTTAGGGTCTTACGTGTCATAACCACGACCTGATTATGAGGCACTCCGTGCAGTAACTTTGACCACCTAGGGTTCTTTAACGTGCACGCAATGCATGGTGCACGAGTGCTTTTGCATTCTACTCCCCATCGGAATGTGACCGTGGCAGCAGGGTTTGGACCCGTGACCTTAAAATCAGCAACGCCACGCTATAGCCACTGGGCTACGGCGGCGGGTGTCTCTGTTATCTATCTATCTATCTATCTATCTATCTATCTATCTATCTATCTATCTATCTATCTATCTATCTATCTATCTATCTATCTATCTATCTATCTATCTATCTATCTATCTATCTATCTATCTATCTATCTATCTATCAACTGCAGTGTTCAACACAACCTCGTTGGTTCAATATATCGCCGATGCCAATCTCTCTAAGAAAACAAACACATTCGCTACGCGGTTCGATGATCTTCGCACTGACTGCACCGTGCCATCTGCCAACGCTGTGCTGCTCGGCAACCGTGGTAACCGCGGTCACCACGAGGCGCTAATCGGTGCTCGGCTCCGGCCTCTGACCCGCCTCCTCTATTTCGTCCAGCGGCAATTTGCGGCATCGAAACACTCTCTCGGTCGTTCGTCGCCACCTCCTCGCTCGATATTTGCGGTCGCGGGTTCCGCTTGCGCATCGAACTAGACGCGGCCCTTCCAGGTTGTTGCTGCGTGGTTAAGTTCTTCTCACATCCTGCTTAGCTCACAAGAACACCTAATCGAGTATATGGTCATTGTACTCTGTTACGTGGATGCTCCCGCACGGAGCATCGGCAGAAACGTGTAGCGCCATGCCGCGTTATGCGGCGTTTAGCGGTCTCCTGCAACCGCAATATATTTATAGCACCTCTAACTTATTGCTAGATGCCCATTTCGCTGCTCTCATGGGGATCATATTTGCAGCTACAATTACATAATTTATAGCAGCAGCCATGAATAATAGTCACTAGATAAAGATGCCCCGGTGTGTGTTTTTCTTTTTCTTTTCCGCCTGTGACATTATAAATGTAGGTATTTGTAATGGTAGTGTGACGTGGTTTTCCAGCAACAACTCCTTTCCATGGTGCTGCAGCTTCCCCTGTTACACACGCCGTAATTCATAAAGAGGGATCGCTTCCGGGTTTTGCGAAAGAGACATTTTTTTCTGCAGGTATTTTTATTTGCGTGGGCAAACACTTTTCGGGGCCTGACAAAATTTATTATTATTATTATTATTATTATTATTATTATTATTATTATTATTATTATTATTATTATTATTATTATTATTATTATTATTATGTGAAGAGCACGCACGTTTGCGGAGATAGGACGGACCTTTACTAATTTTCCTGGCAATCTGTGTTCTACACAAGGTCCCAAGCGTACTGAGCAGCTTTTTCATTTTTTTCTTTTTTTTACATCTCGAAAAAATTACAAAAGGGAGCTTTAAATAGGAACGCACCCCAATCCATCAAACCACTTCTTTATCGTTATCGTCGTTGTTGCTATTTCCGGAAAGCGTATGACGACAATCGAAAACGAATCGCTGGAATTCCACTTCACGTTGCCGGGTATAGGCGGCCACACAAACGCAACCATGCAAATGTAATCGTGCGAACGCGCGCACGTGCATGCATACTGTCACTGAGCGGCATAGTTTCGAGTCATCGACACGCCGATTAACGGCCGCCAAAAACGTCGTGGTCTCACGATGCGGCATATAGTTTCGAGATAGCGACACGCCGAATGACGGACCAAAGTTTGTGCGTGTGCGTCCGTGTAATGCAGTGCGGGGGCGCGACCTCGGACAGCGTGGGGGGAATAAACCGTTCCCTCGCCCCTGATTAAAAGGGTCGCTGCCAAGACTTTTGGGAGGAGTCATGAAACAATTAGGTGAACTCTGCATACCTGCAGTTCCCCGAGATAGGGAACTAGGGAAAGGATGAGGCATTTAGGCGCAGGTTTTGGGCCCTGCTAGTCAGTCTAGAAGCTGAACCTGTGAGCTGCAGAGAAGCCGTCGGGGGGCTAGTGCCGTCCAGTATCGCCTGGGCCGCCTAGCCGCGTCGGAACTCCGAGTAACTAGTTGACGTACGAGACGACAAACCAACGTCTGCAACGAAGCTAACGGTAGTTCGCCTCAAGTTAACTCAACGTGCTTGAGGGAAGTCGTCAGATCTAGACTTCAGGGAAATCCAGCCCAGCAATCGCATCCACCTCAACAAGATCGGCCCGCCAGCATTCTTCGGGAAAGCTCTGCGCGCCGACTTCATGGTTTATGGACTTGCTGCTGCTGCCCGGCCACGCGTATGACATCGCTGTTTTCTTTTGAACTTTATTTTAGTCAACTACTGTGAAGTGTGTTCTTGTACATTTGATCCACGCCCTGTTTCATGTTTATATCCACTGTTAATTGCTAGTCTTATTTATTTGTCTTCATCATTGTGTTATATTAAGTTCAGATGTGGTAGTCTGTCTTGTGGCTTTTCTTTATTACTTTATTTTATTAATTTGTGTATATTTATCAGCCGATAAATATCTTTTTTTTTTACTCCCGACTCTGACTCTTACACCGCGTTCGCTCGAGTACGGAACGACCAACCGGCTTGTATTGGCCCTTTTCGCGGAGCACTTTGTTTGAGAGAAACGAGATGGCGCTCACGGTGGAGCGCCATACCTCTCCTCAGCGACCGCGCACGAATACGAAACCATTACTGATTCTACCTTGCTTCTGTACAATCAGCTGTCGGAAATGCAACTGAATTTTCGCTAGCACACTGTAGTCCAATCATGCTAGATTGAATCATGTGGATTGAAGACTGTGTGCAGTAGTTGGCTGGAAAAATAGTGACTGGCATGTTAAGGAATAGAATGAATCTGTGTGGCCAAGTTCGCGGACCGCTGCTGCAACTGTCCGAACGTGTTACCGTCACTTCGTGATGTACGGCTTTCCTCGAGGATACAGAAATTTGCTCATCCGCCAGCCTTGTATCGCTAACCTTCAAAGAAAGGGCTTCATCCCCAGAACGTCGGCAAGAGTGAGTACCACTCGTTAAACAATGTACAAAGGGAGTAGCGCCGCTTCCTGTCATAGTAAGTTTCGCGCACGTTATCTATACACATCTGTCCCAAATGGCAGGAAAACTTACGCCCACTCTATCGCCGACGTATCAAGAATAAGTGAATGGGCGCACACTTGAATATATGCACACTGTATACGCACAATAAATGACGGACTACACCTATGGCACACGAATGGTCGAAGCTGAATCTTTCGTGACGGTCCACAAGAGTAAGCGAGTTACTAGCTGTAATATATATTTGCTACAAGGTATTACAATGTACAAAGCAGCTAAGTTTCAAGCATTGTGCGCAGCAAGAACAAATATATCGGAACTGAGCAGATAGCAGAAAATAATCAGATAGTGGCCGCACCGAGGAACTTCACTGAGTCAGATACTGACAAGCCACCGCTTCAAAATATTTGCCAAATAAAGAACAAAGAGCAAAACACACTAATCCTGATTGAATTAATAATCTGAACGCTGGGATGGCTTAGAATACATATTTAGCCCGGCTTTTAGAACAAGCACCATATGCGCTGCTTGCGTCGTTTCCACATAGCTTAATCAGCTCCGAAAGCGCTTTTGCATGTTCTCTCGAGCTGTGATCAAAGCTTCGTTTCGTCCACCTAGTCACCGTCTACGAAATCTCCGAACACAGAGGTTTTCTAAGCCGCGCCGGCGTAATACACTTCCATTGTAAACAAGGAGGCAACGGAGGCAGTTGAGGCAAGCTATGGACGCGTCACCAAGTGATCAAACATGGCAGCGCCCACGGGATTGCCGCGAAAAGGGTCAATAGCCCGTCGATCGACTTCGCGCCGACGGCGAACGGGTGACAGCCGTGATACACACGCATGAGAATAAACGCACGAACCAACTGGGCAGCGAAGCATATGAATTCTTTTTAGTCTGATTTACCTGTAGGATAACGCAGAGTTGTTGCAAGTATTTGCTTCCTGCTGCTTCATGTCCTTTCTGTGTCTTCTAAAGTGCTCACCTGGTCTTTATTTTGTCCTGTGCCTTGCTGTGCTCACGCCTAACAAAATGATTGCGCATTTGTGATAAGTGCAGTGCAACGAGTGAACTGCACATGCATTTTCTCGTGTATTCATTTTTAATTAAAAATAATACTAACGTATATAGGCGCCAGATAACATTTAACTTAAGAAAGCGACACCACATAATCGGCCGAAAGTGAGACGCTACGCGACGGGTAGCGAGCTTACAAGACGCCAGCAAGAAGTCGATATTGAACTGCTGACAAGGTAGCAGCGCGGCCCTGCGACTCAATTGAAATAATAGCATAAAGAAATTGTCTTTACTAAAGAACAAGTCTCGAGAAAACGCTCGCCGGCGGTCATAGAGCGAGCAAAGCAGAGGCGCCCGTAAAGACGGCGAGACACGAAGCTACAACGTAGACGGAGTAGATGCAAGGTCGTGTCGAGAACGATGTCGTAAGAAAAAAAAAAAAGCAACACGGATCGCGTATCAGATACCCGGCCAGATCCATCACGCACTGTCGTGTTCACCGGTAGCGCACAAGTCAAGACAAGTTATGTCCGAGATGTTTCGGTTAAACAAAACAAGTTTCTCGTTTTGGGTAAGTAGGCAATCCTATTAGCTGCATTAGGCGGGGGGCGGTAAAAAGTGTGACGCTGTGGGACAAACATTTGTCAGCCTCCGTGTTTTTTTTTTTTGTTTTGTTTTGTTTCAAAACGAACACTGTAGCAGAGAAAATTCGAAAAGTAGAACATCGCAAACAAAGTTTTAGAGTATAGCCGAACAAAAATTTACGAGGACAGAAACAGAGCAGCAGAAACTGGGTAAGAAACAAGACTGGATATTAATTTTTAACTGAACTCATGAGACAGAAGCTAAGCGGACTTCGGCATGATGTGTACTACCGAAAACAAATAACGAGTAATATTTACCGATGAATACTTGCGTGGTGCACTTCAACAAATGCGCTATTCCGATACACGTTGCAGTAACAGAACAAATACTATGATATCGTGCAAAACAAACGTCTTGGGAATGGCAATAAGGAAATCACGGCAGAGAACTCAACGGGAATTGCCAAGCATATCAGGGCGCATATACCCGTCGTGTGAGTGCGGCAGTGGCACTCAGACAGTTACAAGGGGACATTGGGAGAAGCACAAGACAAGAAGGGGCGCGCTGCACGAGCGCCCACACAGTACGCGAAGCTTGGGTTAACAGTGTGGGGTGTCAAAGTGCACTCTCGTTCGCAAGTAGGGGAAAAGAATGTAACCAAGAAATATTCACGCAACAAGGAACATCATAGCAGCGTTGTCTTGCATACAATTTTTATATATATAAAAATGCATGTCTCGTCCCGTACTAAACAAAACTGATAGTTGAACGAGTTGGTTAATATTTTATAACACTTCGTCTGTACTGTGCTGCTCTGTCATCTGTACTTTGTGTCTTATATTGTGTTGTTGTTGCCTCAAAACATGTCTCGTAATTTGCACTACGACAGTTTGCCCAACTTCCACGTCCTCTTTTCGCGCCACAGCTACACTAAGATGAATAAACAAGCTACGTCCTTCGTCGTTTTGCACTCGCAACGCTTTAGAACAGACGATGGTTCTGCTGCGAGCTCAGATGCACTGCTGATGCCCATGTCGTTTCGAAAGCGAGCTGACCGATTTAGCTTCTGAACAAAACGTGAAGGCGTGGGCTAATTTAATGAGCTCAGCACATGTCGAGAGAGTGAAAGGCAGGAATCGAGCTACGAGTAATGATGCCGTATACCACGCAGTAGAGGCGGCCGAGAGGTCACAGCGGTGGATAGTGCGCATGCGCATGTTCGAGCGCTTAGGGCCGATTTTCGCTGCACGATAGGGAACGGCATAACAGAACGCCGCCGATGCTTGACCCTTCCAGAGTCCATTGTACTTATTGATATTCATCGCCAGCGACATGCTCGCAGCCAATATTTATTTCATTATTACCATCTTTAAATGTGCGCGAAGAAGGCGTTAGCGCCGTAAGTGGTGACAGCCAATCTTTTTCGCCTTACCAAACAATACGTAGCAAACATAAGGCGGCTGAAAACGGATAAACTAGGTGAGCGGGCATTAAAGGTGATGCTAAACTCTGCTACAAATATACTTAGTAATATTATTATTAATAAAATATATAAATATAACTCGGAACTGTCCTGCGTATAATTCACAGAATTCTCACTTTATACATAAGTCCCAGTTCACACAACAAAACTACGGCAGTTAGAGTGAGTACAGTTTACACATGTGTTTTGTACACCTCCTTTTCTGTTGTCCCTGACTTTTTTTGAGAGCTTCACAAATCACAGCCTGAATGTACAAGGTATTTCGCAAGCTAAGACAAGATTCAGTACGTTTCAGTTGCACATCCCGGTAACATAACATTGCATCACGGTATCGCACATATTTGCATTGCATGGCAGATATATTTGAGTCATAGCTGTTTCCTTTAGAGAGCGGGCAATCTTTTTTTTTTTGCTATATATATTGCTTCTTTTTCTTTGATTGCAGTGCAACAGCAGATGTTCGATACCGAGCCAGAGCATACTGCCGAATTGGCTCCGCCTAGTCTACAGAGAAAATACTTCTGTACGCAGTGATTACACACATTCTGTACAATATTACTGCCTCGATCGAACGAATGATGGCTAGAGGAATATTAAATTCTATCATCGAATCAATGTGAATATATGAGAATCAAGGTGAAATAAAATGCAAACACCATTCTTCTTCGTGTGAACTATGGACACGGCGAATCATTAATGACTGGCGTGGGAATGCACTGAGTCATGGGATTCGCAACTCAATAATTTGTTCCCTAATCGCACTAACCCAATAATTACCCGATTCCATCTAAACCTTTTCGAGCATTTTCTCTTGCTGTCTCTCTCAGTCATGCCAAGCCACCCTTCATGGATCAAGGAACATTTGAACTGTGGTCCAATCGCAATTGATGGCGTCTGTCAACGTCCTCCATGAGCGCTAATGGTCAAACCGAAGAGATTGATTATAGCGGGTTCTTTAATATGCCGTCACACTATTTTTTTCCTCAATAGACGCACTATCACACACACACACACACACACACACAAACGCGAGCGAGCGCGGTTAATTACGCGTATGGCGTTAATTACCTTGAGAAAGGGAAGTAGGTTTAAAGTAGAATTAGCAACGCGTTAAGGTCTCCCGCGTAAGTGTCCGGTGGAGCTCAGAGTTAGCAAGGGAATGCTAATCGAATAAGCCTACAAAAGCATTTACAAAACACCGAGTGTGCTAGGGACGTCGAGGACAGGTGCCAGACAATCGCAGTATAGTATATGTAACTATACCTATATTAACCGTAGCACCTAGCGAATGACTAACTGCTCTTAGAAATGAAAAACTTGCGGAATTCTGCCGCTACGTCAAGTGCATAAAGTTTTCGACCTTATTATAGAGTGACGTCAATCAACCGCAGACGTGAGCCTGGAAGCGTGCTTTGGGCCTAGCCTCGCCGGAGCACCACGGCACCGCATCGTCGCGGCATCGTCGCTGACGGGGAGGAAACGCAATCACAAGCGACCTGAGGGCACTTCTTGCGCCGGTTCCGTAATTGGCCGCCTCGCCTGCTCGCGGCCGGGATTGCTGCTGCCGCGCGATGTCTTGCGGGTTGGCTCAAGCGCCGATGATCGCTTAATCATCGCACGACGTCACCTCGAGTGGAAAGCGGGCTGCGGCTACGGCGGATGGCACAAAACCATATGATGCGGTTCGCCAGATGGCGTTATGAGGGTAGAGGCCTATTATATCAACGCCAGATGAAGTTTTCCGCATGGGGGAACCCAATTATTTGGGCTAAAGTTGTTATAGTGGGACTGAACTTTGAGGGGTAAAGCTATACTCCTTCAGGAAAGAAATCTGGAAGCTGGAAGGCCTAGTATCTTCTTAGTGGCACATTCATTAATTGCGCAGCACCTTGGAGCTAGTGTGAGTTTCGGGCGGTCAACAAGATGCTTGGGAAGACCTCAAGCCAGCCAAGAAAGAAGAGCTTACGCAAAAGATTAAAGGGCTATTATTTTTCGCTGAGAGCAACGACTGCTTGGTATACTGCATAACTAATAAACATGATTACTACTTCAACATTGTTTTGAGGCCATACGCAGGATTCGCTTCGTATATATGTACATAAATCACAACAAAGCATAAGTCTTTCTTTCTCTTTAGGAAACTGAATTGCCGCGCGAGTGGCCGCTCGAGGTACTTCGAGTCTATTCGCGGGCTTCTTTCATGCTCGGAAAAACATTTTTATGTAGCACGTATTGAGTAAGCTGTATAGGGAGTTTTTCATGTTGCTCTACAATTTTATGATTGACATTTTGATAATTAGGACAGTACTTCTCGAGATATACAATTATTACAATTGCCCAATTAAATCTCAGTAAAGAAAAAATTACTGGCAGCTACTCAACTGTACTGGAAACGATATGCAGCAGGTTTTCTAAGAGTAACGCAATGGCTCCTTTTTAAATCTTGGTGCATGATAATTGGGACACCCTGTGTATACCATGTGTGTATACAAATACATGGTTCATGAGCTACACAAACCAAGAATTTACGCAGATATCAACTGATGTTTTTGGATTCTTAAAAGAAAAAAGAAAACATTTGGAGGACGCTTAAGCTTCGCCTTTAAGAGTGGAACGCGATAGCGTTATCGGGCTCCGTTCGCATCACATCTTTCTTATTGAGTAGGCTTCACTGCAACCGTTCACGTGGGAAAGCCAGCTTACAAAGACCTAGCTTACGCTGATCCCTGTAAAGTTGGCTTCACTTTTACACACAAATGCATTGCTGGGAAGACATTTTTACAGGAGCAATTAAGTCGTCTTCTATCAAAATGTGAAGGCCCTAGAACCTTTTTTTATTACTTTATTAATTGTTTGCTCTTGCCCCGAGGCACGCGCGTGTCCAAAATTTAGAAAGGCTCGGTTTTCAACATTCCCCTCAATATTGCCTCGAACCAAAGTACAGCGAAACACCATCAGAATTAGAGGACGCTTAAGTTTCGCCTTTAAGAGTGGACGCGAGAGAATTCAAACATCCATGGCTGCTTATCAGGCTATTTTCTCGTATATTCAAATTACAATCCGACGCTGTCACGTCTGTAGGTGGTGGTTAAGTCGTACTTTACTATTTTTATGACGGATTTTACTTTGAGAAATTCAATTTTTGTTCACTAACGCCTTGCGCCACGCGGAGGGCCTGTGTGGGCGGGGTGGTTCGGGATGATGTGGTTCGGCATGAATATTTCCGCCAGACGCCGATGCTTAACGCCGACACCGAAGCTGACGCCGGATTTTCTGCGACACGGGGCCCTTAACATTATCGCGTTGATACACACACAGTCAGGAATAGGTGCAGAACATATCTACAGATGTTATTACAGACATCAGTGATGCCAGTGGGACGAACCCGTACAAATCAATTTTGAACGATGGCATAATGCAAATAAATTCATGGAGCAATCTAGGCGAGGACAAAACACAACGACAGAACGGGTGCCTACCAACTAGCTCAAACCAAGATTTTCAAGATGTCCGTAATGAATTCTTTGTGCCTCCGTTCGCAGTCAGCTCAGTCTTAAGAAAATACACGCAGTATTATACACACGATACATACGTAACATTCCAATACACTGTCGTATTTGAGAAGGCCAAAGAGGCAGCAGTCCTGGAAAGTTGAGAACTTGGCTAGCGAATTCACGTCCACCTTCCTTCGGCCAATGTATCGCACTATAGCTGCACAGCCATCCTAGATTGTCCACAGGCGAGAGCAAGATGAGGTGATGTACAGAGCAGATAATTCCCTCGGGCGCGGAGCCACAGCTAACCAATCGAAGTTGAACTCATCTCCACGACACGGCGACACCGATGTATATCAACGCTCCTCCTCCACCCTTTTCATCGCTCACAGAAACACGCACAGAAAACAGCTAAAAGCGGGGCTCTCTCCGCCGGCGGGATAGCCGCTCGATTACCCAGGAGAGAAGGGCAGCATGCTACGCGATATGGTAGCGTGCGCGGAAGCTGCGTGGTTTCGCCATAACGGCCTTCAACGTAAAGCATATAAAGCGAGCGCCAAATGCCGTCACTGATTCTTCAGTCCAGGACAAAAGAAAAAGCCAGGCGAGAGGGTCACCGCACGGCGGGGCAGCTAAGCGGCAGAGCAGCAACAGCGGCGGGGGCCGCAGCCGAGATCGTGACCGATCGGTGGCGTGCGTTCCTTTGAAGCCCCCCGCACGCCGTTGTGGAGCCTGACGCCGTCCACCAGTCGTCACCTTGACGCCCGAAATCCCTGCTACGTGCCCGCCTCTCTTCCACTCCCCGCTTCCACCGTAAGCCGAACGTAGCGCTCCTGGAGAGACTCCCTACGCTTGCCGCACCACGCGTAGACGAAAGGAAAGGCGAAAGAAAAGCGATGTCATTTGTTTCTGTCATTTTTTCTAATTTAATATTCTGCCACGCAGCCACGCCTCCTGGAACAAAGGAGATAATTGTCCTCGGAGAAAGTTGAATGGGCGACGTATCGATACGTTTTTTTTTCTT
Organism: Dermacentor silvarum; assembly: GCF_013339745.2. NCBI lineage: Eukaryota > Metazoa > Arthropoda > Arachnida > Ixodida > Ixodidae > Dermacentor > Dermacentor silvarum. The sequence goes on along the minus strand of NC_051159.1, from coordinate 58,843,113 downwards.
CTTGTTCTTCTTCGAGACACACGATACTAGATTTCCACGGCATCGGTCCGTACAGACGCACGCACAATACCAAACATCTGCTGCTAGCCACTCTTATATAGACCTTCACAGACCTGAAGAGCGCTCAGGGACATAAATTGCCTTTCAAGTCACTTCTTATTACCGAATTGTTTGTTATATACGAAGGTGAAGTACCCATTTCTTCCTTTAATGGCCCCTTTGGATGCTAGCACCTACATGTAAGTGAAGAAAGTATTTATCTACTCATGAACCTCGTCGTTAAAACTATTCCTATTGACCTAGACACACAGACGATATAACATCGCGTGGTAGGTTGCCATATTTATGCTGCATCCTGTATTCTCGTGTCAACTCGCGGTATTCAAATGGAACTTCACGAGTGCTTTACGTTGTCTCTGATGGCGAGGATGGTCTAAATCAAATTGGTGATATTTTGCACAAAGAATGGCGGTAATATTACGCTTAAACCATTTTCATACCGTTTCCAACCAACTTAAGTAATGTTTTGTTAGTTCATTCTGAAATGGTTAAAAGCAATGTGTAACCAACTGGGTACCCAGGGACTGAGGAGCTCTATGCGAGTGATGCCTCTATATTACATCTGCCTTGTTCGCGGTCCCTTGTTCTGCAGGAGCCTCTGGAGCGGTCGCGTTCGTGCTTGCAACTGAAGCGCTGACGTCGAGGGGGTCGCACTTATTCAGATGGAAATCGATCGCCCTTTCTGGCAGCGATGAGAGAACAGAAAGAGGAAAGAAGGGTTTCAAGGATGCGTGGTGTTCTGCATTACGCACGCCAGTGCCAGGCAGACGCTGCTTGTTTTGGGCGGAGGCCTGTTTAAGCTACGTTTGCGTTTTAAATAAATTCAGGCCGAATGTGTACGTCGCCTTGCTACTGCAATTCAGAGCTTGAATGCAGTGCTTTGCAAACATGCCGCCGCTGTCAGATAGAGTCTTTCTATAAGGTGAGGATTTTAAAGTCTTGCTGGTTGAAAAGACAAAGCCGTTTAGTCTGGAAACGAAAACCAAGCGAAGGCTTCTCTAAAATTCGTGTCGAATAAGCGAACTTAAGAGAAGGATTCTTGTTGCATTTGCGTACGACAACTTACGTGTTTTTAGCAGCGGGACTTGCGCGTGCAATGACACAAGCCCAATGCGTGGCAATTTTATTACCGGCGTGCGATGATTGATTACGCGCCAGCCGGCGTGGTATTCTGAGGACTGTGATGCGATCGCAACTTTGCCTCATAATATCTGCCGCGTGTTGTGATCACCCTTGTAGTTTTTCATTGCATTGTAATCGGTAATTGAGTGGTGGGTATAAGTTCTGGCGCGTTGTTTTATATTACAAATAATACGGTAATTTAATTCAGCAGCTGCGTTGGGAAAATACGGCACCTACCTATGGGCCAGGGGTAGAGCTCTACTCGAACATGTACGTAACAACCACATTGAGACAAGCTTCGTGGATGCCGCGGCATATGTCCAACAAGAGGCGTTCGCTGTCTCCATTGTCGACTCTAATTCCAGGATCACTTGCTGCGCTGCAGTACGCACTTCGAAGCCCTTGGTAGCCCAACAGGTTGCAATCGCGCTGGCTGTGCTCGATGGTCGCAGAGAGGTAATATATAGCGATTCTAAGGCGGCCATTAAGGCCTACCAAACCGGGATGGTCTCCCCTCAGGCCCTTCGCATTCTCCAAAGCTTGAAAAGTATCTCTCCGCATTCTCTCATTTGGTTTCCCGCTCACTTGCGGTCGATTGAGGGCTCTCCCTCTAACCCTAACGAGAGCGCGCACGAGGCCGCGCGAGGACTCACTGACCGCGCCGCCTCCGCAGTCCCCCTACCCCGCGGGGAACCATTGATGACGTATAATGAGATCACTAAGCATTATTATCTGTCAAGACGGGTATTCCCCCTACCGCACCCTGCCTTATGCAGGGCGCGGGCGGTGACCCTTCGACTTTTACAAGTTCGTGCGTATCCTAACCTTGCGGTTCTTCACGCTATATACCCTGAAAGGTATCCCAGTGCGGACTGCCCTGTCTGTGGACTAACGGCAACATTTAACCATGTGTTGTGGGAGTGTGAAGCCATCGGCTCCGCCTTCAGCGAGGATAGGTGGGCTGCGCTTTTGGGCAGCCCCGAACTCAACGACCAAACCCTGGCCGTCCAGAGTGCCCGCGATCGGGCCGTCAAGCTCGACTTGCCGGTCCCTACGTGGGACTAGCCGGGTGGCGCGGGGTGTCCTCTGCGTCTTCTCTGGACCTCAATAAATTTATTTCACTCACTCACTCATCTACTGCTTTTTGCCGGAGGAAAAGGTTTCTTTATTTTTTCTTTCTGGGATTTTATGTGTCAAAACCAGTTCTGATTACGAGGCACTGCCGTATAGGGGTGGGCTACACATGAATTTCGACCACCTGGGGTCCTTTAACTCGCACTACAACGCAAGCACACCGGCGTTTTTGCATTTCGCCTCCGTCGAAATGTTCCCTTGGAAATGGTTAACTCTTACAAATACCTAGGTGTGCATATCTCTGCTAACTTATCTTGGAATGTTCATACCGACTACGTAATTAGCAATGCTAACCGCATGCTTGGCTACCTGCGCCGTAACATTTCAACTGCCCCTTCATCCTTAAAAATGCTTCTTTATACTACCCTTATACGTCCGAAACTAGAATATGCATGTGTTGTTTGGGATCCTGCCACTGATAAACTAATTAATTCATTAAAACGCATTCAAAATATTTCAGTTCGTTTGATTTGACGTAATTACAATAGAACTGCAAGCGTGTCTGCCATGAAAATTAACCTTTCGCTTAGTCCACCTTCTTCTCGTCGCAAAATCGCACGTTTAGTTCTTTTTCACAAGCTATACCATCATCCAACACTCCGGAATGATTTCATTTTTCAGCCACAATACGTATCGCCTCGAATCGACCATCGTTATAAGGTTGGTCTCGAATCTTGTCACACTAAAACTTTTTTGCAATCATTTTTCCTTCGGTCCTTCACGGAATGGAACCACCTTCCTGCTGAAATCGTATCCATTCACGATAATCAAAGGTTTCGAGAGGCTTTAGCTGACATTGTATAATCGAAGCATTTTTCCTACTATATGTTTGTAACCTAAGTACATTTTGTATTTTGTATTTACCATTTTACTATCGTACTTTGCTACCAATTTCTTACGACGATTTAAGCCTACCTAAAACTGTATAATCAGAAGCCTGTGTACTTGAACGTTCTGCTTTTTTATTATTGTTTTTATGTTCATTTGCTATAACCCACTCCCCTCTTTAATGCATTTGGCCCTGAGGGTAATATTAAATAAATAAATAAATAAATAAATAAATAAATAAATAAATAAATAAATAAATAAATAAATAAATAAATAAATAAATAAATAAATAAATAAATAAATAAATAAATAAATAAATAATGCACTTCATGTATTGTAACTGTACATTATAGAGCTTATTTTGCTATCCCTGTGCAGCGTTCAAATTCTGTGGTTTACAAATAATTGATATATTTAGGCACCGGAACTTCCTTTACTACGCAGACTGAGATCGTAGAGTCAAACAAAAAGGCCAAGATCCGTAGGATCATTTAGGGCTCCTCGAACACCTGAGTGTATGGCTATTCGACAAAATAAGCACTACACCGACCACGCAATCTCCTGTCAACAGGAACCGCTCCTTTTCGTTTCTGCTTTTCCTCTGTGCGTACACCGTCTAACACCCACATGTGCGCCTGTCATTTCCATTACGTTACAATACTACTTTGTATAGAACAGAGCGTTGTCTCAAACTACTTGCGCAGGAGCGCACTTATCTGAAAAAAAGAAACAAAAATAAAACGCAGGAGTCACACTTACAGAAAGTCACACTTACATAGACAGATATTGTAGCTGTGCTTCGCAGCAGCTTTTTTAGTGGCCAACCTTTCCAGCCAAGAAAACGGTTGCCAGCTGCCCCCCCCCCCCCCCCTTTTGTTTTTGTTTTTTTTGACAGTCCTGCCGTGAACTAAGTTTTTGCAGATGTTTTTATTTTGTACCTCTAGGCTGGTTACAAGAGGATCTCTCTATAGCCCGGCAGCGAACACCGAAAGCACAATCAATCTCGACATTCTATGGGATTTGGCCGGTCACAGCAGCACAGCCGATCTGAACGGAATACGCGCTAGCGGTACGAAATTTGCATGTGAATTGTACGGAATCTGCATGTTTAAGCCCCCCGGACCGTCGCTCGGCACAGAAAGCCATACTACCTAGATCTGCGGCGGCCGGTCATGTACAGCCTCACAAACGGTGCTATTCATTTGCATGGTATGAGAAAAGAAGACGAAGACAGGTATTGCACGCGGAGTCTTTCACTGCTGCGAGTTGACGCCTCGGTGACCAATCAGGTATTTGTTGCCTCGAGGCTGTCTTTAGCGACACCGCAAACGCTTTTGTGTTGAGTTTTTTCTTTCAAGTTGTTTTATTTATTTTACATTCAGTGCGCAACTTAAAATGACAGGCCAGTGGTCGACCCCCAGCAGCGTTAAGCGCATACGGAGCCGGGTTCATCACCCTTTTTGTCGGTCACCTGTGGTACCGCATGAAATGCTTACTTGCTCGGTTAGCCTCGGATGTCGAGAGTCCACACCGGTACGTTTTAGTTCGCTGACTGAAACTCAACTCGTACCATAAACAGCGCTGCGAACGCAGACATTTTTGCAGCTATTGTAAATATTGCATATCTTCCTGAGACCCGAGCACAACTATGGGATATAATCGCTCTTCAAGGTGTTTCTTTATTGTATGCTCATATGTGATGAACTTGAAAAAAACTTTAAATTTAAGTACCCCGGTTAGATGCAAAAAGCTGCGTCTCCAAGTACGTTAACAAAATAACTATCGCCATCATCTCCTCATGGTTGCTGTGATAAAAACTGCATTTCATTGCTTAAACGCAGAAATGAAGATGGAACTACTTGTAGTAGTACATTGCCATGCTGCTGCCACACCTGGTATTTCCATACAGTCTCAGTGATTTCGAAGCACGCCTCGAAGTTGCTTTCGGTCGTCTGGGACGACACAGAGTTCTACATCAAGTGAGTGTTAAATGTCTCGAAAGCGGTTGAGAAAAACATATGTAAACCACTTCTTTGCACTTAACACATCCACCGTATATTCACACCTAGAATGAATATTTTGCCTAATCACTTCCGAGTGCATTTAGAAAAAATGTTGAAGGTAATCTGCGACGTATTGTACAAGGGGTCTTAGGAGGATATACCGTAACAATCGTAGATAATCCCTCCTTGCTTATCTTCTCCTTGCTGTTCTTTCTTTCTCTCTGTATATACACTTTCCAAAGTTCATTATACCCTTGTGCCTATTATAGCCCTGTGGTAGCCAACGTTCAGAAGTGCCAACATTATTATCTGCTTCCTTTCATTTTTCTCACAACCACAAATAATTCTTTAGTGAAACTGTTCGAGTAAGTTTATGGGACAAGGAAGCTTCGAGAATCCAAAAAAATTGTCACTGTTTTCAAGTGTTTCCACTGTTGTGCGTTCTGACGCCTGAACACGTGCTTTGCGGACTTAAGCAAGCAAGTGCAGAAGACGCGGGTCATGCACCCTTCCTTGTGCGCGCATACGCTCGCAACAGTCAGAAGCGGATTATGACGGTGCCCCGCAAGACGCTCTCGTTGAAGACGCACATAAAATAGTGGCAGGCATTCTGCAATTATACGTGCGTAGAAATCTGTATAGTGAAGCCTGGCTGTGCACCACAGACCCAGGCACTTTCAAATCACCTCAGAGGCACGTTAAATTTTGTATATAAACAGTTTCGGAGTTTCAGCCTCCTTCGGCACGCACGTATATCGCGATGAAAAGAAACACGAAGAGCGGAGCGCGTGGGCGAAGCATAATTGAAGGTATAGTGAGCGCCGTCCAGTCATCCCCATTGACAGGCGCGCTCGTCCGGTTTGATCGCGCTGAGCGATGATGCAACCGCTATACTGCGATACTGACAAGGAAAGCTTATCACCTACCAGTCATGTCTGACACTTCGCAACGCACACGTGACGCGACAGCGCCAGCTGGAACAAGATTCTAGCGCTATGGGGGCGCCGACTGAATGCACAGATTCGCCTAGAGACAGCCGAAGCATATGTCTTTCGCGGCTCCGCTGTTCGCGTTTCTTTTCATCGCGATAGTACCCATCCATACAACTTCTGCGTACACCCCCCTGCACACAAGGCATGCACGGTCCAGAAGCACGCTCGGCGCCGGCTGATTCTGTCTGCGCGCTGCCGCGCACACGCTCGCAACAGTGGGGCATACCCGACCGAGAGCACGTCTTCGGTGCAGTCCGTGCCTTATCTACGTACAGCTAGGGTGCAAACTCGCCGAGGGGGGCTCGAGATCCGAAAAGCGCTGAGTTACGTGTGCGCCACTTGCCCTCTTACACGCTGCGCGTGTCCTTCGTTATCTTTCCTACTCTGGTCTGTTCGGGCTACCGGTTTGGATGAAGTTAAAGAAAGAAAGAAAGAAAGGAAAGAATGAAAGGAAAAAAAGAAAGAAAGGAAGGAAAGAAAGAAAGAAAGAAAGAAAGAAAAGAAAGAAAGAAAGAAAAGGCGTAAATAATTTGCGACCAACACTCAGGACAGCCACGGGCGGATTTTGGCTGTTGGAAATACAAGAATCCCAACCACGAGACTATTCGTCCTTTCGTTTTGTATATCCCTTTCTTCTCCCGCTCATCGCTTTCTCTCGTACTTAGTTTTTTTTTTTTGTGACTTCAACCTTACCAAATTCGCCACACCTATGCAGGGCTGCGGTACAATGGAGAACCCGGGCGACATAAGCCCACGCCGGGTCCACGCCGCCCCGTTATAACAATAGGGATCTCCTCATTAGCACGCACTTCGCTAATGAGAGGCCGCATCACCACCCGCTTCGGGTAATTCTCCATCCCACCCCGCAACTCGCAATTGTGGATCGTTTCGTTTCCTGCTGACTTCTTTCACAGCTCTTCCTCACTCTCCTAGACCTCGTTATGGTTCGCCAGCCGTGCTTTGCCGTTTGAATGACATACGGGAATGGAGGTGGCTTAGTGCAGTGACATCGCGAGAACAAACGAGATTTCAAAGCCTAATTACGTTGCTTTCTTAGCTTTCTGCGCGATAGAGATTTCCCGCCCTATTAGGGCTGGGAGCCACTGAATTAGCGTGGGTGGTATATTGATGCTTCACACGCGCCCATAGTCTTCTCTCCCTCTCTCTCCAATATTCATAACGAGCGACTTTCCTTATGCATATTATGGCATCGGTAGCTTTCCTTCGTAACAGGTGGCAACATTATTTATTATTATTAAAAACAAATATCTCCAATGGCACAATGTCTGTGATAAAGTGAGGAGCTAATTTGCCCCTAGAATGATAGCTTTGGAGTTGTTATGGTTTGAGCGATGTCAGGATTTGCGCTGCCTGTTTGCATCAGGCAATGCCGAAAGGGTAATAACATTCTGTGGTATACCATTACGTTGTAATAGGTCCTGCTGTTCACTGAAGTGGTTAAAATATTCGTGAAAACAGAAATAAAGTCACCTTCTCGTAGCAACTCACATTGAATTGAAAAAGCGCGGCTGTGAAATTATGTCTGCATTCTGCCTCGTAATCTGGTGACCTCGCACGTGTGTCGGCCTTGCTGATTCCCATCTAAAAGGACAATTTCCTTTTTCAAGGTAAACAATATTAGACTCATAGAGGCCGGCTTACATTCGAATAAATACGGCACTTCCCTTCAGCACGGCCTATGCGGGCATGCCCTCCTCACTCGTTTTCACCACAAAGGGTGCTTTTTTTTTTTTTTTTTTTTTTTTTTTTTTTTTTTTTAACCTTCGACCAAACACTGTGCTGCGGGCTGGTGATGACTCACGGCTTTATCGGCGAAATGGAGCCTTATGGCGTCCGAGCACGTACTCACGCCATGTCCTCAGCAACGAGCCTGAGCAAGCGAGGAACAAAAAAAAAAAAGAAATAATATGCCAGGATTACGGAAACATTTCTTCCGCTCAATTACCTTCGGTCGCGTGACGCTGTTCCGCTAACAAACAGTGCTCAGCCGTGTGCGAAGATAATGACAGTGGCGTTTAAGATACGCGGCATACGTGCCTTTGCGTTGCTGTTTGGTGCCTGCGTTACATTCCATTGCTTCATTTCATGTTCGTGCTTTCTCGGACAGGTGAAAAACTTTCACAGTGCGGCCTGATGAGCCTTCCAGCGCCATGTGTTTTGTTCGGAGGCTCCTATTGGGGCCAAAATTGCTTCTGCTTCTGACTCAGCGACTCGATAAACGGGATGCAACTACTTGTTCTTTGCGTGCACAGAATCTCACGTCATGCGAAGTATCGAAGAAAGCGAGAAGGACAGATTATTATTAATAGTAGTAGTAGTAATAGTATTTGGTATATACACATGTACACACAAGGACACAAAGGAAATAAGGAGGGAGCAAAGTGATAACTGCCACCGAGAGCGTCACAACGCCTGCCTATTCTTTCAGATGCTCACAAGCTTTAAAGTTTAATGCGCGCGGTTCCTCTTTGTCACTGTGAACTGGATCAGTCAATACCACGTTCTGAACTTCGTGTGTCTCTCTCGTTTAGTTAGAGCTCACTATCTTCACTGAGGTTTGAAACAGACTGGCTAAGAGATCCTAAGCATGTCTTGGTTTAATGTTTCTTTTTTTAAGCCAAGCAGGGGTATTACGAGATTTCCACCGATGTGTCAGTCTATAGGCAGAAAACTGCCAGTAACTTTGATTGTTTTAGTCCTCGAAACAGTATATGGTGGTGCTGTCAATAACGGCTGAGAGGACTTCGGTAACAGGGCACCCATGGTAGATTTTATGGATGACACAAGCTAGCTAAAACGGCGTTCTCTCTTCTTCGTTGAACAAGAAACTCTAAATATGCTAATGGGTTGCTTTTTTTTTCCCCATACGTCTCACTTTTGAAACATAAAAATTTGTACATACCTTCTTTTTTTCTAAGCTGCAAATTCGTGGGCAAACGCACGGTAAATAAATAGGGAGTGCCTGCATGTTACGTTCACAGTATCCATACAAATAACCACATAGAGAAGTCTCCGTGTTCGCAATACTACATTCCACTAATGTACTAATGTGCCGTAATTCATATTGTACTGTGCTGTTATCTGTTAGCCCGGCCTGTTTCTTCAGGTTATAAGAAATAAATCGAAAGGCTTGAACAATGCAGGATGGACATTTAGTTATCTATATGCTTACATATCCGTGCCACAGGATTTCAGGAAGTCAATCGATATATGGAATACAGACACATCAACATCGCTTCAATTCTCCGCCACCCACAGACGAGTGGAATAAAAATTTTGGCTACCCAAGTGCGGAACAAGACGATCATTAGAGGCGAGCGCTGCAATTGCGGGATCAGGACGGGCACGACGCGAATTCTCTGGAGACATCTGTCGCTCAGAGCATAAAGGAGCATAACGATACACCGAACGAAACACTAAACACGCAAGCAGAAGTGAGACTCTCGTTTGTACGCAGCTTAGATGAGGAAAGTGACAAATGAAACAGCTCCTCAATAATTCATTACGGGTAAATCTGTCCGAGATGTGGCTAAAAGCTTCAGTGAAAGAGTAAAAATACGAAGCGAACAAAGTAAGCCGACGGCACGTCTTGCCGACGTTCACTTAAGGCGTCACCTAGCTTGTCGCTCCCTCGTGAAACAGCCTGCGTGGCAAAGTGGGTAAAAGGGCATAAAGGAGCTGCATGAGGAGTTTTGTCTTTCTTTGCTCATTCTTTTCACCTTTTCTCCATTCTTCAGACTTGCTGGTGAGCAGCGACACGCGTACCGCTGCGCGAACTTTCTCCCGTTGAAGGGAAGCGGAACGACTTCATGGCTCGGGGTTCAGCATTACGACCACAATAGTGACACACCGCAGTCACGGGGAAATTGGCTTCCTTAATTCCACCTTCTCACCACGTTCCTTTCCTTTTACTCCCTTCTCGCCACCGTGTCACCGGTGTGGCCGTAATGCAGCGTGGTCGTAATGCCGAACGCGAGTGGCGCAATCTCGCGCTCTTATTGCCAGATGACGCAGCGTGAAAGCGTCTAGAGGGGGGAACGGTGGAAGAGCTGGCAAACTAGTATGCCGCAAAAGTGGGGATCTATCGGGTCATTGAGTCCTCGTAGTGTTGCAGTAGTCCTTCCAAATGCCGGTTTGCGAAGCATCCACGAGTGTAGAGTCAAGCAGAGGCAGTGCAACCAGTTTTGAAAAAGTTTGGAGGATTCGTGGCTGCGCACAGGAAGAACGCATGCTCGCTCGAGTATCATCTGAGGTAGAATCTCGGGAGTGTGGCTTTAATTTGAGTCGCTTCCCCGCGCAGCTGTTTGGTTGGCCGGTTTCTCGGTATGCGCCTGGTTACGGTCGTTTGCTCCACCGCGAAGTGGAATTGGAGACAGAGAGGCACGCAGAATTTCGCTTCCGCGCTTTACCGAACTTCCCGGTTTGCGACACCTGTAGATTTGCCGTCGTACCGCTGATGGCAGAAGTTACGGAAGCAGGAGAGTAGGTCTTGAGGAAAAGGGAAGGCGGAAGCCAGTAGGGAACGTCGCTTTGGATCGAAAGGCGAAGGAAAGCGCCGTTAGAGGTCCGACTTTGGCTTGCCGAGTTCCTTAAGCTTGGCGGTGCCGGTAGTGCGATCTATTTGTCTATCGGGCATGTCGGCAGTCTTATGTCGGAAGCTGCTTGTGGCGTTACGCCAAACTCTGCAATGCTTTCTGGCCTCCAGACTACTCCTGAAGTGAAGGAGCAATGGCTATTAAAGTTCTGAGGTACTGTAACTTCTTTTTATTCCTCAGCAGAATCTGTCATTCTTGCCTTCTAGCCGGTTGCTAGAGAAATGCAACGCTAATTGCGAAAGACCAATTATCACAACACAACGCCTGTACAAACTCATTTTGGTGAGAAATGTGCAAATGTGCAAACTGCTAGCTTGCAGACAAGCGGTTACGTCATAAAAATGGCTCTCGCGCTTTAGGAGATCTTTAGGTGAATCTGTATAGGCTCAAGGGTGTCGGCGGTGGTGGTGGCGGAGGCGGTGTCACGATGAAAAGTGGGCCGATCCTGGCGATAGTGCACAAAGGGTCCAAGGTAGTAGTGATTTTATTGAAGAAGAAAATGACGCTTATTTCGGCTGCCCAATGGCACATACCAGGGACAAAAAAGAAAGAAAGAGAGAGTAAGAAAAAGAGAGTGAGAAAGAGAAATATAGAAAATCACCACAAAGGTCAAAGAAAGAGAGAGAGAGAGAAAAAAAAAAGAGAAAGAGAGAGAAAGGAAGAGAGATAGAAAGAGAGAAAGATAGAAAGAGAGAGAGGAAGACAGAGGAAGAGAGAGAGAAAGAAACAAAATCACCACGGAGGTCAGATACACACACCACATGCTACGCTTACCCCCATTTTCTCGACAGGGGAAGCGCTGGTGATATCTTCAAATTTGATTACACTCGACTAAAAGACCAGACAGCAAATCTATTGCCAGGGACGTCAAGTTTTGTGCAGTCTTAATGTTTCATGTGGCACTTCACACCGCTGGCCGGTGGTCTTCAGAAAAATGCGTAAATTCTTAGCAACCTTCTTTTGAGATCTGTACATGCCTTAACAGTGATTTCGACTTATGGGGTTGATTGGTGCAAGGGCCAGGGATGGCCAAAAAGCGCCGAAGCCACAACCGTCGTCCCAATGTCTTTGTAATAGGTGCTTTCTTCATCTCCTAATCGCTCTGCAAACACATGTAGAACTGACGCAGCCGCTGTTTCAAAGATGTTGACACGCGTGAGCAGCAAACAATTTCTTGGCAGATTGAAAGATTCGACAGTGACTAGCACTCCTGTTTCACACTTCTCACACTCACACTAGGCAACCAGTGACAACACAGGAAGGCGGTACCTATGATGAATTTTCATCACTGCTCACAGCGCGTGCGTGCGCGCTCAGTCGCTATGGTCAGTGTCTAGCGTCTCCGCGGGTAAACAGGTTTTCGGAGGCGAAAGGAGACCCAGTATCTCAAGTTCAGCCAGCGTCGCGCCATCTAACTTCATTCTCGCGTGTCGAAGCAGTTCTTACAAGAGCAAACATCTTATACCATGCCGTTCATCACGACTAGCTATAGTGGCAGAGCAAGCATTTGATTGAACGCATTCCCAGATCATCCTGCTAGAGCTATGGCCCACTGCTTACTGGTTGCCCTATGCCTTCGATTTAGTTTTGCCACCTCAACACTTGCCGCAAGTTTTTCTGACTGATGATAACAGAATGACGGCCGCATAGCTACCAACCGTGCAATTAAATTGACCGTCGCTTGGTGTGAAGGCGCATGGCGTTACCTTGAGAGACAAAACGAGATTGTATAGAGCAGTCTCATATATTTACTATTTTAAAAGTGAATAAATGCTCGTTACTTATAAGGCTCTGGCTTTATTAACTTGTTTAGCTCTCTTTAGTATGAAACAAGAAGAGTCAACTAAGCAAAATACGTCTTGTAATCTAGCTAACAACAAGAGGTTCGGTTCCACGCTTGTCCCTCGAAACGTGATGAGTCCTCCATCAGCCAAACACGAAGCACAAACTGCGAAGCAGGAACGCTGCATAGAACCGACACTAAAGGGTGCTTTCAGCTTACAGAGCCCTAATATAGGATAAAGAAACCCGCTCATGGGCCGAAAAAGGCGCAGCTGCCCTGTATAGACCCATAGGAGCACGCGAAAAATACAAGCCAAGAAATAGCAGCCGGCAGGCGTCTAAGAAGAAAGCACGACGAAAAGCAAGCTCGAAGCAGATCGCAACAGCAACAAGGAATCGTGCGTTCGTATACAACCGACGCGTGGTCAGCCTCTTAAGAAGGAATGCGCCGTGGTGCCTGTTACACCATCTCCGCGTCCGGCCGGCACCGTGTGTACACGAGCCTTTGCGTACGAGAGCGCGTGTGTTGCGCCCAGCGAGGGCCACATAAACAGAAGCTTCTTACCGAGCCGCCCCTTTAGAAGGCCATTTCTATGCTAAGCAAGCAAGTGGAGGATCATTTATAACGGAGCCCGCCACACTCATAAATCGCGCCACGGGGGCGTACGGGACACCTATATAGGCGGGGTCAGGAGCGGACGCAGTAACATCGCCGATCTCCGAAGCGCGAGCCGGCGCCGTGCGCAGCGGGATTTGTCTGTTTGCATTTCGTAGTAAATTTTTACCGTCAACCCGCTGGCGTTCCTTTGTTTCGTCGTGTTGGCTTTTCCTTTAGTATCAGATGCGTCATTCCATTTTGAACGGTTGGGCGCACATATGAACCTTCTGTTTCCCGGGTTCATAGACCTGACCGTTAGGTATACATTAAATGCATCGAGCAAAGTGGGCTCCAGTGACTAGAAAGGTAATGGATGAACAAAACTTTTAAAGTTATGAGGCATGGTCGAAATGAATGGTAGACTGCCCGAACGTTCTGCCAGCGCCAAAGTCGAATTAAGACGTCTGTGCAATTGGTCTTTCTCCTCAGACGACGTACGTTGCTCTGGTACGTCGTGGCCCGTGCTTGGCAGCCAGTTCACCGCTAGGACAACTTGAATTGAGTATCTTGTTTTAGGCGCAGAAAGAAGACGATGAACACAACGCAAGCTTATAAGATATGCGGTAGATAAGATGACCGAAACCTGCTTCTCCAACGAACACTTCGTGAGCGAATTGAAGCATTGTATGAACCGCGTGAAACAGGCACTACAGGGTTAGTTCACTTTAGTTCAAGAGAAATGCTGACCGTTTGTTACAGTCTTGTCATGAATAGTCTTAATCAGTATTAATAATATGTGTACAAGTCTGGCCGCCTGCACCAAGACGCTGACAGCTTGTCGCGTTACCCTGTTGACGACTCTGACTGCTCTAATATTGACAGTTCTGCTGCTTGCGTTTTCTCAGTATCCAAGCTCCTTAATTTCGCCGACGAGCAACGTTGTGATGCCTACATCAGAGCACTCATCGACCGTTTTGAACACGCTCCGGCCGATGCTACTCTACGCCTCTTCGTCCTCCGCGACGGTACTCTATACCGATGGCCTAGCGGTAGAGCATCCGCTTCGTATGCGGGAGGTACCGAGTTCAAATTCCGGTGCCGCCGGGAACCCACCGGTTTTTCTCATGGGTAGAGATGTCCCCTGGCCTGGTGCTCGGCTGTCGTGGGGGTCCACATCTCGAAAGAGGGCCCAATAGAGATTTCAGCTGTTGTCTCTGGGCGCCTCTTGTCCAACCACAGACGGCCTTGTAGACGAGCATCCGCCGCGGCTGTGGGAGGCAAGTGCTGCCGCCGGGTACCTACCGGTAAAATAGGTACAAGCACGCTCCCGGCCTGGTGCTCGGCCATTATGGGACCTGAACGCTTGGAAAGGGGTGTTTGACCTCAACCCGAAGGTGCCCCCACCTCAATAGGTGCTTGGGGCGCCGCATGGGAAATGACCGCCATGGGAGCGGCCCAGACACCACTTGATTTCCGTGCTCACGTTGGTTTCGACGGGAATTCAGGGCGCAGGCTCCTTTCCCAAGCGTATCACCCCTGAAGGAAGCCGAACGCCAGGCCGGGGTACGCTTGTACCCTTTTGAACCAGTGGGTGCCCGGCGGCGGTGAGAATCGAACCCACAGCCTCCCGCAGCCGAGGCGGGCGTTCTACCACGGAATATGAGAACTCTTGTAGCCTCAAAGCCCATCGACCAAGCCGGCCTGTAAGATCTTTTAGCGATGAGAGCCAGCAGAGGGCATGATGGTCAGTGACTACGCAGAAAGGACGACCGTAAAGGTAAGGCCGGAACTTCGCAACTGCCCAGACTACAGCAAGGCATTCTCTTTACGTAATGGAATAGTTGCGCTCCGATGGTGATAGGAGGCGGCTTGCGTAAGCAATAACGCGATCCTGGCCACGCTGACGCTGGGCTAAGAAGGCACCTACGCCATGACCGCTGGCATCTGTACGCAATTCTGTAGGTGCATCAGGGTCGAAGTGGGCGAGAATGGGTGGTGAGGTGAGAAGAGTGACGAGACGAGAGAAGGCGGTGGCTTCTGAAGTACCCCACGAAAATTGTACGCCTTTCTTCAACAGATTAGTGAGGGGTCGAGCAATTGCCGCAAAATCTTGAACAAAACGACGAAAGTACGAGAATAGCCCAACAAAACTGCGAACGTCTGCGGCTGTCTTCGGAACCGGGAAGTCTCGGACAGCACGAGTTTTGTCGGGATCAGGCTGTACTCCGGAAGCGTCGACGAAATGGCCCAGAACCGTAATTTGGCGGCGGCCAAAACGACATTTGGACGAGTTCAGTTGCAGCTTCGCCTTTCGAAATACATCAAGTATGGTCGTTAGACGCTCAAGGTGAGTGTCGAACGTTGGCGAGAAGACGATGACGTCGTCGAGGTAACGAAGAAACGTGGACCATTTAAAACCCTGGAGCAAGGAGTCCATCATACGCTCAAATGTGGCAGGGGCATTGCATAATCCAAACGGCATTACTTTAAATTGGTATAGGCCATCAGGTGTTATGAACGCAGTTTTTTCTCTGTCAATATCGTCAACAGCAATCTGCCAGTATCCAGAGCGAAGATCAATAGAAGAGAAATAGCTGGAACCATGAAGGGAGTCAAGGGCGTCGTTGATACGTGGGAGCGGGTAGACGTCCTTCTTAGTAATTTTGTTCAAATGACGGTAGTCTACACAGAAGCGCCACGTGCCGTCCTTATTCTTAACCAACACCACAGGTGACGCCCAGGGTCTCGAAGAAGGCTCAATGATGTCTTTGTCTAGCATTTTGTTTACTTCATTTTGAATTACTCGGCGTTCCGACGCAGAAACTCGATACGGTCGTCGGCGAATAGGCGTAGCATCGCCAGTAGGAATTCGATGCTTGACCGCGAGTGTCTGGCCTAAAGGGCGATCGTCAAAGTCGAAAATATCTCGGTACGACGAAAACACTTGGCAAAGGTCTTCAGCCTGCGTAGAGGACAGGTCTGCCGCAACCATTTTCTTTATGTTGGGATCGGCGCTCGAGGCTGGCGCGAGGGGCCCGCCATGTTCGGAAGAACCATCGGCTGATAAAGCTGCCACGTGATGGTCGGCGAGACAATCAACGTTGGCAAGGCAAATACCTTGCGGGAGAATTTGCTTTGCCAATCCAAAGGTAAATATAGGCATGCGAGTGCAGTTATCAGTAATAGTAAGAATACTGTGCGGCACGGTGACGTCATACTGCAGTGGAATGTCGGGCAGAGGAGTGACGAGGTACTCGCCATCAGGAACAGGTGGGGAAGACATCAGTTCAATATAGGCTAATGACTTTGGTGGCAGGTGAATAAATCCGGTGGAGCGTAAGCGGCACTGGGGTACATCAGGAGGTTCTGCGAGAAGCGGCAACTCAAGGCGAAGGGTACTGGCAGAGCAGTGAATAAGAGCAGAATGCGCAGAGAGAAAATCGAGGCCGAGAATTGGGTCTTGGGGGCAATGAGCAAGCACGGTGAAGAGGACAGGAGTGTGGCGGCCGGCGATGCTGACACGTGCCGTACACATGCCGACGATAGGGACAGTACCTCCATCAGCAACGCGGACGACACGTGCCGACGCTGGGGTGAGGAGCTTTCTGAGTCGTCGTCGGAAGGCAGCACTCATAATAGAAATATGGGCTCCTGTATCGATCAGCGCAGTGACAGGATAGCCGTCAACGTCAAGAAGGTTTTGATTCGTAGGCAACGTGAGCAGAGGATTTGAGGGCAGGGTCGACAACACAGCTTCACCTCCAGAAGCTGCAGTGGTTAGTTTTCCGGCTGGATCCGGGAGGTGATGGGCGGCGAAGAAAAGCGGCGGGGTTGGGGCGAACGAGACTGATGGCGTCGAGGGGAGGGCGAGCGGCTGTAGCGAAGGTTCGGAGATGGGGCGTCAGCAGCAGCGGGTTCGTGGCGGGTAGCATAGGGAACAGTAGGTCGAAAGGTACGGGAATAAGCGTCGGCGTACGTCCGAGTAGGTGGTGGCCATCGGTTGCAGCAGTGATGAGCGACGTGGCCGATGCGACAGCAGTGGAAGCAGATCGGCTTGTCATCAGGGGTACGCCATTCGGACGGGTTGCGGTATGGAGCAGAAAAGGACGGCCGGGGACGAGGAGGGCCGCTAGAGAACTGATGAACGCTGTGTTGAGCCGTTGAACACACGGAGTTCAAACCCAAGTGCTCAAATTCCTGCCTGACGACGGCCTGAATCATGGCAATCGTGGTTGCAGGCGGATCGGGAGGCGTCGCGGAGAAGGCTGGCGAACTGGTGGCCTCGAGCTCGCGGCGAACAATACGGGTTACGTCGTCACAGGTGGTCGTCTGACGCAGTCGGCCCTCACATGTCGACGTAGCAGCAGTGTTTGGTAGCCGCGTGATGTGGTGTGTGATACGGCGGCTCTTAGCCTGTTCAAGGCGACGGCATTCTTTTATAATGGCGTCGATAGTCGACACGTTGCCGAAAACAAGCAAATTGAAAGCGTCGTCGGCGATGCCCTTTAGCACATGTGCCACTTTATCTGCTTCAGACATGGTGTCGTCAGTTTTGCGGCACAGAGCCAAAACGTCGAGGATGTATGAAACGTAGGGCTCCGTAGATGTCTGAACACGAGACGCAAGAGCCTTTCTCGCGGCAACCTTGCGCCCAATGGGGTCGCCGAACAGTTCCCGTAGCTTTTCTTTGAAAATGTCCCAACTGGTTAACTCATCTTCATGCGTTTGGTGCCACACGCGCGGGGTGCCGCCGAGGTAAAAGATGGCGTTGGCGAGCATAATCGTTGGGTCCTACCTGTTACTAGCACTGGCGTACGTATTCATATAGCTTGATCCATTCGTCAACGTCCTGTCCCTCCAGGCCAGAGAAAACACCAGGGTCGCGATGTTGGGCAACCGTGACGATTGGAGCAGGCGGACGAACCGAAGCCGTTGCAGATGCGGTCTCGTCACCGGGAGGCATGGTGAAAAGCTCGATGTACCGACCACTTCGGAGTTCCGTGGCGAGGACGGGGATTGCACTCCTCCACCAGAATGTTACGTGTGGAAAGACACACACGAAAGAAGCTATTTACAATATATTTACACTGGAACCAAAACCGCCAGGCCGACACCTTGCTCGCGCCAAAAGCCCAGACACACTTCATCGTCTTTCTCGCGGCGGCTCGTCTCTTTAGCATCTCTACATGGTATCGTAATAATATCATCATCGCAAACCGTTAATTCTAAACCTCTGCGTCTACCATAGTCAAGATATTGTGGCCACAAAACATCGTCACTAGATCAGTTTACTTCTGCATGCGTTCTCCCTGCTTTCTTTGTC
Organism: Dermacentor silvarum; assembly: GCF_013339745.2. Lineage (NCBI taxonomy): Eukaryota > Metazoa > Arthropoda > Arachnida > Ixodida > Ixodidae > Dermacentor > Dermacentor silvarum. Next base: position 58,824,655 of record NC_051159.1, on the reverse strand, counting down.
GATCAAGGCGCTTTCTTGCTCCGCTTGTCCTTTCAGCTTTCTGCCTTTTCTTACCTATTTCTCCCTGTAGGGCAGCAAAGTGGATTTTTCTTTCCAGTTAACCTCCTTGCTTTTTCCATTTCACACTGTATAAATGTCTTCACTGGTCTACACTCTAGGACGACCACGATGAAGATGCTGACCATAATAGACAGTTTTTGTTTAGCGTACGTAGAAGCGCTTCGTACATGAAGATGTTGCGTGATCGAAAAGATGTGCCCTTGCGTAGCGAGCTTCACGTACGCGACGGGCTGCGCTAGCTAGCTACCAGGGACACAACGCAGCGCAAGCTAGCACGGATGCGCAATTCCCGAAGTGTGAGCAGGTGCGATTAGGACGCATCCCTTCTTGGGTGAGAAAATCACGCGTTGGCTCCGATTCCGGCTCGTCTCAAATGAACTTGGACGGAGTATCGTTCTTGATTGCCGGCATATATGGCGCCACTAGAGATGCGGAAGGTGCATGTTATGCAGGTACATTGAAATGTACATGCAAATTATGTTATGTATCCCAACCTGAATTCAAAGGGCTTTTTTAGCGCTTTTAAAATCTCCGAGTGGCCGGTTCCAGCGGTTTTTGAAGGCACGACTTGCTAGTTTTCTAAATTTGCATTGGCAGCAGTAATTTAAAAATAAAAGCATGATAATATTCACTCAAATACAGTAGATGAATCAGTTCGACGCCTGCTCGAAAATCGCGAAGGTGGTAACAGCACGCCTGTGGTCATCAATTCGAACATTGTGACATTCGACAAACGATGCGCGACTGCGGCCGCACGCATGCGGTCGAGCGAAAAATAGCGCATGTTACACCCTGGTGCACTAATTTCAGTTGACACTGGGACCACACATGCAGTGTAAACCGAAATTTTTGCACCAGTGTACGACATGCGCAGTTTTTCGCACGACCGCACGCGTGCGGCAGGCGGGCGGGGCGGCGGGTCGCTCGAGCGTAAATCGTCCGTCAAACGGCCGTAGAATGACGCTAATCTCTTATTTAGGGAACCACATCTCAGTAGCCAATGACCGGTCCCTTCAAATATACATTGTTATGCAACTGCAGACTCATAAATTCGACGACTCCCGAGATTGCACCCGTGTGAGTTTGTGGTATCGATATATAGCGGTTTATACACACGCCCTTAATATCCCCCAACACCTCCTCCCCCAGGAGCAGTCAGACACCCTTCTCCAATTTTTTTTCCTGTGAGACAACCCACCATTCCCCAATCTCTGTTTCCTTTTGTGCAAGAGGTATTTCCAAATACCGCAAGACGGACATAAGGACAAAAAAAAATTCCTCGACCCTTCCATTCCGTGAAGAAGGTTAAGCAGCGAAGCTGAAACGTGCGGCCCCGGTGTTTATCACTGGGTTTATCCCGAGGGTTCATTCAAGTATTTCTCAATTATGAGGTTACACACACGTTCGGCAGCGACAGAGAGAACGACATCACTGACGGTATGCCCGCAGTCCGTCGTTGTCGCTTGCGTTCGATGTCTCGAGTTTGCTCAGCGGCGTGGTTAGCAACGTTCGCCCGCCATTGCCGCTTGCGGTTCTTTGAAATTGAATTGTTTTAAAATTAAGACAATGAATGGCTCGTACCTCATTAAGCAATGGCTCATACCGCGCTCATAACGCAGCCTCCCCATTACGACGACAGAAGAGAAGTGAAATTCTACGCTGGAATGATGAGCGGCAACGCAGCCAGCCGTGGAAGAAGACGACCACGACGAATGCGGGAGCAGTGGCACGAGCGCATGCCGACCCCGAGCACTAGCCAACGAGCGAGCTGCGAAAGAAGACAACGACGCTCTAGTGAATGCTGGTGATGGTACTTTTCTGTGGACAGACGATTTCGCCTAGCCATTTAAAGCTTCGCCTTAAAAGAATGCGCATCTTCACGTCTGTTTCCACTGAGGAATGTTTAACCAGCTACCCTACAAGAAAGTGTTCGAACAAACAATTTGGCGAGCACGTGTTATAACGGTCGTCTAAGAGGCAAGAGCGTGCGACTCTTCGTATTTACTTCCGTAGTCCGTTTATATTGAAAGATCGTAGCAGAATGACGTTAGTCGTAGATTTTTTATCAGACAGACAATGGGTACAACAGTTGCATTGCCGCGACGCGCACTAAAACGTCAGTAACCCTCCGCACGATAGAGACGACGATGACAAGTTCGAATGACGACCGTAAATATATTTTTCTTAAGATGCAGATTTTCACCAACTACAGACACGTATTCAACTTTGACTCCTTTCATCGTACAGGAGAAGGCGATAGCAAGCAGATAAAAATATCACGTGGAAAGAAACAAAGAGCGACAGCAGCGTATCGCATGTCTTAACGCATTACGGTAATACTATGCGACAGTACGCGTTTACGAACCAGAACCTGTTTCCGGTGGAAACGTTTCGCAACGCACACTGTTTGAGGCAACTTAGACGGTAATCCACGTGTCAAATCAATCAATGCGATTGCCTTGCTAGCGCAGCGCCGTTTACGTGGATAGGATGCACGGAAAACGTGATGCAGTGCGCCAGTTCTCGCATTCATATAATAGGTTGAAGGCAGATGGTTTTCTAACAATAGGTACTTCTGGTCGGCTGCTTTGTACGCAAGAGGGGGCAAAGGCGATAAAAAGAGTGAGGAGACAACCACGCAATACATAAAGCCCGCTAGCAATCCAGGAATAGCAGGCAGCCCTGTGAAAGTCTGTCATGTCGTTCCGTACAACTCCGGAACCGCAACTGTGAAGCGAGAAGAGAGAGGTGTGGTCCCTTGTGTCGTGGGCGGGCCTCGTTGCGGGCATTCGTGGTGCGTTTTGCGATACAAGGGATGTCACACGAACACCTACCTGCCACCTGCGGTCTATCAGCAATTCCTTCCACTACCGGGTGACGGATATGAGAATGGCCGCGAAGCGAAGGGAAGGTGCGTGGGCGCTCCGTAATCTCCTTTGTGCGTTTCCCAGCGAAAAACGCAGCACGAAGAATCAGCACGGCGTCGTTCGCGGCGAACACGGACTTCGGCGCTCGGGAAAATAGCGCCGAGACCGACTGCTGCTATCCTTGTGGAAGAAGGAAAGGGAAGAAAACGTTCCCACTGGTATAGCTGACCGGCTATGCCAGGGACAGCAAAGCAGAAAAACGTCTTAAGAACCCAGTGGCAGAAAGCTAGTTTAAACTCCACGGAGACTTCGAATGCGCAGAGAGAACTCCGAAGCTCACAGTGGGGGACGTGCGTACAGGCTCCGCGTCTCTCGGGAAACAGGCTGAAAAGTTTGTTGCGAAGATGCGGTGGCTGCGCGGCATTCTCTCACGAATTGTTGCCGATTCTTGCTTCGCCACTATTCCTTTCCTTCTTTCTCGCTATCTCTTTCATTTCTTTCTTTTTTTCTCTCATTTGATCACATTTCTCTTCTGATTTGAGGCTCTGAACATCTCACGTCGTCGCTGTGTAAGCTGTCTTCGGGGTTCACGAATCCAGCGGGAGCCCAAAGAGATTTGAAATGCGACGGAATGGGAAATGAGCGGCAGAAAAAGAAATCGGTGGTCCGCGCTGCTGCCTGTCGAAAGGAAAGCTCTGGGCAGCGTCCTGCTTCTTGGCTTCGCTTTCGTGTGTCTCAGGAGTTCACGGGAGATCAAGGGAAATTTGCGACAGCACAGCCAGGAGAGGGAAGCAAGAAGGGATGGTCGCACGCGTACACGCAAGAATTCCAGCGCCAAATCGGACAAAGTGGATCGAAGAACGGCGGCGCGGTGTGCGTAAACGAGTTTGCTTTGCTGCCGCCTTTCCCCAAAAGCTGTGCGCTTCTCCGACGGTCTTTTGCAGCAAATCCACTGAAGAAGCGAGGCCGGACGAGAGCCGGCAAAAAATAGGAGCGTCGAAATGTTGAACCTACGTGCAGTGCACGCTGTCTTCGTTCCATCATCCATGCGTGTGTATACTTTGACGGCGCCATTCTGCTGGCGTGTTATGGGAGAGAGAGAAAGAACCGAGAAAGAGGGGAGGCAAGAAGGTTAAGTAGAAAAAGGTCCAGTTTGCTACCCTGCACGGCAGAAAGTGGAACGGGGATCTGAATTGGATATGTTCGAACCACCACGTGTGCTTACTTTCTTTCTGGGCTGAGTTGTGGCGCGTATATTGTTGCACGATCTTTCTCTCACTCACTATTCTCTCCTCTCCTTTTATCAACTTTCATTTCATTTACCTCTTTCCCCTGCGCAGAGTAGCTTGCCGGTATTTATATACTGGCTAACCTCTGTACTTCCCTCTCGTTTGCCTCGTCCTCCTTCTGGGCTAGACTTGGGTGTACTTCGCTTAAAGGAAGTCACAGACTTCTTACTCTTGAAGCGTTAGCTCGTCATACAGTTTGTGTGACATGTAATGTGTAATTATATGGTGGCACTCTGACTAAGGAATTTACTGTGTGTAAGAACGCAATGCAAGATGCTCCTAAAGGCTAGACAACAAGATATACAAGTTTTTTTTTACTTAGACGGCCCTTGAATTTTATTCTCCGATCATGCCAGATACATAGCCGAAAGGTGCGGTGTTCAATTTCAGAACACTCCAGGAGCATCATGAATATTCCCACCGACAATAACCTCTCCTAATGAAGAAATACAGTTTACGTTTTGACTATAAACGCCTCCTGAAATCAACAAGAAGGCCAAGAACACCTATAAGATAAAGACCAGGATCAGCTAACATGTGAAGCTCCATCGGGCACTGGAGTGTTTATCACTTTTAGCCTTGCCTGGATGTCACCAGCATTTGCATCGCCTAATTCACACTCAGCTGCATTTAAGTGAATAGTGCGTCCTCATTGAGTGATTTGAAAAATCATCTATCGCACGAAGTGTACAGGTAGTTTAGAGACCCCGCATTACACATATTATGGATATTGTATTCTCGGAAGTGAAAGTTTAACGACCTCGGCATCCGCCAACAATGCTAAATATCTTGTGACACACAGCCGTGAAACGTTGGTCCAACACGCAAGCGCGGATTCTGCTACTTCGTTTCTGACTTCATGCCTAGGCTGAGAAAAAATATTTATATTTTTCCCCACGGCCGTGGTCTCGAGAGTATTGCTCGCGAGTGGACATGAACTGCTGTAAGTAGTCCGTATTATGTTGGTATTTAGATCACCTATTGGCTTTTTACGCGGCCCCCTGCATGCATTCATTCTTCTTCCGTCTTGCAAAATTTCTAGAAAAAACTCTCCATTTCTAGACAAGTAGATGTCTGTCTCTTTCTCTCTCTCTTCTGCGGTCTCTGACGAAGCCGGGCGTCCAGACACACAGAGGCATTTACAAATGCAACAGAGTCGGTTGTCTCTGACTGCCCCTGCTTGTATGGCTTGTCTTTAAATGCTTGGAACAACTAGATGTGGTAAGCAAGCCAAGTTTCGCGTAACCTGTGTCTTGCGGAAAAAACACTAAGTTCTTGGGATATGATGAACGGAACTTGCGCACAAGACGCAACGAGTCTTCATGCTCATGACGTCAATCCTGTGACGCTACCAAAGGGCAGTAGCGCATCCAGCGAGGCAGCTCCTGGTAGTGTAGAACAATAGTGCAACTTCGAACGAAAAATATTTGGTGGCGAAGGCGGAAAAAGGGTGAGATTGAACTGACATATACCCTCTGCCCAGCCCCAAGACACAAAAGAGCGTCGTGCAGTTGGGAGAGTGAAAAAATATCCGTAGTCGCACTCTCTTTGCTCTCGTTGTTTTGTCTTCGGCCCCCGCGTGTTAGACAGATTAGATAACAGACCATTTTCAGATACAAAGATTCCTGGAACATGGTCCCACGCGTCGTAGGCTTACAAAGCGACGCGGGCATGGCTATGGTTTATGACATCGGCTAGCCTCAGTGACCTATATCGTAGGCGTGATATGATGGACAGTCGCACGTGTTTGCATTCATAGTACCTTCCTCCCTCCCTCAGCTTTCTTCCTTTTCATTCCTTAATCCTCTTCCCTTCGCGTATAAGGTAGCAAACCGGACACGTGTCTCGTTGACTTCCCAAGCTTTCCTTCTTGCCATTCCTCCTCGTCCTCCGCCTGCGGTGGTGGATGCCACTATGGTGATGCCACTGTAGCTGTGGATGTCACTGTAGCGCAACCACTATTCCTTCTGACACGAAGGAAAAGACACGCCCCAGTCCGAATCTCCGCTTGGTCGCAGAAGGCGCGCAGCGTTTGTAGTTAGCCGCCGTTGATTCGTATATCTGCTCCCTTTTATATGCGACTCGCAGCGCCAATGCCGAAAGGAGCGACACCACAACACACAGCTACAGAACAAAATTCACCTGTGCCTTTCCGGGTGTCCCAGGTGAAAGGTTTGTTTCTCTTTATTTCTGCCATTCGTTCCATATTTCTGCTAAGCCTATATACGATGTGCTTGTAATCGTCAATCGACGTTGTTGTACGCCTCGCCCTAGAGGACTTACGCCAATATGTGCAGTTCAAACAACGAACGCATCGGGTGATTCGAGTCACGGCATTCCGAAAGCCCGGATGCTCCTCAGCGAGGCCTCTCGGATGCTAAGCCTCACAGTCCTACGCTGCTCTTAATGCTCTTTTCGCAAGCGCTGTTCGCATTGTGTTTCCCTAGCTCGAATAGACTTGTCATCCTTGACGGAAAATTGCAGCGCACTTCGAAACAAGGATGTAACACAGAATGAACAAACTCGAGTGCTGTTCATTCTGTGTTACGTCCTTGTTTCCAAGTAAGCTGCCATTTTCCATCGTGACTAACCAGCTAGCTAAGCCACCAGTACGTCTTATGCACGTTCATTCTTGGCGAATGCTGTGCGATGCGCAATGCCGTATGATAGACGAATTGAGGGATAAATGGGACTCGTGCCTAGGGAGCATTTAAAACCACAAGCAAATTAGGCCGCTAAATGAATGTGTTGTACTAAGTGAACGCAGCTGACTAAGGACGTCGTGAGAGTTGTCCGAGATTGCGGTCATTCATCATTGGGCACCTCGCTGCCGAGTACTTTTCGCTAGTGAGAGAGTCCATAGGATCTTTAATTGCTTTTCGATTGCGTCGAAGCCTGTTTTAAATTAAAGTCAAAGAGTTCAAAAAAGCACATTCGGCCTAGCTTGTATACGGGCAAGAAAGCCATATATTAATTAAATGCTCCCGTTTGGACGCGGCGCGCGACGTTATTATTTAGCTCGGCCTTAATTAAGACTATGGTGTCCCCATTGTGGAAGAAACAGGTGGGACAAATGTATGTTCAAATTTCTGCGAAACGTCTGACGCGTATTGCCTGACCGTGATGGAAGCCAAGTGCTGTTGCATTTGATCGCTTTTGTGTAGTGCCGGCGGCTTGGAGCCAATCAATAGTCCACGCAATATTTCAATCCTGCCGAGAATTATGCCCGTGTCATATAATTATGGAATAGGTAAGCTAAGACATGTGTCTGCTCACTCCCGCAGACTCCCGCGTACGATTGATCTTGCGTTTCCAATTAACCCAACCGCCAAGTCGGCTGGAGTCGTAGTACAAAGAGCCTGGAGGTTGCTTGTAAGTTGGATATCTTATGCGAATCTACGTGACTTTGGTTATTTACCGACCTTAGCGAGGAAAAATTTGCGCAAGTACGCAAGTTTTTCGTTAACGGAAAGAGTTTTGTTCGCTTTCTGCTGCCAGCAAATCGTCAAGACGCATTAGGTAAGGTTCGTGCTCTTTGTTGTCATACTTGAGCTAACCATGAGGTCTATTTATTAAAATTCGACACAAAATGTGCTTTCTCCGTGTTCTTCGATTCCTTTTCTAGAATAAAACCTGGCTTGATGACGCTGCATTATCTCTAAATAACGGTTTAAAACAACATTAGAAAGCTTCCCGAAAAGCCTTTCTTTGCTGCGTGATAGTGCACAGAACCGGGTCTTCATTTACTGTTCTCCATTTATCATAGTTTCGCTTCATTTCTCGATCATCCGACATCACTTAAAGCCTGGACAGCGATCGCGAAAGCACTGTCTTCAATACGCCACACACGACCTCTTCCGGCGGCACTGTTCTTCAAGAAGAAATGATGGGAGGGAGATATGTCCACCCAGTGCCGAGAGATAAATAAATGCTCGTCCCGTCAAGCGATACATCAAAACGCGTCTGACCCTCAAGTATTTCTCTGCGCTTCAAAGAACCGCAGAGATAAGGCTTTTTGCGCTGTTTGAAGGGCCCGCAAGAAAAGGATCGTCGCACTGAATGAAAAATAAATAGTCACTCAGACAAAGGGTAAATCAAAAGTGCCAGCACAGAGAACATGAGGATAGAAAACATGTTATTAAAGTAATATTTTTGGTTTCTTAAGTCTGTCTGCTCCTGGCACCCCGGACACTCGGATCTCGCAGAACTTAGCGTGTTTCTTGTTTGGACCACCGAGAGCCAGAATGTAAGAGACAGCTAGAGAAGCGATAAGGAAGGGAGAAGGTGAAATGTACGACAGAGTATAAGGACGTCCCGGAAGTGAACTCCGGGGTAACGAGCCGCACTCCATTTCAGCCGAAGAAGCAAGGGAGAGATCGCTCAAGCTCATCCGCGAGCTTCTCTTTGCACCACGAGACGACAGCTCGATAAGCGGTTTCACGAAGAAACAAAACCCCCGCCTCCATTGACACGTGAGCCAGATGGGACGACACCGATTCGCCCACACATCGGCAGCGAGATGGCCCGCCATATGAGAAGACCGTACTCTCTCATCGCTTATCAGTAGTCCAAGAGTCCCCGCTTTATGCGGCATCTGGCACCAGCGAGAGGTCGAAAAGAAGACCCCCTGGGCTGTATCGGTGGGGCTCCATCACTGACTCCCGCCCATGCGCCGTGCAAAAGACCGACTCTGACCAATGCGCTGGTCATCCATTTTGTCGAATAAGAGCTATATTATGGCGGCACGATTTCTTTCTTACCCGGCGAGGGTTTTCAACATGCTAAGCGCGGCCTGAGCTAGCATGCGTATCTTATGCATCGTTGTACATGTATATAGTAGCCATAAAGGTGTCTCGCGTACGCATACATGCGGATATCTATTGAGATAACCGGTTTCCCGGCTCATTTATTTCAAGACCACTTCCCCAAAGCCGCACACGGAACCCTGCCAAGATCATTTTGCCTGTTCTTGCACTAATCACCGTCATGAAGCTTGCTCATTCGAAGCGTGCGAATGGGCCGGGCCGCCAAGGGACTTCGCTCACTTTTCTCACTCACGATTTCGCTTGCAGTGCCCATTCATGACTGCTTACGCAAACAAAACGAACGAGGGCCGTGAAACAGCAAACCGCAACAGTGGTTTCTATGGCTTTATTTATTTATTTATTTATTTATTTATTTATTTATTTATTTATTTATTTATTTATTTATTATTATTATTTATTTATTTATTTATTTATTTATTTATTTATTTAAAATACTCTCAATGCCTGATGGCGTTACATAGAGGAGTGGTGAATCATGATACAATGTTAGATACAGCAGTGGGAAGGATGAATGAACCGGATTGCTGGCGACCGAGGCGGGGAGGTGGTTCCATTCGGATGCTGTCTTGGGCAGAAATGAATTGAATAAAAGATTTGTGCGGCAACTTGGTACTTGTACTTTGACGTTGTGGTTGATTAGCGATGAAATATAAGGGGGTGATATGAAAAGGTCATTTTTAATTCTGGGTTAGTATAGTACATTTTATGAAAGAGGGATAACCGGGCGAGTTTTTTTTTCTTGATGATAGGTCTGGCAGGTGAACGTTAGTTTTGATGGCTGATACGCTGGCACTGCGGGAATAATTGCATACAATGAAACGTGCAGAGCGGCTCTGAATGGCTTCAAGTAAGTGGTGTGTTTCTTGCGTTGCTCGAAATGTTGGGGCGGGCAGCCAGGCACGTTTACTCGAACATATGTATACGGGCGGGTGCATATATTTATTGAATTTATTTGGCTTCTCGTTCATCACGGCCTAAGCATTGTACGCTATGTTCACTCTTTCTCTGATGTTATGCGCTGTCATTACGCGCTGTTTGTCAGGTAAATACATCTGCCTAACACATCGCGAACAAACATCGATACAGAGAAGATATAGCTAAAGAAACAAGAAACCACGACAATACGAGCCCTGTACCAACTACCTCTGTGTCAACAACAGCACCAACTAGATCAATTCAACGTACTTCTCAGATTAAATTATCTTTCGTTTTTTTTCATATCGCACATGTAATTTCTCCGGCATGTCGTCTAGCGCGCAGCCTCGAAGGATGGGCGACAAGCAAAAAATTCACGATAGTAAATAATCATCACCGACATTCCGCGTAATCGTAATGCATGAATTTTAACACCGAGTTAAAGGACACAACTACGTGCAACGCAGCTGACCTGAGGAGCCATCACCAGTCCGATCGCGCTTCACAGCACGAAACATTGACTAACTGCGCACACCGAGCACTTAGGCGCTGACTCTGGATCAGAAAGACGGCGCCAAGTATAAACTCCGAGGCCAAGATGGGGCTGCGTCACAACATCGTTTGTCAACACCTATATAATTCACATATAGCTTCAGGCCCTCACCGTATATTGCGCTGTCATTCTTTCTCATACTCTTTTTCTTGCCTTCGCGCTGTTCTTCCTTAGGCTTACTTCGGATGAAAGACAAGCGATTCCAGCCTTTGTTATCAGCCGCAGCTTCAAACTCGACCTGATGGCTCGACCCCGCGCTCCAGCTTTCCTGGGTGCGCCTCGTAGTATAAAGTGTGCTTTTCTTTTCCTTTTTAGACTAAACAGAATTTTTACTTTTAAATCCGCCTATAGGAGATACCACAATTCTAATCCTTGAACTTAATTTCTAGAAATGACGGACATCCCTTCCGCGAGAAAATAAAATTCCGATTCAAAGAATTACCAAACTTTCACTAATTAAGTTTCGTTCGACCTACTTCACAGCACATATTGTATGCGTAAATTCGCCAGCTACGTATTGTAGCCGGTGAACTTGCAAGGCATATCGATTTAGAACGAACTCTCAAGGTGACACGGGTTTCCAGATATGTAACGTCTTACTTGCGGTAAAACTTCACTGCTGTCCCAATTACTTGTTTTTAATAAGACGCCAGGAAATGCATTGAAGCACAAGAGTAACTGTAACGAAAAAGTATTTTGTCATACACGTTGGAAATTAATATCTGCAAGTGGTCACTGATACCGTGAGTGTAGGCTTGGTAAGCTCGCAATTTCACTCTAAAGACCAGTGCGCCGCCTTGCTGTGACGTCACTAATTTTGACAGCGTCTGCTCAGGTATAGTTAGCTGTTCATCACTGAGGATGAAGTGACTGTATTGCATTATGAAGGAACAAAAATGCTCACTCGAGCAAGTTTGGTTAAAGTTTCCTGCTCTATAAAAGTGGCAAAAATACGAAAAATTACTTTTTAAAATTCGTTGGCCCTTCCACTCCGTGAGATAGTTAACGTGCGGCCCGGTTTATCCCTAGGGTTCATTAAAGTATTTCTGAATTATGAGGTTAGACACACGTTCGGCTGCGACGGAGCGAACGACGTCACTGACGGTATGCCCGCAGTCCGCCGTTGTCGCTTGCGTTCGATGTCTCAAGTTTGTTCGGTGGCGTAGTTAGCAGCATTCGCCCGCCATTGCCGCTTGCGATTCTTCGAAATTAAATTGCTTCAAAATTAAATTTGTCCAATACGTAAGACAATGAATGGCTCATACCCCCTTTAAGCAATGGCTCATACCCCCGTAAACATGACCTCCCCATTACGACGTCAGAAGAAGTGAAATTCTACGCTGGAATGATTAGCGGCAACGCAGCCAACTGTGAAAGCAGACGACGACGACAAACGCGGGAGCAGTGGCACGAGCGCGTGCCGAGCACGAGCACGAGCCGACGAGCCTTCTGCGGAAGACAACGACGACGCTCGAGCCAATGCTGATGATTATAGTTTTCAGTACACAGGCCATTTCGCCTAGCCATATAGACGGTTTCATCCAGCACCACCGCGCTCTGGCAACGCTGTGCGCCGACTTCCGGCGCCCCCAGGAAACTTCCGGTAGCCGTTGCTTTTGCTTGTTTTTGCTGGTATTTGTTCGCTCGCGCGCTCATCTTGCGCATATTCTGTGTTATTTTTCGGGTACATCGATATAAGTGTGACTTGCGGCATTCAGTGTGTTGCGTGACGGCGAGTAGCTCTTGGACCATCGACTGTTTTCATTACGTTTACTCGTCAACGGTGTTTTTCAAATCTGGGAGCCTACCAAGAGCTCCCAGATTTGCTCTGCTCACTTCATCCAAGGTATGTTACTACGTGGAGTAGCCGGACTGCTGTAATGCTGAATAATAAAAGTGCTACTGCACGATTGTTCTGGCCGTAGGTTGTGTAACTCAAGCGAGAGTAGCTCGACTCTCGCCCCGAGTTTGCCCGCTCGTCGAGTTACTTGCCTCGGCGTGGATCGCCATGCTACGAACATGAGTTAAAATTATTGTTTAGTGGGTGCCATGCTGCCGCCGTTTTATTGTAATGTTTTTCGTATCTGGGGCACAAGTGCACTTTTGCAGCTTTACTACCGAGGTACATGTGCGCATTGGTTTATCATGTTTAACGTCGGAAAGCGACTCAGGCTATGACGGACGCCGTAATGGAGGGCTCTGGATAATTTCGACCACCTGTGGTTCTTTAACGTGCAGTGACATCTCACAGTACGCGGACCTCTAGCATTTCGCCTCGATCTAAATGCTACAGCCAGGGCCCAAACGGCGTCTTTCGGGTCAGCAACCGGGCACCGTAACCGCTGAGCCACCGCGGCGGCATGTGAGCATTCGTATCGGTATCGCAGAGCAGAATCGCAGTAAAGTTAGCGATTTCCGTGCATGCATGTAGGAAGTTTCGGCAACATTCTAAAAGCATTTACGAATTAAAGGAGGCCAATTATGGATTGCAATCTCGTGCCCAACACTACAGGTTTCATTTTGTTAGAAGTGTGGTAAATTCGTGAGCATTTACGTTAGTCCCATTTCAGTCGACCTAGGCTTCTTGGACTAAATGACTTTTGAGAATGTACAGTTATTTGTGAATGCATATTGAAAAGCGGAAACAAGGCATATGACGCAGAAAACATGTGCATTGACACATGCACAGCTTACCACTTCATCCTCCATCTTGCAGCAATAAAAGTGCCATTGCGAAATGCAAAGATGCCCGTGTGCTTGTGTTGTAGGGCACGTTAAAGAACCCCAGGTGGTCAATATTAATCCGAAACCCTCCACTACGGCGAGCCTCATAACAAGAACTGGTTTAGGCACGTAAAACCCCGGAAAGAAGAAAAAAAGTGCCCATTAAAGTTTTTCTAGTTTTCGGCAATCCAATTACCTGCTTTGAAAACAACAGTCTGCGTTCATTGTGTATCCTCACTAAGATGCTCCGCTTGTTGCTCCGGGGTTGTAGCTGAGGGAAGGTGTTTGGAGCCCGGCGAAAACGCAAATCGCACGACATCATCGTCCTGCGGATAGGGCAGCTCTCTGCCTCTAAACATCAGCTTTTGGCGATACCGGTCTTTTGCTTCGGTGCTAAGCGCCGTAAAGTAGTCGCTCGTCATCTCGACAATATTCACGATGTAGAATCAGCTTCATCACAGATTCCACCAAGCAGTGCAAACATCGACACGCCGGCCTCACGTCATGCATGCCTTCAAACAACATAGCCGGAAGTGCTTCTAGCTCTCCTGCCGGAAGTTCCGATGGGGCAACCAATCAGCGGCAAGCGAGGTTTGTTTGTAAACACTGAAACCGTCTATACGATTTCGCCTAGACAAATAAAGCTTCGCTTTAAAAACTGCGATGTCAGACTGACGTACCGACGCACAGAAACTGATTCAAATTTGGCCTTCTTTTTCTGCACTAGTAATGTATCCTTCTCCGTCAAATGAACGAAGAAGAGTTTTTCGGCCACAACACTTTGTCATGCAGTCTGACCTTAGTTAGCGTTGCCATTTAGTGAACCTGAAATGCATTTTGTCATCCTACTTCAAGTTTGAATTTTTCGTTCTTGTTGGCTTTCTTTCTTTCTTGCAGAGACGGATTGTTATTCCATTTTTAGTATTCTATGTGAAAAGGATTACCAGGCGCATCTCGAAGGTGCCAACGTGTCCTAATTATTATGTTAAAAAGAAATGGCGTTCAGCGACTCGCAAGGATACATGCTACGCATTTTTGTAGCATCTGTGGTCCTGCGTCGATGACTCTCTGTCACTGCCGAGCAGTGCTAAATGTTTTGCTGCCCAATGCCTTTCGGCCCTCAGGTACTGCCGCTGCTTCTCCTGAGCCGCTGTCCTTCCACGACATCTGCAGAGTGCACAACACTGCTAAACACCTGCGGATGTCGCGGAGTCGCTACATGCTGCGCAGGCCGCGCAAAACATGCCTTGGCTACAGTGCGGATTACGCGTGGTATAGCTGATGAATTAAGGCGTTCAAATAAAAAATACCCGCGCCGTCGAAAGCCCGCGGTATTAATGTGCGTCGACGAGTTCCCATAATTCTCGAACGTAATCCGCTTCTATGCGTTCGTGGCTTTTGCGATTGAAGGCATTGCGCCTGCGGCAATTTTCTCCGCCACTCATTGGCGCCGACGCCGATGTTAAGCCGCCCTCTGAAAGAATTACGTCGTGCCCAGCTTACCGTACGCTCGCTTTCAGTTACCGGCATACGGCTGCTCAGCGTATACAGCGGCACGGCGCAGTTATTAGAGCAACTTCGGCTACAAAGCTACGATTACGCATGATTACTTCGAGCTGTCAATCTCTGGAAGCATTGCTGAATATGAGAGAGCGTGATGTGATGGAGCGAGGAATTAATCGGAGCAGCATTCGTCAGGATGTGAAGAGTGAAGCGACACTGCGCGCATATAAGCTCGAAACCATTTTATTACATTGTAATCGTGACGGACTAGTATGGCTTATGTTTCGCTAGTGTAGCGTTATTGCGCTTCACAATATTTATCTTCTTACGAGCTATGGCATTTCGTTGCTGGAAAATAGTTAGCGCGTGTAAATAGGGAAAAATTTAAAGCAATTCGAATAATGATCGCGATATGCGACCCCGGAAAACCGAGTCGCATGTTGAGAATCCTGGACAGAGGCTGTGTGAGATAGAAAAAAAAGCAAAAAGAAAAAAAAAAAACACAGAGCTCGATTCCGGAGGCTTATCCTACTACACTTAGTGTAGCTATACTGCAGTCCTGTATTAAGCACGCACTCGAAGAATTTGATTATGATGATGATGATGATGATGATGATGATGATGCATAGCCTTGAACATCCGCCTGTATGCATCGTCAATATGGAGCGCGAAAACAGATGGCAGCGCACCTTGGCGCGATTGCTCAAATACGCAGATCCTATACGACAAGTTGCTTTTAGGCACTATCCTCTCAGTCAGAGCCCCTCGACCTTTAACCTTTTCCTTCATTTAGTACAACATCCGAATCCATTCCAGTGAGCAGTCATGCTCATGATTATGACTTCTACCACCATTCTTTAGTGTTTGCTTCACTTAGTGCCCACGTCCGAACCCAGTCCAGTAGTTTTTGAATGTTAATATTTTTGAGTGTTAATCTGAGATAGATAGATAGATAGATAGATAGATAGATAGATAGATAGATAGATAGATAGATAGATAGATAGATAGATAGATAGATAGATAGATAGATAGATAGATAGATAGATAGATAGATAGATAGATACTGTCAAAGTTTGGGAAACACCCAGAAGTCGAAGGGGGCCATACCAGGAGAGTAAGGAGCCTGTTGAGTCTGGTTTTTCACCCAAAAAGTCTGGATGAAGTGCGAGGAATGTGCAGGAGCACTGTCGTGATGGATGCGCCAATTTCCTGTTGACCACAACTCCGGTCTCTTGCGCCACACAGCATCACGTAGGCGACAGAGGACGTTCCTGTAGTACTCTTCGGTGATTGTTTGACCCTGTGGTTCGTACTCGTGGTGTGCCACACCGCGGGAGTCGGAGCCTTAGTCATGCTTATGACTATGACTTCGACCATCAACATTTTTAGCCTTTTTCTTCACTTAGTACCACATCCGAATCCATTCCATTGGTTTTTGAGTGTTAATGTTTTTTTGCTGAGTCATTCTCATTTTTGCTGAGACATGGTCATGACTGACTTCTACCACAATCTTTAGTGTTTCCTTCACTTAGTGCCCACGTTCGAACCCATTTCAGTGGTTTTTGAGTATTAACCTTTTTTCGCTGAGTCAGTGTAATAATAAAATAACGCATGAAGGTTCGGCATCAACGTGTTGGAGGTGACCCAGTTTCTGTCAAGCGCACTTGGCCTATGGTTATGGTTTCACTTACTTCTAGCAAAATGCCCGAACACTGAAGCACTTATAGACAATGCAGCATATCGGACGCTACTGAAACACCGCAGACAACGTTCGAAAAATGTAAAAAAAAAAACTGTACAAAGGTGGCTTTTTGACGATGGAATCCTTTGAAGCCACGGTGTCGTCATTATTCTTCAATATCAACCACTTACAACAAAGAAAAAAATAGGCCTAGAGTTAAGAAACCAAACAGCCTTCCACATTTGGGTTATCTCCTTTATGCGCCAAGGGCCCAGGCACTCCTGTAGAAAAAAAAATAATAATGGCGGCGCTCCCTCACGGGCAATGGCAAACAACGCAGCCCAATATCACGGCGTTAGCTAAGTGCAAATCAATCTATTTACTTCGGACATAGGACGCTTAGCCAAAGGCGATAATATTCTGGTGCTTGTGAACGGTAGAAGAAAAAAATGTCACAGTTTCGCCCTAAGGGCGAAGCAATGAATGCGATAGCAACACAGCAATTTCATACGAAGTAAGGTGAGCGGCTTTGGTAGCAATATGAATTGTAGTAAACATGAGCTGATTAAGTAAGCAGGTGTGCTGCGGCGTAAGTAGACCGACATGAAGATAGACTCGATGACCTCGAGAAGGCGCGTGTGAAATGGTGGTGTTGATGAGAAGCGCTTCGCGTGGGCAGCGCGCGTGCGAAGGGACACACCTGTAGCGCTGCACTGCCGATGCGGGCAGCATTACATGTGTAGCGTGCGTTGGAAAATGTGGCCCGACTATTACTAACTGAATGAACACGCGTGGTGTGAGCTCGCACAAACAAACATGAATAGATCACACTGAATGACTGCAGACAACGACTGTCAAAACGCTGGCAGCAAGCGCATACGCCGCAGCGGCGAAGGTACGTGCGGTCTATCGCTTCAACAGAAACTTAGCGGCGAATGCACAGTGCATAAAGGTAAGAGCCGTGTGGAGGTAAGAGACGGTGCGGCGAGCGACGAGCGACGAGCGCGGTTGTTGGCAGAGGAAAAGTGCGCCCCCCCCCCCCCCCCCCCCCCGCTCACTCCGCGCGCTGGCTTCCCGCTTCCTTGCTTGCGCGTGGGAGAGATAAGAGACCGTGCGGTCGAGCGACGAGCGCAGTTGTTGTCACAGTAGAAGTACCCCCCCCCCCCCCCCCCTGCTCCCTCCGGCGCTGGCTTCCCGCTTCGCTGCTTGCGCGTGGGAGATTGAGTGCGTTCGCTCTCCGGGATAGCGCGCGTCCCCGCACGCTTCCGCTCGGGCATACGGGGCGCGGTGAAGATTTTATCTATACGGAAGGCCTTCGAGCCATCCTACAATAAATACATTTTATTGCGATAGCAATTATATGGACACTTCTACCGGATTTCTGCCGTCGTCGTCGCCGTCGCCGTGAGGTTCCGTATAGATAAAATCTTCGCCGTGCGCCGTATGCCCGAGCGGAAGCGTGCGGGGACGCGCGCTATCACGGAGAGCGAACGCACTCAATCACTCACGCGCAAGCAAGGAAGCGGGAAGCCAGCGCCGGAGGGAGCGCGGGGGTGCACTTCTACGCTGCCAACAACCGCGCTCGTCGCTCGTCCGCGCCGTCTCTTATCTCCACACGGCTCTGACCTTTATGCGCCGTGCATTCGCCGCTCAGTTTCCGTTGAAGCGATAGACGGCACGTATACTTCGCCCGCTGCTGCGGCGTATATATGCGCTTGCTGCCAGGGTTTTGACAGTCGTTGTCTGCAGTCATTCAGTGTGATCTATTCATGTTTGTTTGTGCGCGCTCACACCACGCTTGTTCAATCAGTTAGTAATAGTCGGGCCACATTTTCCAACGCACGCTACACATGCAATGCTGCACGGGTCGGCAGTGCAGCACTACAGGTGTGTCTCTTCGCACGCGCTGCCCACGGGAAGCGCTTCTCATCAACACCACCGTTTCACACGCACCTCCTCGTGGTCATCGAGTCTCTCTTCATGTCGGTCTACTTACGCCGCAGCACACCTGCTTACTTAATCAGCTCATGTTTACTACAATTCATATTGCTACCAAAACCACTCACCTTACTTCGTATGACATTGCTGTGTTGCTATCGCATTCATTGCTTCGCCCTTAGGGCGAAACTGTGACATTTTTTATCATCATTATCTATACGGAACCTCACGGTGACGGCGACGGCGACGCCGACGGCAGAAATCCGGTTGAAGTGTCCAGATAATTGCTATCGCAATAAAACTGAGAAATGTGCTGTGTCGCGTCGGTGCCGCATGTTCACCTATACCAACAGTCTAAGCGCGGGTCTCTTTTTTCGGGTCTCTTAATCTCTTTTTACGGTACGCCCGCATAGATCTGGCGCTGAGAGCTTTGTTGCCCAAGTGTGTTCAGCATCCAGACGAAAGACTCATCGCTCACGACCAGTGAATATATTGCCGTACGTATAAGGAAAGTGTTGACGTCGATCAAGGAAGCAGAGAGAGTATTAGTAAAGGAAAAGAAAAAAAAGTATTCATAAGCAAGCCAGAGACAGAAGCCGCTTGGATCACCAATGCCCGCCGTTTAAAGAAGTCACAGGCCTGCGCGGCACACGCAGCACAGTCACAACGTAAGCTGGCTGAGCGGCGCAAGAGTAGCTCCAATTTCGGTACCATGCACAAAAAGGCCTTCGCGGCAAAGTGTATTCGCCTCGATTTTGACGGGAATGATCTGAACTGTCCGCCCGGCGTCGGCGTCGACGGCGCGCTACGGCTTGTAAAGCTCTCTGCACAGCAGTCTGCTGAGCCCGATGATGCCTGGTTGCAGCCGCGCACGTAGCTCTACGATTCGCTTCTTCAGCAGCGGTTCGTACCTTACGAGGAGACGCCATAACGTGTAGCGAAGAGGTACCCAGAATACGTGGCGCACATCTAACGTCGGGATAGCATTGATTGCGCACCTCGTCTAAATCGCATCGCGTCTGAATCGCATCTCATCGCACGCGGTGGTTGCAGGCACGTTAACTAGATGGCGCCACCATACTGGTGGATGCTCGAGTCATCTGCGCCTGCACCCATGCTTAGGCGCGCAGGCGCAGAGGCGCGTATAAAGGTAATTTTTCTTCTGCCTGATAGCAAGTGCTTGCGTGGCTTAGTGGCAAAGTATCCGGCTCCCATGCAGCGGGCCTCGGTTCGATTCCGGCGGAGAGCGCGCGGGTACTTTTTCGCATTTTTCACGTGATTACGCCCTTGTGTGTTCTTTGCGCTGAGGTCTTACCTCCATTCCACATTTGTTAAAGTCCTGCTATATTGGAACCGTAAACAAAAGTCGTAGAAAACTGCTATAATTACTCCATGAATATTTTGAGCTCAGCTCCACCTGTTCTAAGAAGGCGCCCTTCGAGATTAAGTTAATATGCCTAGAAAGCGCTAGGCAAGCCCTCAGTACAGCAAACGACTGGACCTGACAAACTCGCTGCAATGAACACCCTCGGTATTGTTCCCGATATGCGCGCTCTGAAAGATCAAGGGCTTTCGACTTCGCTACCAACGCGCCATAAGAACTTGCAACAGCAAATGGCGAAATTTGACCAGACACATGTGACCAGCCAGTACGCATGGTCACATGTGTCTCCTCATGTACAGCCCGTATACCACGAACCTATACCTGCATGCGCGAAAGCGGACTTGACCCAGCGACAGGACAAATGGCTGAGTCTAGGCGAAAAAAAAAAAACACAGAGGGACAACGTGCTTAGTGGAACTGGCCCCCCGGCTCTTTAGCGCCGTCAAAGATAAGCGAAAATACATGCACAGAAACGCCTGTCCAGAGCAGCGGTGGGCCTACTATGCACGTGCGGTATGAAAGGCGTGGCAACGACGCGAGAGAGCGGGGCGGAGTGGGATGCGGGCAGCAGTGTCGAGGCACCGCGGTCGCGGGCTGGCCGAGATCCATCATCACACCTCTTCGGTGGACACCAGAAGGCGCGGCTGTCAAAAGTGGAGCGCGTGGAGACCGCGGCGCCTATCAAAGCTGCTCAGCTGGAGAGAGAGAGAGAGAGAGAAAATAAAATAGAAATAATTTTTTCTTCGCAGTCACGTTATTCTTGTTGCTGTTATGTCGCGTGTGTGAAATACTGTGAGCGTTCGCCGCCACTGCTTAGGCTTCCGCCAATTACCGTGCGGTAGCACTTAGCCGCTACCTGTACTCTAACTAAATAGCTACATTCTTCGGAATGGACCATGGTGAGGTACCTTTTAACGCGATATATTGAACGTCTAACTTCTTATGCTGATGTGATGGCGAGCTCATTATTCGCGGTTTCACGCACTGTTTTGCAATTTGTTCCCGATAACATGCTCACACAGCGCAGATATTTAGTTATCGTTTTCGTTTTTATTTACCCATAGTAATGTGTCATAGCCAGTGAGACACGTACTCGCTGTCAAATGTTGTATTCGGAGTATAGGCCGTTACTCGCGGAGCTGTGTCGGTGGTTTCGCACTGCATTCTTTGCCAGACAGAGGCAGGTAGATGATTTTCTGCGCGTTATCCCTCTCGTCTATGCCCTCATCGTGGCACGTAGTAAAAGGAGCATGCCGCAGTACTCAGGTGCACTCGCTGGCACGCGTAGAGATTAGCGTGGTGGAACATTGTGTCTAGCACATGTCCTATCAGGCTAATTGTTGCACGAGAGGCGTTACGTTTCGGGAACGACATGTTCCTCAAGAGTGAATCAAGTGTGAATTAAGTGTAAGTCAAGGGGTCATGGAGTGGGGGAATGACTTGCTAAAAATATATGTGAGATATGAGGCTCTAAGTGAGAGTGACTCAGCAAAAAAAAAAAAAAGTGTGGAGTCACGGTTCGAGTTTGCTGAATCATAGGAAGGGTGACTTGCAAAAAAAAAAAACACGATGACATGCAAAAATGACTGAATTGTGGTTTCAGAGTGATGATGACTCAGCAAAAAAGTGCTTAGTCCCGGTTCGAGTTAGGTGAATAAAGGATGACTTGTAAAAGCGACTGCATATTATGGGTTCAGAGTGACGCTGACTCAGCAAAAATAAGCGTTAAGTCACGGTCGGAGTTTTGTAAAACAAACATGACTTACAAAATTGACTTAGCAAATTATGGGTTCGGAGTGAAGATGACTCGGCAGAAAAGTGGTCGTCGTGCCATTAGCCTTCAAGTCGCCTTCAAGCCTTCTTAGTTATAGCATGAGGGGCCCCTATTACATTTTCAGTCTAAAACACGTGTTGTGAGAAACCGTGGCGGCACCGCACAGCAAAAGACAAGGTGATTACGAGGAGACACAGCATGCATATCGATGTAACGATGACAAAATTGTGTGCGCCATCGCGTAATTTCTGGAAAAAGCGAGAAGTAGCCGTTAGATAATAGGCAAGCTCGTCACAGAGCGAGACTCCACAGATCGTGAGGCCGCAGCAAAAAAAAAAATAAATAAATAAAAATAGCCCTGTGGCTTCTAGTCCTTCCCTCTTTCTTCGGCGTTCTTGCACGAGCGCATTGCCACGTATTCCTTCGCTCCGCCTACAAGCCTATCGCGGCGCCACAGAAGTAAGCCGAACAATGTAAGAGCACTTTTAAGCCTCAATCCACGGTAACCACGGAAGCGCCACCTAAATAACCGAGCTGCTGCTTCCGGCGACGCAAACATCTCGCCCCGCAAGAAATGTTTGTTTTCCTCCGTGTTCCCCACTTTCTTCACGCTGCTTCGCGATCCCTACACTCTCAATTGGAAGCCGTGCCCCTCCCTAAAACAAAGCATTCCACCCAGTCACTCCCCGGGGGTCCGCATTTCTCGTGCAAGGAAGAGGAGTCGCCGTTTTAGCAGCACACCACCCCCACGACTCGCGTTTGCGGTTGCCGAGCCTGAATGATCGAGGCAGAACAGTCGACAGCGCGGCTGCGCTGAGCGACGCTGGAAAGCTCAATCTGGTGCCGTAGGGCACGCTTCCCCTTGTTTTTGGACAATGACTGGCCTTTTATGGCTAGCTGCTACTGCTGCAGTTTTGTGGCCTCTAGAACTGGAACGACGCGGGGTCTGAGCCACCGTACGGTGGCAATCCTTTAGCTCAAGTAACCTGGGTATCCATTCCTCTGGGCTCCCCCCTGCTGTGCGATGGAGTCATTAGTATAACACCAGGCCCTAAGCCTCGCCTGCACGGCTGACGCCCCATCCACCCTCCCCCTACCCATCCTATTCTGCGTTGTGAAGATTCCAGTATTCCTGCCTGAACGCGTATACGAGTGCCTTCGTAGGTTTCGGCACGCGCTGTGGAGGCTATATCAGTCTTTTACGACGTTGCGGTCGTTATAGCTCCCTCGCTTTGCTGGTAGTCGCGAAGGGTCGGCTGCAAGCCGCGTCTCACCTTCCATTGTTTCCACTCTTACTTAGTATACAATATTTGCCGTCACAGAGCAAGTAAAACGCATACAAGCTATGGTGCTTTGCTGCCAACCTGGATATCTCGACCAGGCATCTGTCGTTGTACAGCGAAATCTTTTCGGGATTGCGGTGCACGAACTCACTATGAAGACCTCTGAGCATTAGGTCGTAGACGGAAGTTGCAACGACGGTTTGGGGTTTGCCTCGAAGATGAGTGGAGAAAGTGAACTGGTGAGGTAGTGACGGGACCGAGAGGCCGTCACACACTCGGAAACTAAAGTTGCCAGTGTCTTTTGCAGCTTTCTGTAACAGCGATCATAACGCGTCACCTCTTGTGGGAAATCAAAACAGCTCTCGCGCGCAGTCGCTGCATCAAAAGGGAGGAAAATCGAAATCCAAATCTCTGCAATTTACTTTATTTCTGTTTGGTGGTAGCCCGTAACTGTACTTTCGTAGTGCCCGAACAGCTCATCGTGCGTGCTCATCATCAGCCTATATTTATGTCCACTGCAACATGAAAGCCTCTCCCTGTGATCTCGAGTTACCCCTGTACTGTGGTAGCTGATTCCAACTTGCGCCTGCAAATTTCCTAACTTCATCACCCGACCTAGTTTTCTGCAATCCTCGACTGCGCTTTCCTTCTCTCGGTATCCATTCTGTAACTATAATCGTCAACCGGTTATCCATCGTGCGTGCTCACACGTGCAAGTACAGCCGCCCTCAGAATATTTCGGAGCATGGAAAATGTGAATAAGTTAAATTTCCTCGCGACCTCACCGCAGAGTGTGAAATGTATTTCAGGAATGTGATGATTCAATGGAGAAGTATCAACTCTACATTTCGGTTGACGGACATGTGCCTAGGCTGCAATGAAATTTAGATTTTGCTCGAATTCCGTGTTCAGAAAACGTTTGCAGAGGGGGAGTTACACGTAAGGGTGCAGGCGCAATAGGCAGCCGTAAGACGACACTGCGAAGCCCTGAACCATCTTGCAGTTAAAGCTACCACCGTAGCCCTTGGATCCCTTCCTGGTCAGTCGATCAGCATCTACGAAGTTTTCTTACGTGTACTGTTGCGTCCCGAATCGGCCGGGCGCATTCTTTGATTGTTTCCCATCGAGGCAGGCCCTTTCATCAACGTCGCCCAGACAGCGACAGTGCCCGGCACCGACTAGACGGGCAAACAAGCGCCCCAACTCGGCAGTGAGCATTCTTTGGGTGCTTCCCTCGATGCCACCCCCTTCATCAGCGGCCGCCTACCTGGCGACGCGGCCCGACACCGGCAGTGACGCGAGGACAAAGAAGCTCACTTAGAAGCGACGGACCACAACCGCCACCCTTCGTTAGAAATGGGGATTAGCGCGAATGTCATTCTCCCGACCCTGGCAAGATGACCGCCGGAGGGCAAGAAGCTAAGTCACCGACTTTCGGGGAAGGAGTGTGAACCCCCTGTTTCCGGATTGCCTCGTCTTTGTTTCGAAGGTGCAATATTAGAGGCGGAGTTCAGCGAACAATACGACCCCTCTGATTGGCCGCATCAAGGTCATCTGATTCCCTCGTCGGGGCAACTAGGGAAGACGAATGTTTTATAAGGGGACACCTTGAGTGAAATGGAGTGTCCTGACCTGTTCTGATATGTGCTCTGACATGTAGTGAGCTGAGACTTTTAAAGTGCTCTCCCATGGAGTGGGCTTCCATATTTGGAGCCACTGTAAATATGTAGAATAAACCCTTTTTCCTATCGCTCTTACTCCCGGATGTACTCATCCCTTTGGCTGAAGGATCACCGGCCTAAAACGCTACCTGAGTCCCAACAGTATACACAATCTCTTCCTTGCTTGGTCTTTCTTACATTTGTGATCCCGACAGAGTTGAGTATATGGAAGGCGCCCTAAGGGCACACAGATTGTCCGTGTGCCCTTCCTTTGTCTATCAAGTTGTTAATTCGGCCTCGCTCTTCAATCTGCTAGCTTGCTGCTTAGCTAGTACGGTAAGACGATAGATAGGCACGGGGTCCCGTGTTCGATCCCCGGACCAGGACAAATGGTCTCATATAACCCTTGTATGCTGACCAACAATGCAATGCAAGTGTGCTCACCACTGTTATAATTGGCGAAAAATGAATTCGCGAATGAAACTTGAACAAATAACGCCGGCTCACAGGTACCCCTAAAGCACACTGACATGTCAATAGAATAGTGGAATATAGTTAAGTGATTCCTTGGGTTACTTTATTCTCTTTGATTTAGCTATGTGGTATGTGTCATTTTCGTAACAACGCGAAACGAGACCAAGGTTAACGAAAAAGGGGAGACGAAGACCAAGCGCTGACTTCCCACTAGATTTTATTTTTCACACACACACACACACACACACACACACACACACACACACACACACACACACACACACACACACACACACACACACACACACACATATATATATATATATATATATATATATATATTCGTGTGCAGTTTGTCACTACGGCCACTATCAATTCACACGTGCGGAGTTGTTATGCGGGAAATTGAGCAAAGCACGGTACTTGATGACGTTTCGGCCGTCGAACAAGTTCTCTTCAACTCCAAACATCTAGAAAATGCGCGTAAATATCGTGCGAAACGACATTTCCGACAGCTGCCTTTCCAGTCACCTTTACCTAGTCATATCCTTACCGAGTGACCGGTGTCGCACGATGTGGTCTCATCCTTATCTCGAACGAACCTCTTTCTTCGCCAGCTGTCACACTTACCGCTGTTTAGGCGAAATTCCTGCAATACCCGTCACCATATACGGCTTCGGAGCATTAAATGCTCTGCGGTACGCCCGCTGTCCTCGAATCAGCCTTTCCCAGCAAATATGAGGTAAATCACGCGTCTGCACAAATGCTGAACCAACATTCGTACAAATTATCCACCAGTTAATACAGCTTCCATCGTCCTTCAATTATTGATGTGACGCTTGCGTTTCTAAGCGCCCCCCGTTCAAGGCAATACGAGACCAATAAACGAGCAGCGAGAAAGGGTGCAGACAGCAAGTATTTCTGCACAGAAATAATCTTACCTTCGTTCAGAACGTGGGCACGACGACATCCCTCGGGGAATGGCACGGACACATTTGTTCGGAGCGCTGTGACTCTTCGGAAACAAAAGGGCCAGTATGCCTTCTTCAACGTAGGAATTTCGCAGAATAAGCTAGCACACATATGTTCGGCCTCACACATTAAGCCTGCACGCATTCGCAACACGCAATATATAAGGTGACAGGGGCAGACTATTTTTAAGACGAACGCACACAGCAGGCGAAACAAGGTAGGAGCACAATCGGGCCACTGCCGGGTGCCGCAGTGCCGAAAAATTGCCGCTGTCGGCATGCGGTGACGTCAAAACTTTGTTTGCCAGCCCGAAGAAACTTTTCTGCGCTCGGTTAGCTTCAGAGACGGTGCTCGCAGTACGTGGCTGTATTGGTCAGAGTGCAAAATGATCGTTACGCGCGTGATGCTGATAACGGTTGGCATGTGAAGTGACCTGACTTTGGGAGAGAGCGCATCAGCGTTTCTAGCGTCAACGTCGGCGCTTTTTAGAGAGGGAGGCAAATGAGAACGTGACGTCTCATTGCCTGAAATCAAAGCAGCCTCGATGTTGTGTAGATCCAGCCCGAGGCTCAGGGCCCTCCTCGGTTTCCTAATCGCCGCCGCTTGCTGGGCGTGCCAAAACGGCGAAGACGCGCCATCATTGTGAAAACAAAAGAAACGAAAAAAAAAATTCCACAGTGACCGCCGCTGGCACTTCCGCTGCTCCCGCCATTTGCTCCCGCTAGAGCAGGACGAAGGAAACGGCGTGCTAGCGTACCCCATATCGTGTGCATTCGACGTAAGCTTCTTCGCGATAACCACAGGAATTTAGCCAACTTCACTCTTGTACTAGTCCATTATTTCAAGCGGTGTTGGCGCCAACATTCTAAACATCATCATGATAACCGCCACCCTCTTAGATATCGTGTCAAACAAAGAAAGTATGCCTTCGTAATGTTGCGCAGGTATGTTTGAGCCTGCTGGCGAAAGCAGGCCGTTTGTCGGTGTCCAGCTATATCCAGTTCATGTGCATTGTCTCGGGCGAGTGTCTGTCATATCATTCTTTTATTCCGTTTTACCGTGGTGGGAGCGCTACCACACAAATCTCTACACCTTATGTGTAGGACCCCGCCATCTCTGCGTCTTGATCTTATCGCAAAGCCATCAACACGCCACCGTTATCACTTAAGAACCGTGGAGAAGTTCTTTGGCTACTGGCGGCTTTAAGCCACGGTGAAGGGTATTTGGTGGGAAGTTCTCTTAATGGTTAAACGAAGTTGTGTGGTTTTACGTGCCAAAACCACGATCTGATTATGAGGGACGTCGTAGTGGGAGACTCCGAAATAATTTGCACCACCTGGGGTTTTTTAACGTGCTCCTAAATCCAAGTACACGGGTGTTTTCGCATTTCGCCCCCATCGAAATGCGGCCACGGCCGGGATTCAATCCCGCTACCTCGTGCTTAGTAGTCCAACACCACAGCCACTAAGCAACCACGGCGGTTTTCTCTTAATGGTATGCAGTTATTTTGGGTGCTTGCGCTACGTCATGTTTAATAAGTGGTTTGTTTTCTTGCATGCAGCTGGATGCTGAGGAATAAATTAACAAAGTTGAACCTCGTTTACCAGTTATTCATCAATTTAGGAAGCGGGCACGTACGTTCCGTTGCAATATGCGCAGTTTTGTGCAAGTGGCGACCACTGCAGCGTATACTAACGACAGAAACGCCGCATGTGCTACTGTCTAAATGAAAGAAAAAAAGAAGGAAATCAGGATGCATCTTTTAGCAGTGCTACCCTTGTGGTTTTGTTTTCAAGCAGAACAAAGGGAAATGCTTTCATCAAGTGCGTGCAGAGAGCGTGGCATACCACCAATGACGCCTCGCGTGTGGACCAATTTGGCCGAAGTGTAGCTTGGGCGGATAATTGACCTATGGGCTGTGTATAGGAGAGCACGTCCGCTTCGTCAAACGGTACACTGCTCTTAATAGCGCCCACGTGATGCTGCCGCTTTTAGATATATATATTACAGGAAGAAGTAACGGTCCCGCCTTTTTACACACATTGTGGTCGCGAGAGACCGTAACAACGTCACGGAACCCAGTAATTACGTCCGAATCGGTTTCGCTGCCTGTGTCTCCGCAAAAGGGCTGTCATTCGAAAGCGTGCTGGCGGCTGCAGAGTTCGTCTAATTTATCTCAGACACGTTCCATTTCTTTTTAACGAACCATCTCTCTTCCTTCGCGTTGTGTATTTGAGCAGCTGTGTCAGTTCGCTCCTCTAGAGGGACCACCACAAAATAGATAGATAGATAGATAGATAGATAGATAGATAGATAGATAGATAGATAGATAGATAGATAGATAGATAGATAGATAGATAGATAGATAGATAGATAGATAGATAGATAGATAGATAGATAGATAGATAGATTCGAAGCACCTGAAGTTCCCAAAGAATGGCTAGCATTAAAAGTTGGCGTCGGAGAAATGAAGACCAGAAAGCTGGTGTACTGCCAATTCAGTTGGTGTCAGACAAAATAACCCATTGCATGCTGCATACATATTTGGGGAGCTTACATTGTGCCATTTCCTTGAAAGCGAGTTTCACGCCAATGCGAAGGTCCTCTGCTTTGCATTGTATTGCTTACTTCTACAAACAAGTGATCCGCCAGAGAGTCTCGTTCCTTCTATTGGACACGTGTTCTTCTTTCTTCTTCTTCTTTGGCGTTTCGTGCTACACCAACTCGGTGTTTCGTAATGTTTATATTACGTTCCCCGTACACTCGACCGCCGCCAACTTCCGCTGTAGCACCGCTACCTCAAGATACGTAGTTTGTCGTTACGAGTGTACGCGCTTGACGGCGGACAAAGGAAAAGCAAGAAACGATTCAGACGAAGTAGCACCATCGCAGAAGTCTGCTAGACTACGCGTTTTCCAAACGCCTTCCTTTCATCTCATTTGTCTTCGGGGCTCCAGTTTGGTTCCGTACGCCAGCTTCGCTTTCGTATCGCAAACGGGGATGCCGTCACATGCCTCAGACAGCGGTTTCGCTGTGTTCGACTTCTAGGTTCCCCTCGTCCACAGAGAGCGTCCCCGACGTTCGGCGCCATTCCTCTTCGGCCCGTTTCCAATGCTCCCTTGGCAAAGATCGCGCGTGCCTCCACCACAAAGCGCGTAGGTCTTTCTTAATGGCTACTTCTTCGGGCCGTCCTCGTGGTGCGTCTGCGCTTCGCTGTTCGCGAAAGGCGCTGAGGGAACGAAGCGGCCACATTGGTTTGGAGCTCAGCGTAGGAGGTGGGAGTTTACAGCTCAACGGAGCAGCCTCTTCTATTGCCCCTGGGTCAGTATGCGCACTAATTCATGGACAAATCTGTCAGGTCTTCCACTGGGGTGGATATGGAAGACCAGCGAAGCTGTACTATGGTGGGAATTCATCATCATCATCATCAGCCTATATTTTATGTCCACTGCAGGACGAAGGCTCCTGCGATCTCCAATTACCCCTGTCTTGCGCTAGCGTATTCCAACTTGCACCTGCAAATTTCCTAACTTCATCATCCCATCTGGTTTTCTGCCGACCTCGACTGCGCTTCCCTTCTCTTGGTATCCATTCTGTAACGCGAATGGTCCACCGGTTATCCATCCTACGCATTACATGGCCTGCCCAGCTCCATTTCTTCCGCTTAATGTCAACTATATATAGAATATCGGCTATCCCCGTTTGTTCTCTGATCCACACCGCTCTCTTCCTGTCTCTTAACGTTAGTCCTAAGATTTTTCGTTCCATCGCTCTTTGTGCGGTCCTTAACTTGTTCTAGCTAGAGCTTCTTTGTTATCCTCCAAGTTTCTGCCCCATATGTTAGCACCGGTAGAATGCAATGATTGTACACTTTTCTTTTCACCGACAGTGGTAAGCTCCCAGTCAGGATTTGGTAATGCCTGCCGTATGCACTCCAACCCAATTTTATTCTTCTGTAAATTTCTTGCTCGTGATCAGGGTCTCCTGTGAGTAATTGACCTAGATAAACGTACTCGTTTACAGACTCTAGAGGCTGACTGGCGACCCTGAATTCTTGTTCTCTTGCCAGGCTATTGAACATTATCTTTGTCTTCTGCATGGGAATTATGGTGGGAATTATGTATTTCCAATTATGACTATTAAGAGGTCATTGTGTAATTGGTTATTATTGCGATAGCAATTATATGGACACTACAAAGCGGATTTCTGCCGTCGGCATCGCCGTCGCCCAGAGGTTCTGTATGACGTCAACGGCGATGAAGTCGTCGCTGCGCGCCGTATGCTGTATGTGCGAGTGAAAGCGCGCGAGGGACGCGCATTTTCACGGTGAACGAACGCACGGCGGAGAGCAAACGCGCGTTCTGCGCCGGGCTCCTTGAAGGGTTGCAGAATTAGGCGTCTCTTTCCTCCTTTTCTCTCTCCTCTTTTTCTCTTTCCTCCATACATATATAGAGTAAACGTGACTTCTGCCGTCACGCGAAAGGGCGGGGGGGGGGGGGAGGGACGGCAGGGAGGGCGGGGAGGCGATGTTTAGTTGCGACACCAAGTGCCTATTTATATTAAAAAAAGCGTTGCGAGGCGAGAAGGTGGTAAATACTTCCGACGCTGGTCGACGAGTGTCCCGTCTTTCCTCTTTACCTCCTACTCCCCCTCTCCCCTACGAGGGTGCGCCGTGGTCCCTGATGGGCTGCAGAATTAAGCGTCTCTTCCTTATTCATAACAAACACCAGTAGTGTCCGGTTCTGATCTCGTCGAAAACCTCCTTGCCGCGGCGCCCCAGAGGCATCGGCAACAGTCACCAATGCCGCGCGCGTTTGGTGCGAACGCGGACAAAACGCCGACGGCTTCGACAACATCTCTGCGCGTTGCTGGTGCTGCTGCATGTTAAAGTTTATATAGCTGATAAAACAACTATTTTTACTCCGTATAGCTCTTTACTAATTTGCTGTCACAATTGATGCTTCGCCATTCGGGTGAAACTTTGACAATTTTTGAACTATTAAAGAATGAGACATATATTTGATCTGGTGGTTTTCATTTATTTAGTGACCATAGGGACCATGACCTTATGGTCGCTACGGTACACCGCCATAGGGTATACGGCAAAGGTTGGCACGTTCTTCATAAACACGTCACCAACGCCGCGCGCTTTCGGTGCGAACGCGGGCAAAACGCCGCCGCCGTCGACAACAGTTGGGCGCGTTGTTTGTGTGACCGCACCAAGCTCCTTGGACCGCACGTAACCGCTGTCAAAACTCTGGCTACGTGACGAACGGCTGCACGCCGTTGTCGACAGGGTTAGGGGAGAGGCGGGCGAGAGCCCAGAGTGAGTTGGCGGCAGAGGCTGGCCGGGCTGCGCGCATGCCCCCCAGGGGGAGAGCGGGCACGCACACGCTCAGTCTAGGGTGCCTCGATGCCTTCTTTCTCGTCCACCACTCCCCTTCCACTGGGAAGTCGCGTTTGCTTTCCGCCGTACGTAGTAGTAGTAGTAGAGGTTGAGGAAAATAGAAAATATGCATGTATCTGCAGCCCTTATAGGGAGCACGGCTCAGCATCTGAGGGGCGGGGAAAGGGGGATAGAAAGTAGGAAAATTGGAAGAAGCGGAGGGAGAGGGTAGTCGTCATCTTCGCCGTGCGTTCGCTCCCCGCGAAAGCGCGCGTCCCTCTCTCTTGCGCGCTTTCACTCATACATACAGCATACGGCCAATGAGTGTTGTTTTTAGATGCGAAGCATCTTATGGTCGGGGCTATGTCCCTCCCTCCGCCGTGCGGCGTCCACACCCGCACTGCGCATGCGTATCCTCCTCCCCCTCTTCTCCTTGTGTCATCTCCTCTCCTTTCGGCATTCCTCCTCTCCTCTCCGATGCTCCTCTCCGGATTGCGCAACGAATGGCAACACCTGCTGCTCCGCGCGCGATAATGCGAAGCAGCTTAGGTTAGAGGCGCGACGGTAGGCGCTGCATACTCCGCTGGGGGGCACCACTGTAGCTCGCGGTATAATGACGCGCGCGCGCACTCCGCTCCTCTCATTCTCATCCCGCAACGCTGCCATGAGTGCCACGGACAGCGCCAGCGTCAACGCCAGTGTCAGCGCCGTGGACAGCGCCACGGAGAAGAGGGCTCGAGCCGCTGCTACGAAACGGCAGCGGCGACAGGCCGATCCCGAACTTCGGGCTCGCGAAGCCGAAAGGAAACGTCAACGCTACCGAGAAGCTGCTACTGATGCAAAGAGGGTTCGCGTAATGGGAGCTTGAGTCGACCCCATGGCTGCTTCGCATACTACTCAGGGTTCCCCTACTGGAAGATGGTGTAATTTTTTTTTCTAGTGCCGGACGCGACGATCGAATGGTTAGCTCTTAACAGCTTCGTTGTAAAAAGGGAAAGGGAAGGAGAGAGACCGGGGAGGGGGGGGGAGAGTTTGCTTCCTGTAGTTTCTCCGCTCTGCTTGCGTCCAAGAGGAAACTGGCTGGCTTGGCGAAGAAGGCTAACGCTCAAATGAACGTAAATGGATCAGACGTCGTCGTCGACTCTAACGCCTTCTCCCGCTTTCCCCCTGCGGTTTCGCTTTGTGAAAGAGTTGAGGCGGAGCTATCGGTTTCCTTGTTAGAGACACATCGCGGTGCTCGATGCCACTGCCGCAGCAACGGGGCCACAGAATGTGGTGGATTAGTCAGCACCCCCGCCGTCTCTCTATCTTTTTTTTAAGCGATGCTTTTTATGTCTCACTGATGCGTCCGTGAGCGCCGAAAACGCACTGCAGGAAAACCAACTGACACAATTGAACTATCTTCGCATCTGCGCACACAATAGAGCAACGGCGCACGACATACGTATCGTAGAACACTACAGTTTACATTCGCAGTTGTACAGAGGTCAACGCACTTGTCTAGAACACACTCCTGAGGGCCAAAGATGCTACTAAAGCTTAAGCCGACGACCAGGTCGAGAGAAATCAATGGAAACTGCAAATGTAGTCACGCATCCTCACATACAACCAATTTTGTGCCACTTGCCGTCTTCACTTGGTTCGCGCGTTGTAGAGAAGTGTGTTGACCTCTGTACCAATAATAACAATGGGAACTGCAACGCCACGCTACCCAGACGAACTGTATATATTTGCATTACATTACGGGCGTAAGGTAATGAATTCCCGGCCGTCACCGTGGGTAGGCCGCGGGTGCACCGCATGGCAGAAAACGCTGCCGTACGCCAGCGTAAGCGCGAGCGGAATCGTGCCCGCAAGGTCGATCCCGTGTAACGGCAACGTCAGAGCATCTGACCGTCTACCACAGCGATCACAAGACAATACTGTGCAAGTGTAGAGACGTCCGTGACAGTGTGAGTGTGTGCCTGTACTCAACGGCTACATGATCTTAAAATAAAGTCTATGGAACTTAACTAAATGCGTCTTCATTCAACTTCAACGTTCAGAAATATATATATTTATACAATTCTAAACAAGCAATCAAATCACATATGCACCACATCGGGTCGCTCAGCATTTCTTGGGTTCGTTGGGTGGTTGTTGGCTTTGGACTTTGGCTTTGATTGAGTTTGCATGGGAGAAAGCTTCGCGTTCAACCATCTTTCTTTAAGAAAGGGGCTTTAAATTTTTCCACTGCTTTGTGCTTTTTTTGGCGACAAGCGAAAACCTCAGTTCACTTAGGCAGCATCAAAAAACATGGTCATAACCCTGAATTGACTCCTCTCCAGTAAAGATGCACGCGCTCAGTTACACGCCATAGGCACGGACTGCCGTGTCTCTCGGTTTTTCTTACGATAACAGATGCTTAAGTAACATCGGACAGCCACACATACTATATTCCGCGTGTGCTTCTCGGATTATTATCATGAGCTGCAGAGCAAAGGAAATGAAACGATTTTTTTTCCGCACCGTTACTTGAAAGTGTAACACGGCATGTGCTTATCCGCTTGCTAAACATGCTACGGACCAATAAATCAGTCTCTGATCGTGATTTAGACCGATGTGATAAAAAATAGTGAGAGCTGAGGTGCAATTACATGTTTAACTTTATTTGCGCTTGTCCTTGTTCTGAATCATGTGGACACAGCATGCTCCGTGGTAACAAGCATGTAACCGAAAACCTTCAGATGAAAAACAGTGATGTCGAAATACCAATCATGTGCCCAGTTTTGACGTGAACCTCTCATTGCGTATCATGCTCTTGTAAAAAGAGCGCATTATGAATAAGCATCCGCTGTAGTCGTTCTTTATTAGTGCAACCACTGATTTAATTATTCCAGGCGAACTCGCCTCCAGGCTTGCGTGAACGCTTCCTTTGCGATTATGCTCTATATAAAAACAACACGAAGGCGTCTAGCAATCTCATAAACCCTGCTGCTAGTGAATCGCACGGTCGTTGCGCTTTTAGATCTCATGTTTTCATAGCAATCGAGTAAATATAGCACTTGCAACAGTGTTACCATCGCGAATCTCCTTGCTCGAGGAGCTTTGCGAATGACAACAAACTAGAGCAAAGATGCAGATCACGAGGATTAAGCATGGGGACTTGAGTGATGAGGGGAAGAAGTGCACAGAAAGTGAGGAAGCAGCCAGTGCAAAAGCAAAATAAAAAAGAAAACGCAACGCGAGCGAGTCTGTCAGGTCGCCAAGGCCCAAGCGCCTCGGAAATTCCCAGTTTGCTTTCGATATCGCCGACGAAGCACATCCGAAACCCTCGAAGATCAGAGTGAGCCTCAAGCCACCGGATATTGCGCTCAGAACTCCGCGCTCTCATCGCCGCATTCGCCAGCAGGTGTGAAGCCATTCACCGGCGTCTTCGTAGCAATATACCTGCAAGCACTCAAGACGGCGACACTATTACTCTGGGGAATGTGACGTCAACGCCACTTCTGCAAAAACAAATTGTTGCTTACGCGTACACAGGGACCTCGCAGCAGCGTAGCACGATTGCGACTTTCCCCTGCCTCTCTGCCTTTTTACTCTGCTATTTCTCTCCCTCTTCCCCGAGGGCTTCGGAAACAAATAAAGGTTCGCGATTTGATCAGAGCGCTCGCGTGCGCTCATACACGCTGTTTACTGTATACTATTCCATATACTGCTGCGATCGAATAAGGAAATACGGAACATTCCAAGTTATAACTTTCTCCGCTAAGCCTTTCCAGTGCATGTTTGCTTTTAGCCATGCCTGTCCGTCCGCTTTCGGTGTTTGGCCTACGTCTTTGGCGCAGGATAAAAGGCACGAAGAGGCTGCGTTTGCCCCAGGCGCAGTTTGGCGGGACTACATGTCTGGAAGCACGTCGGTATCAGCAGCCTTAGAGTATAGGGCAAGAACGATACGGCATAGAAATGACATTGATCTCGCTTAACGTTTTCTTTTTATTGTTCCGAGTCAGGGAGAACTTACATTCACTAGAAATAACGCACTTTAGTGCACATTAACGCACTAGTGCACATTAAAGGGGCCCTGAACCACCTTTTATTGAAGTGGAGAAAAGCATTTGAAGTGAGAAATATGCTATTTCAGAAATACCTAGCCGCAAAAATTACTTAAATGCGTTCAGCAGAAAATGAGTTATTGGCAATCAAACACGGCCTCCGCTGTGCTCCCGTTCCTTCTTCAATGTCTCGCACTGCGAAGGCTACGGAGGAGTGGGGCGGGGCCACAACGATCCGCCTTCGAAATGTCACCGTGGCGCGCAGTTTAAAATGTTAACGTAGACGGCACGACTTCGATTTTGGTGCCTATATGACGCGCTCAACGTACGCTAAACGCCTTCGTCCTCAGCGAGCCGCAGTGCTCTTAGCCAGTGGACTCGTCCCGGCACCCCGCGGCGGCCGCGGTATAGCCGAATGCTGCGACCAATAGCAGCCGCGTATTGGAATATGCTTTATTACGAAATGAAGCACACAGAAAAGAGTGAGGATCATGTCCTCTGTTGAAACGAGAGCATTTGAGACAAAGGTGACTTCGCGCTCCGCTTGCGAGCTCCACGCACCCCGTTCGACAGCACAATTTCACTGAGATGTTCCCGGCAGTGTATGCTACCCGCGGGCTATATTTTATTATTGCGATAGCAATTATATGGACACTCCAAAGCAGATTTCTGCCGTCGGCGTCGCCGTCGCCGTCGCCGTCGCCGTGAGGTTCCGTATGACGTCAATGGAGATGAAATCGTCGCCGGGTGGTAAGTGGTTCTTGAGGGAAAGGGAAAGGTTGGCGCTATCTTCTGCAGCCCTTGAGGGAGCACGGCTCAGCGCCAACCGCCGAACGCTGTATGTGCGAGTGAAAGGGCGCGAGGGACGCGCGCTTTCACGGGGAGTGAACGCACGGCGGAGAACAAACGCGCGTTCTGTGCCGTGCTCCCGTAAGGGCTGCAGAAGTAGGCGTCTCTTTCCTCCTTTACAATCACCATATATGTAGAGCAAACGCGCCTTCTTCTGACGCACGAAAGGCCGTGGGGGGGGGGGGGGGGGGGAGGTGCAGGGAAGGGAGGCGACGTTTAGCTGCGGCACCAAGTGCCTATTTATATCAGAGGCTCCGGCAACAGTCACCAACGCCGCACGCATTTTGTGCGAACGCGGGCAAAACGCCGACGGCGTCGACAACAGTGCTGTGTGTTGCCGGTGCTGCTGCATGTCCAAGTTTGTACAGCGGATAAAACTACTATCCTTACTCCGTATAGCTCTCTACTAAGTTGCTATCGCAATTGATGCTTCGCCTTTCGGGTGAAACTGCGGCAACTTTTTTTCACCGAGCCCGAGGGGTGGTTCAGGGCCCCTTTAAGAACTGCAGTTACATTTATGCGTGGCAGCGCTTTCGACTAAGAGCTCAAAATATTGCTTAGTTTAAAGTGTTCTGTGTCAATTACTAAATATTGATTGGTTGCACGTGCGTAGTCCGTTGTATGCACCGAAGAGAAATTTTACTGGAATGTTACTCAATATCCTCCTGAGACACGAATACAAATATCGGACATAATCGCCCTACAAGGTGGTTTTTAATGTCTACTGTTATGTTATGCACTTGAAAAACAATTTTTAATATTTAGTACCACGGTTGGATGTCAAAAGCTGCGTCTCCTCTTATGTGAGAAAAATACCTATCTGCATCGTCTGCTCATGTTTTCTTGGTAAAAATTTCATTTCATTGCTTAAACGCAGAAACGAAGACGCAACTACGTGTAGTACATTGCGATGTTGCTGCCGCATCCGGTATTTTTACGCAATCTCGGTGGTTTCGAAACACACCTCAAGGTTGTCTTCGGCCGTCTGCGACGACACAGAGGTCTAGCTCTACTGAGTGTGAAATTTCTAGAAAGTTGATGACAAGAATAGGAGTAAACCACTTCTTTACAGTTACACATGCACCGCACATTATACCCAGAATGAATATTTTGCGTAATCACTTCCGAGTGAATTTCGAACAAATTTTAAAGGCAATGTGCAATGTACTGTACAAGGGGTCTTAGGAAGTTATGCAAGCTGTAAGATGCATACGTGTTCTTGTATACAAGCCTATCCTTTCCGTACTCGAATGAAAGACTGGCCAACGTGCACATTTTGTGGATGCTAGGAAACTGTCAAGCACACATCGTTTCCTCGATATGACATCCACAGGGTTGAACAGGCTGCACTCCGGAACGCTTCAAGTCACGAAGATTCAGGAACTGTGGCCGGCAAACGCATTAGGCACGAGAGCCTATTGGTGCGCGACTGCAGTATTTCGGGTCCACTGGTCAGAGATGCCACCTATACAGTGCATCCTCTTGTGTACGCGAAGAGTTCACTTTTCCTACTTTTACTCTTTCTGTAGCCTTTACCGTTTTCCCCATGTAGGGTAGCAAACCAGATTCTCGTCTGGTTTACCTCCTTACCCTTGATCTTCCTTTCGCTCTCCTACCGTCTTTCTCTTGTTCACGCTAAATGAGAGAACGCCTCCTCGGCATTGCACTTTTCTAGAACTTGTCTGGTGTCCACGTTCAGTATATAGCCCAAGGTAGCTAAAGACAACAATACTGAGAGAATCGGCTTAGAGCAGATGTTTCTCTATTCTGTCAGGAGGGATTCATTCATGCTAAGTATTCGCACACAGCTCCGTTCGTTTGCTTTGTCGCTTTCCAGAGCTCAGTTGATTTGAAACATTTCTGTTACGACAAACACTTGAGGCGAATGTATACTGCAAGTTTCAATTGGTTAATGAAGAACCTGCGAGCACAATGTTTTTCAACTCAAACCATGTACATCTGATTTCGTTTTCACATGCAGACGTCCACACTCTTCCCAGCAAATCTTGCGCACGTGCGTGCGCGTGCGCGTATGCCTGCGTGTGTGGGATAGCGTTATAGCGATCGTCGTATTGGCCTAAAGGCCGCTTGCTTATGATTCCTCTATTCCTTGTGTCTACATCATGCAGCGTCCAGCGAAGGAGGCGGTGGCCGCGCGCCGCGCATCACGGACCAGCCGGTGGACGTGGTGGTCCGCAAGCACGAGCCGGTGACGCTCCGGTGCTGGCGCGGACGGCGACCCTCCTCCGCGCATCACGTGGTTCCACGACGGGAAGCAAGTTCGCGACTCGGCCACGCGCATGGTCCTCCCCGAAGGACAGCTCTTCTTCCTACAAGTGCAGCACAGCCGCCGGGAACAGGACACGGGACTCTACTGGTGCACGGCAGCCAACGCGCTGGGCACGGCCCGGTCACGGAACGCCAGCGTCGAGCTCGCCGGTGAGTGGCCCGAAAGAGAGAGAAAAGTTTAATGATGTGAAGGGTACTGAGCTTGGTCCGAGGCAAATTCCTCTAGCCAAATAATCTACTCTGGGGAGGCGGGGGGGGGGGGGGGGGCGGAGGGGAAGTGAAAAAGAAACTAAAAAAATAAGTTCTGGGGTTTTACGTGTTAAAACCACGACATGATTGTCAGGCACGCCGTAGGGGGACTCCTGATTAATCTGGACCACCTGTGGTTCTTTAACGTGCAGCCAATGCGCGATACACAGGCGTTTTTGCATTTCGCCCCCATCAAAATGCGGCCGCCGCAGCAGGGATTCGATCCTGCACCCTCAGACTTACCAGCTCGATGCCATCCACATCATACGCCACTACGGTGGAAGGGAAAAAAAGAAAGAAAAGAAAAATAAACATGGGTGGCGACTAGAACAGTGGGAGAGGCAACTTCACATAATGTGCAGGTCAACTCATAGCCTAGGGTCCAGACCCGTACCTTTTAAAAGGAAAAGAGCACGCACATCGAGACGAACTTATACAGTGCAGAGTGCAAATGCACAAATTGCAGCGGCTCAAAATAGGAGGACAATGGGGGGCGGGGAAACAGTTTTGACAGAAAATTTTTAGGTGCCGTATGCCTTTTATGCTAAGTCTTCTCAGGCTGAAATATTAGAGGTGCAAAAAATAAAAGGAGGCTGGCCCACGAAAGAGGCCGCGTTTCTACCAGAAAGCGCGCCTTCGTGCATATATCGTTAACCGCCAGCGTTTTCCGGTAAACATTAGGGTTACATAAGCTGCAGTTGCCGGGAAGTGTGAGAAACAGTCAAGGATCTTTTAATGCTATCAAGTTCCACTTTTGAAGGCGAAGATTAAGCGTCCTTCAATTTTTTCTTCTTCTCTGCATAAGGACGAACGCATTGATTCATGGCGCTGTCTTCCAAAGTCGTTTCGATGATGTTCCCCGGAAAGCAACTTGCAAGTTGAAGTATGACTTTACGCCCTGACCTGAGGTGTATTTTTAATGTTCTTTATAATCTGGGCTCACTTTATTTCTGGCCCGGATGAGGTGCAACTCCGCGGTCACAGTTTCAGATACCTTTATCTCGTGGAATTGACAGCTGAAAGTTGAAAAATCGCATCAATTCGCTGATTGGCTACTTAAAATTGTCACTCGACGCCAAGCTTTTTAAGCGAAGCTTTATAGGCTCACAAGACTTAGTGTTGGCGGTGGTGGTGGTGGTGGTAGCGGTGGCGGTGCCACGCTGAAAAGTGGGCCGATCCTGGCGATAGTGCAGAACTCATTGGCACATGACAGGGACGAAAAAGGAAGAGAAGAGAGCAAGAATACAGAAAGAGAGAGAGAGAAAGAACGATAGAAATCACCACGAAGGTCAAAGAAAGAAAGAGAGAGACAGAGAATTAAAAAGAAAGCGAGACAGAGAGAGAGAGAGAAAGAAGAATAGAGAAAGAAAGAAATAGAGAGAGAGATAAAGGAAGAGAGAGAAGGAGAGAGAGAGAAAGGAAGAAGGAGATATAGAAAGAGATAAAGAGAGAAAGAAATGAAGAGAGAGAGAAAGAAGGGAGAGAGAAAGAGAGAGAGAAAGAAAGAAAGAAAATCACTACGAAGATTAGATACACACACAAGCTTCGACTACCCCGATTTTCTCGATAGGGGAAGGGCTGGAGATTTTTTTTTTCGTTTTCTGTTTATTAATTTTTTTGTGTTTTACTGATTGCTAAAGCAAGATAAGATTATTGAGAACGCCTTACTGCATTTCCCATTATTACGTGCGCTCGTCACGCATGAATTAGATGCGATCTGTTCTCACGCTATTTATATCCGAGGTTTTGGCCATTTAGTCATGTTCCTTAACGACAAGTTCATTTTTCTGTTTTATCGGCCCAACTTACTCTATCTTTCCCTTGGTCAATACAGTGTCACGATGGAGTATTATATCATTTTAATTAGATAATTGTTTCACATTCCCCGTGTACGTTGAACATAACGAAACGTATTTCACCATCAAATATTCTACCAGTCTCAATCGAACCCAACATGCAATATACTATAGCGCAATTTTCAGCTTATTTTTCGCAGATGGACAGCTGCGGACACGACGCAACGTTATATAGCCCCGCACTATCGAAGCTAGAGGGCTTCGCTGCAATGCTCCGATAAGTGCGACTTCGCATAAACTGGCAGGAATTCACGACCACTCCAGGCGTGAAAATACGGGCATTGTCACATTTTCTGTCGGGAACATAAAAATCAGTGACGTTCGGTGCGCGCGTAAAGTGTGGTCGTTGAATTTACACCGTTGATTGGGATGCGCTTTACGTTCATCTGCGCTGGTACTCCTCTTTTCGAAGGCTCAGATATCGACTAAAGCTATGAAATAGAAAGAGCGAGGGAGTGTAACGAAAGACGTGGAAAGAACTAAAAGATAAAAAGAGCTAAGCGAGAAAACCTGCCATCGGGAATTTTACGCCAGATGCGTAAGATCTGCTCTCCAGATCTGACGCAGCGGAACGGACATGCGCTCTATCTCTCTCTTCACACACACGCACACACATACACGCAAACGTAAACTTGATCGTGCTTGCCCACAAACGAAACTGAAGCGCACGAGGGCTGTTTTACGGCGTTTCGTTCCAGGCACGGATTCCACGACGAGGACATGCGCATAATTGGAATTAGAAATTCCGAAAGCGTGTGTTGTGTACGTTTTCCAAAGCTGAAGGGGAAAGTGGGGGATCGTCGCTGTGCACCTTGGTCCGTCGATGCTGCAGCGGTAACCGAGTGAGATGAGATAGACGCAAGAAGAGCCATTAATGGGTGCACGGACCTGCTCCGATAAAAGCGGCAGGTGTAAAAGCGGCTTTGAACTCGCGGGACCATCTCGTGTCGTACACGCCCGTTCTCGGTGTTTTTTACGACTGCTGGCGGTGACGACCTGGCTATCGCCCTAACCGTGCATTCTCTGTCGTGTCTCTCGTTCGCTGCCCCTCGTCTATCTCTGTGGCCTTGTCTGCTGTCCATGCCGAAGAGCTTGACCTGCGCACGACAGAGACACGAAAACGCCTGAGTGAAG
The DNA here is from genome assembly GCF_013339745.2 of Dermacentor silvarum. Lineage (NCBI taxonomy): Eukaryota > Metazoa > Arthropoda > Arachnida > Ixodida > Ixodidae > Dermacentor > Dermacentor silvarum. The sequence goes on along the minus strand of NC_051159.1, from coordinate 58,782,954 downwards.
GTGCACTTTGTTTTGGAGATTGGCACATCGCACCGTGTAAGAGTCGCGAAGGCGGCATCCATCCTGCGACATCGCGCTGACACCGCGAGGAATTGCACCGGGATGCTGGCGCATGGGTCGATCCAGCTTGGCTAGTAAGCTTATGTAGCTTTGCCAGAAGATTGGTTCTGTGTGTGTTGAACGTTTTCCTTACTTTTGCTTTGTCTTATCGGTTTGTTGGTTCTAACCGTTGCTGATACTTAGCAGACTGTCACCATGAGATATAAGCATTACTAAGCACTGCGATTACAGATACATAAGCTCGAGCCTTCCTGCGTCTAAATGCGCTCCCTGGAAGAAGTTTTCGAAAAAAAAGGTAGTTACTGTTGCACCGGTGCTTGATTACTAAATATCAGAAGCAAGTACAGTGGGAAGGTGATCAAAGCCCCAAGGTTGTAGAATCGATCTTTTTTATATACTTTATCTTTATCTACTTTATCTAAGCTGCCGAGGCATTTGAGCATGATGTGATAAAGAAACCTGGATTCCCAACTCATAAATGTTGGTGTCGTAAACAAGAATCAATCGAATTATACAGAACGACATTACGAAGAAACAGTGCACTTCCGTGAATCACATTCATGCTTGGACATTGCATTATTTGGCAGCTTTGTGTGGCGTGTGATCGGTTGTGCCCGATGCTTGTAGCACAAGACGCTCCGTAACGACCACAGTGAACTGCTGGGGAATGCAGGAATGCAAGTTCCCGTGACGGGTCGGCTATTAAAGTGCACGCGCGTAAGGAAGAGCTGGAAAGGAAATTCGCTTCTTTGAATAAATAAAGAAAGCGAAACCGATTCTGGAGGGAACAGGGCAGCAAGTGTGATGTAGGCCGGAACAGAATACAAGTAAATGCCGGGAAAAACAGAAGCACCATGTCGAGAGAGTGAAAGAAAGGGGAAGGGTGGCTGGAGCAGCAGCCAAGATTGGGAGCTACTGGGCGCAGTGAAATATTTCGCTCATTGCAAGAGCTGCGGGGCTCTCGGAATGGCCACAGAAGGAGAACCCGGGGTTCCAGCCTAAAATGCGTGGGCTGAGTCGAGTGCCTGTTGCAACGGCTGCGCGGAAACGGCGTCCGCCGTCGCAGATTTACGAGATTCGAGAGGCTGAGAGTTCGGGAGGCAGCGTGCCGGAAAAGAAGATTGCCCTCATTGCGCGGATATTGTGCGGGAGAGAGAGAGAGAGACGCAGCGTTTAATCCTTTTTTTCTTTCCTTGCCTTCTTTTCCTTCTCTAGATTCGAGATTATATATATGCCGTGCGACAGCAACCAGGGGTCCCGAAACGATATTAATAGGCTTACACGGCAAGACCCGTCAGCTGAGGGTAAAGACGGCCTGCCGGATTCTGCAAACCGAAAATGGCCGGGGCTTTCGCGGGGCTCACGGCGAAACAAAGCAGCGTTTTCTTACGCGAGTCCCTTTATTTCTCTTGCAGCGTGCGCGTGTGCTTGTGGCATTCGGCGAGAGTATTTTTTTTTTTTTTTTTGAGTTCATGCCGCAGTGGCTACGTGTACAGCCGTCATGCTGCAGACCGCACTTTCTCTTTCAAACTGCGCTGCGTGCACACGTACTGCCTTCTCTTGATTGTTGAGATGAATTGCTCTAACGGCGGTTCTTGAGTGCGCACGCCATTTTGTCCACAAGAATAGCGTCGCGCGCAATTTCGGCTAATGCTGCACACTGCATGCGGCCTCAGCCTCCACAATATGTGAACAGCGATGAGATTTCACGCATTACGCAGCGCATAGTAAAGACACACGCACATGCAAACACACGTGAACGGGGGCATGAAATAGATTGACTGTTGTTTATTTCGAAGGAGCCCTGCGGACACTAAAGCACAGCTCCCATTGAAGAAGTCTCTTGGCTGTAGTAGCGAAATCAGCGAACATTGTATTACCCCAAAAGCTCGGAGGCAGACATTAGCCAGGGTACACCTTCAGCCCTGTGTGCACTTTTAATGTTAGTCTTTCGCTCCTTTTGTCAATCCACTGAGTTCCATCCTAGAAGATAGTGACAAAGAACGTAGTCGTTTGTCCTTGAAACCACTAAGAAGGGACAACATGACAGACAACATGCAGGCTTCTACAGGCTTTTTTAGCCGTGCCTTAAACATCGCTAAGACGTTGGATATTGACTGATTGAAAAGAGAGAAAGAAACATAGGAATGGCGGGTGTTAGTAGTGGGTAAAATGGCGGACGTTTATACAGAAAGAATCCCGGTTTACTATCCGGCTACAACATGTCAAAATTTAGCCTATCGTTAGTCTTCTGGAGTATCATCCCGACTGTCGAACCGTCTGGATCAGAGTTCGGAGCTTCCACCTCCGAACTCGATGATAAACTGTACATGCAAGCATATTATTTGCCATTGGCGTGGTTGTAATTACACACTCCTTCCGCAAAATGCACCAGCGTCGTGATTTGCAGCGCAACCGCCATGCGGCAGGTATAAACAGACATGGAGCGAGGCAGTTATATCGATCACAGAGCGTGCCCACCACTGTGTGCGTGGTCACCAGTTGAGCAACGGAAATTTTTTTCAGAAAGCCGGGAGGGACGTGGCAGTGGTGGTAGACAACAGGAAAATCAGCCGGTGGTGACGTACACCGCCCGCCTTAACCTTCGCGCCTACGCGTTTTGTATACCCACCCGAATTCCAGGCTCTCGGACGGCCTTGTGCCGTTGCCGTAATTTATCGAATTCCTCTCACTTGTGGAAAAGCCTACATTGGGCAGACGAGCAACTGCGCCAATGAGCGCCTTCACCAGCATAAGAATGCCTTAAAAGGAACGCCGACATCTCATCTTTCAGCTCATTGTAGGTCATGCACGTGGGTGCTGGCCTTACTTCAAAAGAACTGATATCAACACCAAGCACTAAGACAGAAGGGCTCGTGAACTTGCTGAAGCCTTCCATATAAAAAGGTTACGCGATGATTGTGTATCTGAGCCATCTATCGATTTGTTATATTGCAAAACGGACTTCCTTAATAACTATTTCCAGTGATTTATAACTTCTGCTCACGCAGGCTGTTGGTTCTTTCGTGTGTTTTCTTTTTCAAGCGTTTTGTTCAAGAAACTACAGTCGTTAGACAGCGCTCGTGCCGTGTCCCTCTACCTCTGTGTCCTCAGTTGTTCTCGTTTAAGTTTGCGTTTTCGTATGCGTTTTTTAGATTCTGGCTGCCCGTGTTACATGGAAGTAAAGGGAATCCTCTCGCATTTTCTTTCTGTGCTGCTGTTATTGTCCCTGGACGCAGTCGCACAATGACTACCCCACTGATCATGATTCATGCTCTCACTATAGACAAAGCCAGAAAAAGAAAAAAAAAAAAGAATCCGCACCCGCTCGAAGCGCGGCTGGCCGAGGTACAGTAATTAATTGGACCACTCGCACCATACGCGGTCCAGCCCCGCGTTTACGGATGAAAAGGGAGCCCTCTCTATGTCGGCTCGCCAAGAGGAGCGAGCAAGCACCCCGTGCGTGCTCACAAGTGGCTTTGTATCCCCGACTGCAGCCACCAACTTAGTTACGATCACTTTGCTCTCCGTACACGTGTATACTCCGGTATGTGCGCACACGGACACACATACACACACACTCGATGCGGTTTGCTTCGGGCGGTGTGCACACAAAGCAGTGGACCTCGCTACTCGAGCGAGCAGTCCACCGTTCCGCACCGTCCTCGACGACCGGCCATCCAAATGAGCGAGCGAGCGCCACGCGAAACTCGGCCGCAGCAAGGATCTGCGGCCGCACTTTTCGAAAACTGAGCCAGCCACTGTAGATCCGATCGCTACTCGGCCTTCTCCGTGCTCGCAGCTCGATAGAAGCGGCTATCTTATGCGAATTGCCCGGGCGCTCCACCGATACATGCATGCGCGCAGAGGCAGATCAAAGGACCACCTCGTGCATCGGGTAAGTTCCGTCTGTTTGACCAAACTCGAACGCGCAGGTACGATACCGGTTGCGAATCTCCGAAAGCTTGTTTCTCCATATGTGCTGCTTCGGTGCATTCGAAGAAGAGTCCCTGCATTATGTGTGCAAGTAAATATAGTCTTCGCTAAAATAGTCACATTCATTACACGCGACCGGGCAGGTAGAGAGCTACGTTGCGCATTCACTCGGCATGCAGGTCATGTTTCCCGCAGCCGCGACTTTCGAGAGCCGCCGCACTCGAGATCTCTACAGCGGTGAGTGCTTATTTTACCAAACTCTGCAAACCCCACTTAATTAGCGTCCGCTTCTCATGGACGACTGCGGCCGACGGAAAGTGTTGGCACGGCTAAGTGTGCATCTTGGTGTAGAGCGCTGGGAAAAACGTATTCCAGGCGAAAATTGTATCGTCCCTGTATAATTGTGCTCGTGCAGTGGGGCGCGCTCCCCTGCCGGAAAGGCGCTTTCGAACGAATCGTGGCGTGTTGTTTCTTTCCTTCCTACCTTCATTCCTTTAAATGCGTACGCATTTCCTTGCCTTTTAAACGAGGAATCATGTTCGTCTGTCACGTAAGGCGAATCGAAGAAATAATTTATAAAACAAAATTAATTTGACGAAGGGAATAAAACGTCGGCGGTAGTGAGCTTCGAACCTGGGACCCCATGCTCAGAAGCCGAGTGTCTCACCCACAGAGCTAAACACCGACTTTATTTTCTTTCATGGTACTTATTACATTAACAAGTAATTCAATAAAACACTCCCCAATTGTGCATAGTCATAGAATGGAGGGCACAATGACAGTCACACACTGAAAAACAAAAGAGCTACTGTTCATACATTAAGTGGTATGATGGTTCCGCTTTGAAAGGGTGGTAAGGCTAAGCACCTCACCGAAATGGGGTACCAGTTCGGTTGAACATCAAGCCCATCATAAACATGTTTTAGGTGCACAGACATCTGGATGAAATTCACCCTTGTAGGTACAACCGGTTCGGCGTTGTGGTCCATCATTCGCGCCTTCCACAAACTGTGCATTACCATGAGAAAAACCAATGTCGAAAGGTGCATTGTCACCATAGGTCGGCAGCAGGTACCGCGCAGTATGGGGGCTGATTTCAAGTTCTTTCTTTAGAGTCCGTTGGAGGATATCCCAAAATAAAATGGCGTCTTTGCAGCCAATAAAGCAGTGCTCAGTTGTCTCTGGCAAATCACAAAGACGACAGTGAACAGAAGACACAGAGATACCCTTTTTCTGTAGCCATGTTTTTACCGATAAAGTTTCACTATGAAGTTTATAAAACAATGTTTTGCAGCATAGGGATATATACCTTTCACGAACTCATTTTAGTACGTCGTGGCCTGGTCATTCAATGTATAGTGATCGGTAAAATGGTGGTGGAAATAGCATGGACAGTAAATCTTTGTATAACCTTTGACGCGGCACGGAGTAGAAGTATTCAGTGGAAAACGGAACTGTCAGGAAACGAACCGCCGTATAAGCATATTGCATGAACCCCCACAAGCATAAACGCGAAGAAAAATTTGAAGAAGCAACTAAATAAGGTAAAGCATCAACAAGTGTGACTTGCATGAATGACCTAAATATAGGATGTGAAGTATATATCGCGAAAAAAGAAGAAACGAGACACTATTTGCCACACGTAAAGATGCATTATTTGCTGCTTGGGAACTCTTTAAGCCAGAGGTTCGAACGTTGGCTATAGAAATGGGATCGGTGAAAGCATTTTATAGAAATAATGAAGAAAAAACACTTTTTAGGAGCCTAAGTGGAATATACGAGATGGAATGCGAAGTTCCAGGCACTTACATAGATGACACACAAAATATTAAATGTGAGTTACGAAAGTATGACGCACTGCGTTACCGAGGTGCGCGAGTTCGATCTCGAAGCAGGCGTGCTCTACACTCTGAACAGCCAACACGTTAAGCTTTACTTGATGAGTGACGTCACGCTATTTCAAAAGTAATTCCGGAAATATACTCCAAAAGTAGTCTTGTAACAAATACGAATGACATAATTTCAGTTTGAAAGTTACTACACGGCTTTATTTAGTGGCCCTCCCGAAGATCATTATGCGGAAGTCCCAGAGAGTCGTGTGTCTCTTGTAAAACCCTTGGGCGCTATAACGTAAAGCTATTCCAAACTTTTCTATTTGAATTCTGCAATCATCCCACCACGACTGCTCAAAACATTTTCGGGTCACTCCCAACTTCGCCTGCCTGTCACGCAACGTCACGAAAACCGCGATAGCTCTCCATCTGATATAACCTGTGCACACTGATTATGCATGATTAAACCGCACAAAAAAAATAATTATTCCTGATTTCCACCATTAGCCCTCTGCGATTGGTCCAATGATTTCGGCATGAGCCCACTTCGCCTGCCTGTGAGGCTACCTCACAAAACCGCGAGAAATTACCGCGTAAAAGTGACGCGTACGCTAAAAAAAAATTATTAATATGCCGAACAAACCTGAAAACTTTTCTGAATAGCCAGAGACTGCCCCGTTCCGAAAGGAATGGAAGATGGCTGCCCGCCGATCGCTCAGACCCTCGCTACTCGCCTCTGCCGGTGAGCATGTATTTATTTGCGCATGATAAACCTTTTTGCGTGGCAGTAAAACGTTATCGAGTCCTTTCGGCACGTATACTACATCACTCTGCCAACTCTCCCTTGCTGAGGATCCGTTTTAGCGGCATTCTTATCCTTCCGTTGCACGCCGCCGCGATTTTCGACCAGCCACCGCAAGCTAATTAAGGCGAAGCGGACCAATCGGAGAAGCCGGCACCACCCTCTTCATGCGGTTATCTATTTTCACTCTGCTGGCTCGGCCCCATCCAAACACTCTCCACTAGAACGTGCTTCTCGCCTCTTGCCAGCCAATTAGATAAGACAAACCGCCGTGTGTAGGCAATGTTAATGGTTTTGAAAGCGAACAAAGGTGACCTCCTATAAACCAGGAAAGTGTTTTATTGGGTTGTTCAGACAACGCTGCGGGTCACCGCCCGATGCTTGCGTCGCTGGTTACGGAAATTTGACGTCAGGAGATTGGAATAAAACAGTTTGGAATAAGTTTACGTTACAGCGCCCCTTTACAGAATGATGAGTGTACATTCGTCAATGGTACTCTTACCATCCAAGAAATTTAGCTGATCAGCTGCCTTTATCGAAAATAACCGGCCCTGATGAGATTTCAAGTGAATTTTACAAAGCGTTCAAAGGAATTATCAGTCCGATATTATTGGATATATTTATTACGAGTTTAGAGGTGGACGCCCTTCCGCAATCTTCTTGCAAAATACACACAGTTTTAATTCCAAAAAGCTCAGATATAGAAAAACTGCGTTTTGTTGAAAGCTACAGACCAATCACATTGGCAAATCATCGCTATGCTTAAGCGTAATTAAGTCAAGTTGCATCCATTTCTTCAAGATACTGGGTAATGAGGTAAAGGTGTTAGCTTACGCAGATGATCTAGTGTTTTTCTGCAGGGATAAGCCCAGTGTTGAAAAGGTTGTGGCTACAGTAGAGAAATTTGGCAGCGGATCAGGAGCATGAATGAACTCCTCGAAAACCTTAGGCTTATGGTTCGGCTCATGGTGTCATAAGCCAGAACAGTTTGCAGGCATTAAGTGGACTGACGTTCCGCCAAAGTATCTTGGCGTGCCACTATACGCATATTCAGCGTGCACTATTGGAAAGAATTGGTTTCGGCGTTGAAAGTTACGCTCAGACATTCGTTTCACACCGACTATCTATTTTCGGAAAGGCTGAAACCTGCCATAAGTTTTTGGCAACAAAAATTTACTACGTGTTGCATGTTATTCACTCTGCCAGGCTCTACTTCCAATGCTTCCACCGAGTTTTTGCAACTTTCATATGGTCCTCCACTTTTGAGCCCATGAGGCGAGACAATATATTTAGACCAGTTAGTGAGGGTGGACAGAGCGAAACACCTAAGCTTGAGGAGGATGCATATATATGAAACACATGAATGTGTTGTCCCTGCGGTACAAAACAAATGTGAAAATAGAACAGTTCCTATGAAGGCTTTGTTGAAACATTTGGTTATTATGGAATAAAAGCCATCTCTAGGGCCACATCTGGCGCTAGCTGCCTTGGAGCATTGTAATAGCACCCAGAATAACCCCCCCCCCCCTTTCCCGGTTGGCTTGTACGTAGTCAACAAATGTGCGAGCATGAGGTTTCGAAATTGAACATATAAAGCGCCACTTGATGATTGTGCTACGTAGAAATATGAATGCTACAACCTTCTTGCCGGTTTTCCAAAGCAAGCGTGTTAGCATCGTCGACTTTGAAATACAATAGATATATGTACCGACGGCGTCAGTGGCAACAAAACCAGAAATTCACTGGCTAAGCTTGTGGAAAACGAACACTGAGGCTCGCTCAGCCTAGTCTCAGCCAGCATTAAAGTCACTCCCTTGTTTCCCGAGCCATCAAGTCCATAATCATAAGGGTTCCATAATCTTGGCTGTAATCTGCGCTTTCACGCCAAGAGCAGCAGTGTCAGGGCGCGGTGTTCGACGGCGTCTCTAAGCCTAAGCCTCGCTCTCTCAACTAGGCATTCGAGCGCCACTCTCCCGGCTTGCCGACGCGTCCTGCCGGCTCTGTGTACACGGACAGCGACGCTCGTCGCCATCTCTGGGGCGGCTTGTTTTCGGCCGAGCCGATAGACGCCAGTGATCGATAGCACCGTGGCTCGAGAGAAAGGAGAGAGATGCTGGGACTAGCCATTCGGGGATTTATGGTCGCAGCGTCTCGAAGGTGCAATACGACAGTACACTGACATGTTCCCCGGCATTGGGGCGTTCTTTCCGAGTCGGTTCGACCCGGTATACGCGGCAGATGGTCAACGAAAACGGGAGGATCGGCATGGTACGATGAGTAATCTAGCAACGAGAAGCAGACTGTTCTGCCGCCCGCTCTTAGTCGGACAAACTTTCAACCAGCCGCCAAAATTTCGCAAACAAAACAAGCACGAGTGTCTGTAAACACCTAAGCCAATTAATAGCCACTTTACAGTAAAAAAAAAAATTGTCTGAACGTAATTCTTCACAGAAGGCGAATGATCGAGTATTTCGCTTTTGTGTTTCATAATAATAATAATAATAATAATAATAATAATAATAATAATAATAATAATAATAATAATAATAATAATAATAATAATAATAATAATAATAATAATAATAATAATAATAATAATATTTTTAAAGCAAGCTTTTGTTGGACCGAGAAAAATATTCGTACCAACATCGGGCTTGACTGACGGCATTTATGATATTCAGAACTATCACTCGAGTGACCCACTTTCCTCGTTTTCTGCGTGAACATCTGCAATACGCAACAGCAGCGGTGCTTCTTCGGGGATTCAGGCTATTATAGGCCACAGAGCGCGGGATAAACTAATCTGGGGAACGCCTTGCAGTATAGGAACGCATGGCAGTCGTTGCGAACAAAAGCTCAAGAACGTGGAAAGGCGAGAGCTAGGCTTCCAGCATTTTCAGGACGTCCTGAACACGTACACTTGCGCAAAACTCTGCGTCTACAAGGCGCCTTATACATCCCACGCATCGGCATTGGTCGTAACATGGTATTCGTCTATTGAGTTTGCTGGTCCCTGAAAGTGCATTTTGTTGGTTGTTTTGTCTCTGGACACTGTACGCCGCCGATGTGTGAATGGGCTACGCATGAGAACAGGTACAGAGCGGAAACGTGCTTTCTTTGTGGACACAAAGAAAAAAAACATTCTTTGGGCCATCCGGCAAGCCGAAGATGCCGCCCGAGTCTAAGGACTTCGAGCAGACACCTGAGGCCCCTAAAAGCAAAATGCCGGCTCTTTAAATAAAGTTTATTTCTTCTTCTCCTCTTTGTGCTGCTTTGCAATTTGCATTGACAGCATAATAATTCTGTGTTTTGCGTACAGGCGTAAAAATGCCAATTTTTGTTAACTTCTGCACGTGTAATATATTTACCTATAAGCAATACTTCCCAAAGTCACGCGGAAATAAAACTGTGTGGGTTAGTGGCACCAAGTAACCTTTCCTTCTTTCTTTTTGTCTTTTTATTCTTTTCTGCCACAATTTTTTTCAGTTCTTTATAACCGTCCTGCCCCGCAACCCGCGTCAAACAGCACCGCTTCATGAATTCGACGGCGCGAGTTTGTTTAGTGGACGTAACTACCCGAAGTAATTTCCCCGAGGGAAACTCATGCACCTGCGCCATTCAATAGGAGGAGCATTCCTGTGTTTTATGCAGTCGTTTAGTAAGCGTATACTATTTCCTTCGGCAACTACAAGGGGATTTCAATGGTTTCAACGACGTCGCTAGTGAATGCTCCAGCCTTCGCGAAGTCGCCGGCTTTCACATGCGCGACTATGTTCGCTGTGTTTGATACCTTCAGCGCGTACCAAACTTCGGCGGCCTTTCAGGCTGCGGGTAACGGCATTTCTGCCTCGGCGCCTCACGGCAAAGTGAGTCGCTTCTGCTCCGCTCCAGCGCACCGGTGCCCACCTGTTCCCTCGTATAGGACTCAACCAGCAGCCTATCCCATACATTCACAGGTGCGTCACCGCCAATCTCGTTTCTCGCGCGAGTGCAGGAAGATATTTCATTTCACTGGAACACCGCCTCAGCTACCACCGTGGAAGGATTAGCGCTCCCCACACACATTTACGCAAGATTAGCGCTCGGCGAGCACGCGAGGTGGGATGGAAAGTAAAGGGCGAGTTCAGGCCGGGCTGTGATCGCAAGGCGGCGAAGCAATCGACTACCTCTGTAAACGGGAAAACCTGCCGCGGAGCGGTACGCGCTCTTCGCCTGTGCTGCCTTCCGTCGCGCGTTCTTGCTGCAAGATGGAAAGAGCGTGTGTGCGTGCGCACGCATTCTCCCGCTGTCACCAATCAGCGCTCATTTACATTCGCCGTGTATGCTCCCAGACTTCGGGGGCCGCTTCGTTGTGGACGCTGTAGTAAAGCATTTGCACACTCACTTTATTTCCGCTTCACCGCACCCCCAAAGTGATTCGCTTCCCCCTGACCGAGCCCGACTAGACCGCGTTTACCTGCATCTTGCCAAGCGCGTTCTGCACTCAACCCACCTCTTTCAAGCGGATTGACCGAACTCGCCAGGACGATCACGCTGCCAAACCAGCTAGCGTTTGCACGAACCCGACGATCTGTTTTCAACCCGACAAGCTGACTCGACCCGCCTTTGTCAGGTTCACGCAAACGTAGATACAATCAGGTCTGCTGCAGGCATGCTCCTGCCGAGACTGAGAAACGCGCACCGAACATCGCAACCATTATGGATGGAGAAACGAAGCGACATGTACATTCAAACTTGTGGACATGAAGATGCCACCGTCTCTTCTCTACTATTAGAGAAGCATGTTCCTCGTAACTCCCTGTCTACACTGCGGTGGGGCGTCTATAGTGCAACCCAAGGGCGGGCAGCCCCAACAAATGCCATCGGAGCTACAGTGAGACACTGTCGATCTGGGCGGCCAACCCACGACCATCGGAAATACGACCATAACGTGGCGCGTACCAAGCTAACCCATGGCCATAGATGAGGCAGACGAAAAATCAAGGCGACAAAGTGTCACTTCACCGCGTGTGTTGGTCGCTTTTATTGGAGAGAGAGAAAGAAAGGAAAAGCAGCAATTTTAATCAAAAAAAAAGTAGGGTTTGCAACCCTGCACCGAGGAAAAGGCAAAGGAGATTTAAGGATATAGGAGGGGAGGAATACGAGTATATGTAAACGGGAATCGGCGGTCAAGATAAGCGGTTCACGTCACTGTTACAGTCTATCTCGAAAGGCCGAGTAAAACAGGTTCGAGTGCATTGAAGACATAAATAGAATATCATCATCATCATCATCATCATCATCATCATCATCATCATCATCATCATCATCATCAGCCTATATTTATGCCCACTGCAGGATGAAGGCCTCTCCCTGTGATCTCCAATTACCCCTGTCTTGCGCTAGCGTATTCCAACTTGCGCCTGCGAATTTCCTAACCTCATCATCCCACCTGACTTTCTGCCATCCTCGACTGCGCTTCCCTTCTCTTGGTATCCATTCTGTAACCCTAATGGTCCACTGGTTATCCATTCTACGCATAACATGGCCTGCCCAGCTCCATTTCTTCCACTTAATGTCAACTAGAATATCGTCTACCCCCGTTTGTTCTCTGATCCACATCGCTCTCTTCCTGTCTCTTAACGTTACTCCTAAGATTTTTCGTTCGATCGCTCTTTGTGCGGTCCTTAACTTGTTCTCGAGCTTCTTTGTTAACCTCCAAGTTTCTGCCCCATATGTTAGCACCGGTAGAATGCAATGATTGTACACTTTTCTTTTCAACGACAGTGGTAAGCTCCCAGTCAGGATTTGGCAATGCCTGCCGTATGCACTCCAACCCAATTTTATTCTTCTGTAAATTTCTTTCTCATGATCAGGGTCCCCTGTGAGTAATTGACCTAGATAAACATATCCCTTTACAGACTCTAGAGGCTGACTGGCGATCCTGAATTCTTGTTCCCTTGCCAGGCTATTGAACATTATCTTTGTCTTCTGCATATTCATCTTCAACCCAATTCTCACACTTTCTCGATGAAGGTCCTCAATCATTTGTTGTAATTCCTCTCCATTGTTGCTCAATAGGACAATGTCATCTGCAAACCGAAGGTTGCTGAGATATTCGCCGTCGATCTTCACTCCTAATCCTTCCCAGTCTAAGAGCTTGAATACTTCTTCTAAGCATGCAGTAAATAGCATTGGAGAGATTGTGTCTCCTTGCCTGACTCCTTTCTTGATAGGTATCTTTCTACTTTTCTTGTGGAGAACCAAGGTAGCTGTGGAATGCTTGTAGATATTTGTTAAGATATTCACGTATGCCTCCTCTACTCCTTGATTACGCAATGCCTCTATGACTGCTGGTATCTCTACTGAATCGAATGCCTTTTCATAATCTATGAAAGCCATATAGAGAGGTTGATTGTACTCCGCAGATTTCTCGATTACCTGATTGATGGCATGGATATAGTCCATCGTAGAATATCCCTTCCTGAAGCCAGCCTGTTCTCTTGGCTGGCTGAAGTCAAGTGTTGTCCTGATTCTATTGGAAATTATCTTGGTGAATATTTTATACAATACTGAAAGCAAGCTGTCATTGACTGTCATTGAAATAAATGACTATAAAAAATTAGGGGCAGCGTCACACTGGCGGTGCGAAGAGTGGGCAAACAGCGAAGCTGGCTATTTGTAAAGGAAACACAAGCTGTCCAAGTCGACATGCTCAAGTATCCCAGCATATGACTGCACAGATTGATCTCAGGAAAGTGGACAAGGAATTCGCATAACGAAACAGTTATTAGATGTGCATTTGGATACACAACCCACGAAGCAATACATTAAAGTGTTGGGGGCGCATCTAAGCAACGCAGTACATAGGTATTAACAAACATTTTGCTATAATCAGAGAGTTACGATAGAAGCAGCTTTACTAGAGTGTTTATCAAAATAATTTTTTTCTATCCTCATTCGTTGCGGTGCGCGAGTGGTACAGGTTCGAAATCCACAGTCGATATACGTATGTACGCGTACAATAATTTTACTTTAAAGCATTTCTTCCTGCCAACTTCACTCTCTGTATCTGTCCCCACTCGTTGTTTCTTTATGCTTAGGATGTTTCTCGAGAACATCGCGTGCCATTTTACGTTCTGTCTAATTTGCGGATGGCATACAGAACAAGGCATGAATGAAGCAGAGACATACGCCGCTGGGCCCTTGCACAGTCCATGGCTAGGCGTAAAATGCAGACTGCGGTAAAGCGTTTTCTAGCACATGCGCAAAACGCGATTTGGAGATATTCTCATCGCTCTACAATTCGACACACATCATCGCGCGTGCGCACTGCACGCGAAAGAAAGAAAAAGCAAGAAAAGCACACAAGCCCAAGTAGCCATCAATTAAACAATGCAGCCTTTTTGCCGCCTTTAGAGCAACGATAGATCCCCTGAGAGCCATATTTCCATTTCGGCCGAATTGGGGTGAAGAAGTCATACGAATTATAAAAAGCTGTACAGTTTAGCGACAAAAACTTCAGGAAGTTGACCAGCATGCTATATGAGAAAGTCATGCTTGTATTGGTGATAAATAGAAGAAATATATCAGTCCATCCCCTTGAAGATACAAAAACATTTATTTTACGTCTTTATCGACAGTCGAATCGACGGCAAGTTGGTCATAGTTGCTGATAATCGAAGGCCATTCACTCAACTCGTACAGTGATCAGTGGCAGAACTTTCCGTTGGTCGGCTGATTGCAAAATTACGGGCAACAAGAGTACACAGTAGCCTTCTTAGCCCGTATTTGTAGCCCTGTTTTCTTGCAAACATTGGAACATATTTTCTGTGAAAGCAAGGACAAATGCATTGCACAGCCAGAAAAAACTCCGCACTGCTCGCTTCTCTTCAGTGTCTTCACGCAGAACGCACTGAAGAAAACACAAGCAGGCGCTTTGAGGGAATACACTCGAGTTTTAATGATTTTCTCTCCAGCAGAAAGAAAACCTCTAGAAGGCTGCTCAAATTCGGTCGAGAAGACACCTAGGCGAGAGTCACAAAATAAGAAAAAAAGTGGAGCTTAAACAACTTCGAATAGACAAGAAACGCGTGGCCTGCGCTCCGTGCTCGAATCGCGAAGCCCCTGTTTCCCCGCCATTGCTTGGGCGTTTGAACGCTCAATCTGGCGGCCCCAGCGCCGATCGAGAAAGCCGAGTCTTCTTAAAAGCAGAACCTCACGCGCTCGCACGCCTACTCGCAGCTTGGCAAAAGCGTCACGCCGAGGCCATAAAGATCTGACAGAGCCAGGCACGACGATCGCGACGGCCAAAGCCAATTCGGGCGAGGCCAGCCACGCTGCTCCCGAAACCGTGCCCGCCAGACACCGAATACCTGCCTGCCAGAATTCCACCCCTCCGGCGAAACGGGAGGTGGGAGAAGTATAGGGGAGACAAAACGTGATGTGCATTGTCTAGCTCCCTGAAATTTGCCTTCCCTGCCACTTCCGCACCAAGTTTCTTTTTTGCCTACTTCTTATTTTCTTCTTCCTAAACACCGCTTGGATGGTCTCACTGGATGCTGTTTTCTTTTCCTCAATTGTCCCGCCCTGGAAGGGACCATCCCCTTCTTTGAGGTCGCAGCTGCCCTCTCTGCCGTCGTGGAGTTCATCTGCGTCCCTTTTTAGCGGGACGAGGGAAAATGGGGAGTAGGAATGGGCGCGGTTGGTGATCGATACCCACGGCTGACTGATAGACGCCGTCGTGCCGCCTGCCACATTGCGCGTGCACCTACACCAAACATAGAGCAGCATGTGATCACTCCTCCTCTCACGTCGTGTGAAACAGTGATCGGGCTGCGCACAATGTTCATCAGTTTGAGCTGGTTTGCAAATGGTCAATATTATTCGTTTGCGAGAAACTAGTTTCTAGTTAAACATGTGCCGTTAGGCCTTTTGTGTATTAAAGCGGTTCTGGCGTGTTGCTCTATAAGCACATAATTACTCAGCGAAACTTGTTTTACGCGTAAGAAAATAACTCCATCGCTGAAGTGTTATTTCATTACCAATGAATACATCAGAGGCCCGCCACCGCATAGTTTTTTTTTTACTTCTTTCTTTTTTCCTTTTTTTTTTTCTTTTTCGATTCTACGGCAGTTACTTTCACAAACCTTGAGTTTAATCTGCAAAGGAAGCCTGCAACACCAACGCCTGCCCACTGTGAAAGAGACCGCTGTTCGATATGTACGAGAATATTTGGGCTCATTTCTCGAACTATGCCATCGAGCATACAATAGGAGTCAAAATTCTATTGCCGAGCTATGTATACACAAAGAAGCATGACTCTCCATTAGACTATTACTGCTACAGCATTTATTAACTTCGAAGCGGATTTGCTTCGTATTTTCCACAAGTTCACAGCAGCTACGATTGCGCACCAGGTCTCATTCACGACATAGGCGCGCCAACTTTATCATTGGATTCTAAAATGCAAGTACTGGATAAAAAAATAAGCAGGGACTTGGGAACAAAGTGCTGGCGATTTGACTCACGCTACATTTGTTTGTCACAAATTTCACAGCAGCAAATACACAATACGCAGACAGATGGGCCGATCTTGCATGGGGATTGTGAAAGCCTTGACTGGAGAAGCCGGCCGAGATGTGTTCATTAAGCATTATTTGCAATAGGTTAAAGGAACTTGCTCAGAGTTATTAGTTATATGCACTGAAGGGCATTGAAAAGTGCTTGGAAGAGCTTGGACAAGATATGCACAACACTGCACAGCATTGGAGTGACTTGTAAGCTCTTGCAGTAAATGAATCCAAGAATCTGACGCATACATTGAAGTTTTGGTTTCATCTCTCCTATCGCTTTCTTTCTGGCGGTTGTCACCTGCACTTCATCGTGGCAGGTACAATACAATGTAATTTTATTTTGAAGTAAAGGCATAGTTGTCAAGGTGACTGACGTAAGGGCAAACAAGCGCCTGGCAAAAAGAACGACTGCATGTCAGATAAAATGGCCGTTTTCTGCGCAACGATTCACTTCAGCAGCGGCAGTGCTTGATCAAGAGGTTCCTCCACGCTCTCCGAGCACCCAGACGGCACAAAGTGATGGCAGGCGTGATGGAAGCGGGGTACCTGTATGCGTGTCGAGATACCAGCCGACCGTGAACGTCACGCCTCCCCTTTACCTCAATTTCGTGAGAATACTATACGATGGTGGTGGAATCGCACACCTGCCATGAGCCAAGCAACGGCGGCGCGGGACTCTTGTTTTGCCCCCGGATGATGTCATCGCTAGGGGTACACCGATGTGGCGCGGAGAGGAGGTAACGGTGGGCGGTTCGGGCCGTTCGGCTCGTGTTGCACGCGTCACAGCTGCATTGTCGTGGATTTCGGAGTATACGTCGATAAGGCCGCTGTGCATCGTCTCAACACATTCCTGCTGATGCGGCATGGAGGGGTAGCCACATTCAGTTGATGCACTACTTTCGGCATACGTTCGGCGACTACTCTTACCGTCCATACAAAGCAGAATGCGAAGAATGAGCGTGATGTCAACAGGCTCTGCAGTATTGTAAAACACCCGAGAAACAAAGCGTCTAGTTCGTTTTGATGATGCGCGCGTATTAGTAGCGAGTGAATTGTGGACTCCGAGATCCACCAGCGCGCAAGCATCTTCTAAGAGGCCGCGGACGGATTAAGATATTCCGAATTCTCCGCTTACTGGCATACGTCAGTAAAACAAACGCGTGCCAAAGATTCCAATGAAACCGCTGTGTCCAGAGACTGGAATTAGAGGGTTGTTAAGTCTAACATTATTTCTTATATGCATGCCCTGCGTTTTGTTGAACAAATCTGTCACACTAAAGTTCATGCGCCACTAGGTGATCGGTTCCGTGCTAGAAGGCGTGCTTAATTTCAGAAGCGGCGCTCTAGCCTTCCGTGCTAGCGTTTTCCAAACAACCAAGGACCGTTCTCTGCCGGGCCCACTCACTTTAAGAGCCGCTGGCACCATTGCAACATAAAAGGACGAACTTCCACCGCCTCTACCTTCGAACAATGCGACGAACACATCGCTTGTAAGCTTATCCACCCAACAAAGAATATTTTTTCTTCCCCTTCACTCAGCGGAAGAGCCACCCTGGCCCACGGCAAAGCCGCTGCTGCCAGTTACAGCGCCCTCTAGCTTGGTTTTGTTTCACGCCCGGTGCGCACACCCAGCTACGAGATCGCGGAACGTGTACGGCGACATATTCAATATCGATTGCGTGGGGCCCAATCCTGTACCGTGAAGACAGACAGGGGATCCCACCGGCTCGTGTCGGCGGCACAAGCAAGAGAGAGCGCGGCGCATTAAGGTTCGTTGACATGCGCCCAATCTACGAACACAGCGATCTGCATATTAATGAGCATTGTCATTCATTCCCCTTCATGGAGAATGCTCCGTCACGATGGCTGCGGCAGCGTCAAGAATTCAATAATGGGGGCGCGACCTGCATCCTTGCAGACAGGCGTGGTACGATTGCTGTGCTTCTGTCGCTTGATATAGACACGGAAACTCGCGGGGATACGGATCGGATAAATGGGTTTGCGCCGCTCACTTTACGACGAGGAAAGAGCATGCAACTATAGACCATAGTAGTTCGCCCCGCTGTGTATTCTTTTTTTTTCTCATTTTTTTATTTCGCCTGGTGCTTGAAACGTGCTTTCATCTTGTCCTCTCCTAAACCTTCCAACAGGTTCCTTTTTGATGAAAGTATTCGCAGTATCGATTTTTCATAACTGATGTTAGTCGGCGTGTTTTGGGGCCACATGCACTGTCGCAAGACGTGATGTATTTGGCTGGACTCGTCAAAGTAGAGAAATTAGGGCGGGCGATTGTTTCTGTTCGAGACACGTATTGTCAACTGTGCTGAAGTATTCGCGCCATCTAAGAACCAACAGGCTTCTATTAGACAGCAGAGCGCATGCAGGCGGTAGGACAAGAACGCGGCCTTGCCTACAAACGAAGAGCCGTCCTTATCGAACGTATATATATATATATATATATATATATATAGAGGAAAATCAGAAGCACAACTTCGCGGTTTTCTTAGGTTTATTATTTACCCAACAGTTTCGGTTGGGTTTTTCCTTACCTTACCTTTTTCAAGGGATACAGGAAATTCTCGCAACAGTCTTTTTATATCTTCAGGTAGAGAAAGAAGGCGCCGAAAAAAGTGAGACAGGAGAGATAGAGAGAGCAAACAAAAAATTAATAAATAAAAATCCTCTCTCCCTGGGATTTTTATTATTTTTTTCATTTTTTTGCTCTCTCACTTTTTTTGGCGCCTTCTTTCTCTACCTGAAGATATAAAAAGACTGTTGCGAGAATTTCCTGTATCCCTTGAACTGTTGAGTAAATAATAAACCTAAGATAACCGCGAAGTTGTGCTTCTGATTTTCCTATATATATATATATATATATATATATATATATATATAGATATATTTATGAGATTAAGTTGTGGACGTACTTCACTCCGACTATTTTAGGCACGTGTAGATGACGCTTCTATGTTAAGTTCCAGGTAACTCCTGTGGAGTATATCACACCTAAACGGCGCCAGAAGTAAAACTCGAGAAGTGGACCATGTTGCCAGTGTGCGCATCGATGAACGTGTTCTTCTTTCTAGGGTTTTACGTGCCAAAACCAGTTCTGATTCACGCCATAGTCAAGGGCTCCGGATTAATTATGACCACCTGGTGTTCTTTAACGTGCACTACAACGCAAGCACATGGGCGTTTTCGCATATCGCCTCCATCGAAATGCGGCCGCCGCGGCCGGGATTCGATCCCGCGACCTCGTACTCAGCAGCACAACGCCTTAGCTGACTAAGCCACCGCGGCGGGTATCGATGAGCGTGACTACTCGCTTGTGGTCATGCTCATCACACACGTTGGTGCGTGTGATTCGCTAGACAAACAATTGTATTAAATTGATTAACTTTAGCGCTACGAAAGCTTTTGAAGTAGCCATTCTGCGCTTATTAAAATGGT
This sequence comes from Dermacentor silvarum, assembly GCF_013339745.2. Taxonomy (NCBI): domain Eukaryota; kingdom Metazoa; phylum Arthropoda; class Arachnida; order Ixodida; family Ixodidae; genus Dermacentor; species Dermacentor silvarum. The sequence goes on along the minus strand of NC_051159.1, from coordinate 58,763,320 downwards.
TAGGCTCTGTTACCCACGTTTTCGTCACAACCCGCAGCTGGAACCCACTCAGCGTCTTAGAATCCGCATGCTACCTGGGACCCCACGCGAATCCCGCCCTTCACTCAGCTCTCGAGAAATATTTACGAAGCCCGCGCATACCGCTTCCCGAGTCTTCAAAGTGATTTCTCGTCCCGATATAAATAACGTACACACTGCGAGTCTCTAGGACAACGTCGCCGTGGAGAATTCCGACCGTGAAAGCTGTTTCGCAGCGAGCCTCGTCTAATAATTGATTACAGGCAGTCACGCCGTAGAACAGGCGGGCGCGCAGCGTCCATATGCGTACCGCCCCCGTCACTCCCTTGGGAACGGGGATCGTTCGCTTGGCCTGTCAGGTGCTGCCGTCTCGCGCCTTTGTCACACTGCCACTCACCTTCTCCAAGTTCTGGAACATGCTGTACAATCTCCTGACTATGTTACTGCGCTAAGATACGCGCGTCCTGCTAAATACCGCAGCACCGGTGCCGATGCCCGGTTAAATTAAGGAAACCGCACGCATTTAAGCAGTGTACACCTTCGGTCGCGTGCGTTCGCACCACCGGCCGTTTCGACTATAAGCTATGTGTGGTTGAAGTGCGCGTGCGTTCCGCAAGTGCAAATAAATATTCACCAAAATGCCTCACAGCTATTGCGGCTGCCGTGTGTGTATTGCGCCGGCGAGCCCGCCCACTCTTATTTATTCGGCTTTGCAAGTGCTGCGCGGATCTTTCGCGATGAAGTAGAAGTGTCCACGTCGAAATCTCACGTCTTGCTGAGAAGGAGTTTCCTTGCGTTTCTGTGTACCTCCGTCGTACGAGTGGATAATTGAACGCGTGGTCCACTCTTCCTCGCGGCACTACGAGAGCTTGGCGCCGTTCTTGCGGCCTGTGCTGCCCCGCCATCACCGCGTGCTAGGTCTCCAGCCGGCAGGCAGCCAGCCAGGCGCGGTTCATGCGGGGGCGGCTGAAACCACGGCTCGTTGCTGCTCGAACTACACGGAAAGCGTCAAGGCCCGTCCTATATGCTGCGCCACATCGAATTAAACCTTCGAATTAAACCTTCACGAGATCGCGGGATGGAATCCCGGCCGGGGCGGCCGCATTTCGATGGAGGCGAAATGAAAAAAGGCCGTGTGCTTGCGTTGTAGTGCACGCTAAAGAACCCCAGGTGGTAAAAATAAATCCGGAGCCGTCCACTACGGCGTGCCTCATAATCAGAACTTGTTTTGGCACGTAAAACCCCAGAAAGTAGTCGAAATAAACCTTCGCGCGCGCGTTCTTTTCGTGGCTCGTCGGCTACGCACACCGCTATGCCGCCGGACGCGCACTGGCGCGATTGCCACGCCGCCGCCGAACTCCCGGAAACGAGGCTGCGCGTGGCCTATTCCGCTCTCGCTTTGCCGAGGCCAATTGACGTACCACACCACACAGGCCCCGATCCTCCTCTTCCGTGCCCTCTGCCCTCTCTGGCTAGCTCTATCATATTCACGTCGCGTTTAGCCAAAGGTTTGGCCCGCCCGCTGGCGCCGCTGTGGACGCGGGTCCGGCGGTGACGCTATGCCATGTACGAAATGCATCGCCTCCACATTGAGAAACGAAATAGGATACAAACAAGGAGGTTAAGAGACTGGTTTGGGTTCGTCAGTGTAACAAGGGAAGAGCACATGCCGGCAGGAACGCTGCAGTGCTAACCCCGCCTGGCATCATTACGAATCATATTTGATCATCATCATAGCCATCACCAGTAAAACGAATGTGGCGTTTCTAATTTCAGCACGGAATTATATAGCCACGCTAGCTTAGAGGATACAGTCTCATTGAAGTACGTGTATGAAAGCACTTATTAAGGTTTGCCCAGTAAGCAGACTCAACCTTCAGCAAAGCGTCGTTCGATCCCGTTCAGCTGCGCAGCGTTCTATTCTTTTCTCTTCTCGCAAAAGCGTAGCGTATACCCTCCAGTCACAAAATTATGAGCAGATATTCTTTGTCGTGCATATTGAATGCCCCAGCTTGTAGAAACGGAATAAGCAAGCAGTGTTGCCATGTTTGGCTATATATAGCCGAATTGGGCTAACGAAAAAAATTTTTGGCGTCGACTTGGACGAGCTGGCGAGGTGGCTATATTTGGGCTACTAACAATCTGCGACTTGGCTTTGTGTGAGCTATAAGTGGCGCCCTAATCGACGCTCCAGAGGTTGCTCTGATCGAGTAGAAAGAAATCTCGAAGGCTATGTTTTAGGTGGCTGAGCGGGCAGCGCGGCTTTGCCTGTGTGCGTGCGCGAAATGCACCCCCCCCCCCCCCCCCCTCTACTCTGCGCTGTTGTCTGAGCCAGTGGCTTTGACCTTCGATGCACTTAAACGTACACCCCGCTTTATCATCAGATACCCAATCCCCGGGCATCGGGATGAGCCTGGGAGTAGAGGGTTTTTCACAGTACACTGTGCTAACATGGCTATGCTCAGAAAGGGAGAGCAGCAATATAGGGTAGGGCAATCGTGGTGCCGACATGAAAGCAGGGAAGCACGGGTAGAAGACACGCTCCAGTGTGTTCACGTTTCTCCACGTTTCTCTCTTGTCACGGTAAACTTTACTGTCATTTTACTTCATCCAAAATTCATCCTGCTTGATGAATTTTTGTTCGTGCTTACGTTCGAGATTCATTTCAATAGGTTGGACTTTAGATCGGATCCTCCTCGGTAAGTAAAATCGAACTATGGGGAAGTGGGCCAAGTATGCGAGAAAGTATAAAAAAGAATGGGAGCAAGACCCCGAGCTCAAAGGTGGGCCCTGGTGCTTTTACTTATAGATGGTTTGCCCGTAACGTCATTGATGCAGGTACTGATTGTTCTAATATCGAAACATGTTTGTCACGATGACATCAGTGCACCACGTCACGTGAACATCACGCACCGTGCGAGCTTAGCAGGTGAAGTGTCACGCTGCTGCCTCGAGGACGCGAGTTTGATCCCCGGCCACGGCGGCCGCATTCCGACAGAGTCGAAATGCAGGAACACCCGTGTACTTTGATTTAGGCGCACGTTAAAGAACAACAGATGGTCAAAATTAATCCGGAGTCCCCCACTGCGTCATGCCTCCCAATCATATCGTGGTTTTGGCACGCAAACCCCTAGCAATCACTATTATTAGCACATCAACATAGTTTGCTTTTTGGCAGTAACCGGTTTTCACAGGAATACCACTGTTATCAATTTGTCGTTTACCTTTGCTATTTGTGCGCCGTCACGGCTTTTAGCATTTCGAGCATCTGTTTGGTATCTCTTGTCCGACAGTTGTCTTTAACGCATGTTCTAGTCGTGGTAGAGACCTAAAATGGCGGCCAGGTTGATGTAAATGGACGCTATATAAAGTGTGTACCAGCTAAATCCGAGCCAAGCTAACTAAAAAACGAAAAAAAGAAGAAAAAAAAAACACCGCATATCCACGGGGTGAATGATGATGAGTGGGCGAAGCTCCGGAGGGAATCATCGGTAAACCGTGAATCTTCCGTGTAATTCGCCCAGTCTCGCCGCACTAAATCGAACGATTGACTTCCACCAATGACACGCACCATATGTGACGTCATTCCTATTTTATAACAGCGCCCTTCATTATAATTGCACCATCTCCCGCTTAAGGGAACGCTAGCACAAACGCGTTAGAAACGTGCAGTACTCTCTAGTAAGCGGGAGAGGCCACGGCGTCTTACGCAACCGTTTACACATGCCGGAACGTGCACCGCGTTTGCCGACGCCATCACATGACTGCTGAGAGAGTGTAACCCCCCTATTCATAAACGCTCCTCGACTTGAACTTGACTTGCCACCGCCTTCAACGCGCTTTGAACGCGCTGCCCAAGGCGGTGGCAAGTCAAGTTCAAGTCGAGGAGCGTTTATGAATACGGGGGTAAGGCGGAGAGGCCACAGCGTCTTACACCAGCTTCTTACACGGGCCGTAACGCGCTAGCACAAACGCGTTAGAAACGCGCAGTCTTTCGTTAATGTTGGGTATTTATTGTCATCGTGGTGCGTGTGTCCATGTGCGCTTCGTGGCGTAGTCCCTTTATTTCCAACTTGGCCAAAAGCCTGAATAGGAATTTGGCAGATCACACTCGTTTTATATGTGCTAAAGCATCCCACATTGATATCTTCATCACAGTCAGTCGTTTTGTACACATCATGTCTTTCACAACTATTTCCACAAAATATTCACGCACAGATCGGCCTTTGACATCACAGTGTATATATATATGCTAATAGACTACGCCAACTGTGTGCAGCCCGAGTAAAAGGATAACGTCCAATTTTGCCTCCCCGTAAGTAAGATCACACAAAACAAAAACGTCCTTGCAAGTAGCTTGTAGCCATTTCCACGTAGTGGTTAGCGCCGCGCGTTCGGAAGCGAGGGGTCCCTGGTTCGATTGCGCGCTACGGACACAACTTTCGGAATTTTTTTTTCATAAAAGTAGACGTGGCTACCTACTACTACTACATACTACAGAGGAGGGACAGACCCACACCCTAAGGAGCTTCGCCCCTAAAACGAGAAAGCAAGATCGGACGATCAGACACATGGCGCGAGATACCGTAGCGCGAAAGACTCGTTCTGGCTCATAAAAAAACAGGCCATGGGCGCAGACCGCTAAACGTAGAATTTGTAGTTAATATTACTCTATATTACTCAAAATAATAACTTAGTACTATCTATCATACAATAAAATCACTGTGATTTCTCCGTCTGCAGCGATTCGCTGAAACTTGAGAGCTTCCGCGGCCAACCAAAAAGTAATCTGTGTGTCAGCATGATGTCGCTGTTGTTGAGGTCATGGGTTGACCGCCAGGATGGCACGGACATTTTGTTGCTATGAGTTGTGCAAAAAAGGACTGCCGTAGTCGAATATGAAAATGTTTACACAGATAAAACTGGAAATAAAAATGGTTATATTTGGCTACAATTTTTTTTTGCTCTGTTTTTGTGTTTGGCTACATTTGGGCTACAATAATTCTAGCTTTGGGCTACGCCACCTCGTCGGACCTTTGCAACACTGTAAGCAAGCAGTATTTTCAGGCGATATCTTTAAGGAGACCGTTACGGGGTTCGCCGGCGTTGACCATGCGTTGACCGTGCGCGAAAATTGTCTACCAATCACAGCACGGCGCACGCCTCGTGCACCACTCGGTTTCTTGCAGCACCACCAGATGGCGCTCGCCTCCACACATCCGTGGCAGCGGCGGCCGTAAGAGAAAAGGAACCAGAAAGCTCGCCTTCCTGCATAGCGTTCGTCGCAAGCGTTTCCCGGTAAAGATTACGGTTGCACAAGCTGCAGTTTCCGGGAAACGTGAGAAGCAGTCAGGGACCCTTTAATGTTATCGCGTTATACTCTTAAGAGGAAGCTTTAGCTCGGGCCCAACTCCAACGCGGCCTATTCAAATACATGTAAAATGTAGAAATGCTTTTCTGAGATAACTCCTGGACTGATTAAAAAAAAATTTTGTTGCACTTGCGAGAGAAGGTAATTTCTAGTGACTGTTGGCAGCGGAATTTCGATTAAGGGCCAGAATTTTCTTAAAAGAATTTTCAAAAATTCGAAGGTTCGAAAAATACAAAAGCAGGAAGTTTACAAATTAATAGCTCTGCATCAAGACCAGATATCGCGGTTCTGAAAACGGCATCCATTTGATTATTCAAAGCGGACAAATTCGATGAGTCAATTTATATGGTGCGTAAATTCATTACGTGTGTACGAGGGCTCTGAAAAAGCTGTATTTCCATATTACAGATTTTTTTTAGATTCATGTGTAACATGTCATTTTGTTCGCTTCAGATGTACTAGTAGATGTAAATCACAGAATTCTGATATCATTTTTCATTGCTGAATTACGGGGTTGTAAACTTGATAGTTTCGTTTTCTGCAAATTTGCGCTTTCTGTCGTTTTTTTATAATAAATTGACGAAAATCAAACATTCCAAACCAGCAGTGACTAGATTTAAGTTTTTCTTTTAAATTCAACAAACCTCGTCAACTTTGGTGCAGTGGTTGCCGTGAAAAAGAAATTCTTCTATTACATGTATTTAGATAGGAGCAGCTGAGCTAAAGCTTCCTCTTAAAGGCGAAGCTTAAACGCCTCCCGATATATTTCTTTTTTTATTTATTCCTTAACAGATAACCGTCAGCACCAGACACACCGTGCGTTGTCATTTAAGTAAAGATCAAGACGCCAATAATAAGGCCACCTTCCACAACGATACGTCTGTCCCTGCACTTTACCCAAATTAACCACCTTTAGCCATAACGTGCTCTCCATCACGACTTTGAACTTCATCGTAGGCGATCAGTTTTAATGTCGTTGCTGCTGAAACTGGGCGGTTACAAATCGTCACCTAGCCCGCTTGAGCTCCATTAGGTTTTACTACATCCATTTCAGCCTAGCATGTTTCCTGTCCCCGATCCATATTATCTCCTTTTGTGAAAACTTTTATCTCTACATCGTCCAGTAACCTATGCCTCTACGGCCCTGGCTCCATCTCTTCGCTGCATTCTAAACTCCAACGCTTATTCCAACCGCTTACCGGTTAACGCTCCCATCAGTTTTAATCCCGTACGGGCGTTTCGTACAGTTCTTGCTGGGTGAATATCATGGAATTCCATCATTACAATCAGCTGAGTCATCTCTGTAATTCACCTCCTGCTGCGAATATTTGCGCCGGTATAGGTTGTGTGCTTGAGCAGCCAACTCGAGCCTCAGATAGCCAGGCACTGCCCTTTGTGTTATCGCACAAACTTTCTTTCCAGATTTTTTGCTTGCCGTATTTGTAAATCATCATGGTGTTTTTTTTTCCTTCCTTTGCATCTCATTCACCGTCTCTGTTTCTCTCACTTTATTTTTGATGACTCCTGGTTGTAATTATTTCCACTTGCAATTACCCTGTATTGCTCACCAACTTTCTTGGCCCCTTCTATAATTCCGTGTCCGCCTTATTGAAGTGCAGGTATTTGTGTATTCTAGCCGCCCTTTTCGTCGTTGTTCCTCAGTCTTCCTTCAAATCAATCAGTTTTGCTATATGCTTCTCTGACTTCAAATGCGCTCTCATCAACGCCGCCATGCGGAAAGTTGTCCCTGGCAACCATCAGCCCCCACCGGACCTACACCAGCTGCTGTCCAGCTCGGTTTCGAGCGTCCGCGCCAGCAAAAAAAATAATAAAAAATAAAAATAAAAAAAAATAAACCGCGTGGACGTGCGAAGCGACAGGCGGTAGCCAGTGACGACCCCGGTCAATGCTTCCGGTGACATGCGCACCGCCATGTTTTTATAAGTGCGACGAGGAAAGACGGGGTCGTCACACACCGTTTGACAGCCGACGCGCCGTATTTGTAGAACTCGTTATCCCGCGGAGTCCTCGGCCACGTCTGCTTCCTCACGGGGCCCGTACCAGGAGAATGTGCGCTTGCAGTTTTTGGCTGTATGCAAGCGGGCTGCACGCCGACCAGCTTCAAGCCTGCCAAAGAGGGCGTCATGCAGAGTTTGCGCACGTGCAAGGACCGAGGGGCTTGTACATACTTATTTCTCATCGTCATTACGCAGCCCAGCAGGCCAACGTGCCAACATGCTTCTTATTTTGAGATAATGTTCCTATTTCGCACTCAGCACAGCCAAGGAGCTTAAAGGGATACGGACACGAAATCTGAAAATTTTACGAAAATGCTGAAAATGAATCCTCCGTGTGTGATTATATGGAAAAGAAGTAGTCACTTGGCTCATTTTTGAGACGATGGCTTTATTTTTGGCATTTTTGTGAGCGCGCGCCTCGTCGCCCGACCCGCGGGAGTTGGAAGGCGTGACGTCACGACTCACTCATCGGATAACCAGCCGGCCGGCCGCGGTCATTCGAAGCGCGCCGACGCCGCCATCGCGAGCATGGATTCGAGTTCTGGTGCATCTACCAGAGATGAGAACACGTCTGAAGACGAGGACCATTCCAACTTGGCAATAAATATTACCGCTTACGGTTACGAGCCTTCCGCGTCAAGCGACGAAGAGCAGGCCGCCGTGGAAGTGCCGGTCAGGTTTTCGCGAACCGTAGCTCGAAGATTTCGCTTTGCACCAGACACTTATGCAACAATTGTTTGTCATTTCCTCTGTAAACTAGCTTTTTTAAGAGCGCGCGCAGGCGAGGCAGATGCGGGGTACTTGAGCACTGCGTGCAACGGCGGCCGCATTTCGATGGGGGCGAAATGTGAAAACACCCATGTACTCAGATTTAGGTGCACGTTAAAGAAGCCCAGGTGGTCAAAATTTCCGGAGTCCCCCACTCCGGTGTGCCTCATAATCATATTGTGCTTTTGGCACCCCGTAAAACCCTATAATTTAATTTTTTCAGCACTGCGTGGATGACTGAATAGTAGTTTATGGCGACAGATGGCAGCACCTGTCTGTCGTTCTGCCCAGTTTTTTTTCTGTGGAGAAGCAGAGCTGTGTGTGTCTGATCTTGTGAGTCGCGCTCGCTAGCCTTGTATTGTTTTAATATGCTTTTCCAACATTTTTAAAGACATTACTGCCTTCATGCCCAACCTCGGGCATCTCGCCCCAGCCTCGCCCTTACGCTGCTCAAGAAGGCTGCACGTGAACTAAAACAGTAACGACATCTTTTCGCTTCCTCTTTTCCAACGCGCCGCTGATCATTTCTGCCTTGCGTTTTCGTGAGAACACAGCGTCAGGCTTTAAGCATTGCCTTTTGAGCGGCATGCCAGGGCTTTTCAGCACAGCCGGGCTGGTCATATAATCATCGTCGACGAAGTGGTCAGCGCAAATGAAGTCATTTTTTAGAGATATCCAGGCTGTATGTGATGGCTGACAGGCAGGTATCCAAAGTTTACGCACCTACTCGTCTCTGTGGAACGTGTGCGATGACATGTGTCACGACCGACGATGCTGTTAGAACAGCAATGTCTGGGCATTTCCTTCCGCCGCGACGAAAATGCCCAGAGCATATGGATCCCCGTGAAGTGGGAACCACTTCCATCCGGCGCATGCGCTGAAAAGCTCGTGAAATAAAATTTTTCATTCATTCATTCCGCTGCGACGACCGTGTCAATTGTATCGTTCGGCGCCGTTGGGCCATCCTGACAGTCCGAGCGTAACGGGAAGAATCATGTCATGTTTATTGAGCAAGGCTTTATATACATTCCTGGATCGGGAGAGGGCAACACTGATATAACTTGCACTTATCGGCACGTGTAGTACATGCCGATATCATCCGATACAAATACCGAGCGATGACCGCGGGAAGGCGCATGTAAGACGCACCAACTGCTTGGAGTGCCGACGGGGATAATGTTTCGGAGGGACCACGTGCGAAGATCGCCGAAAGGGGTTAAACAAACGCTGCAAGAAACCGATATCCCCGGAAACACTGCGACGGCTGTTGCCGACCTTGGCCGCGCGCGCGCGCGCCGGTGGGGGTCATGACGTGAAATTTCAGCTTCTGCCGGCGGCCGCTTGGAGGCAAGGTGCAACAGAAAATCGCAAAAAAAGATGTTTCTCGTTCTTTTTTTCAAAGCAGCTTGTTGTATTCGTCATTTTCAACAGTTCAATTTTTGCTCCGACGCAAAAAACCACCCGCCAACTTTTGTGTCCGTATCCCTTTAAGAAGAGGAGGTTGAAGTCATAAACCATGTTCTTCTCGTTCTCTTCGATTTTCGTTGTTCTTCTTCTTCTTCTTCTTCTTCTTTCTGGGGTTTTACGTGCCAAAACCAGTTCTGATTATGAGGCACGCCGTAGTGGAGGGCTCCGGAATAATTTTGACCACCTGGGGTTCTTTAACGTGCACTACAACGCAGCACACGGGCGTTTTTGCATTTCGCCTCCATCGAAATGCGGCCGCCGCGGCCGATTTTCGTTGTATACACGGCGGTGATGTCAGGAGTAAAAGCAGCAACGAGTAAACCGACACACACTGCGGTTCAGGTTATGATGCCGCGAAAGGAAAGGAATCCGCGGAGGTCGTAATTTCGCGTACTTTAAAGCGACAGATGCCGAGAACGGAGAACAAGCGGCACTTACCGGCGCGCTCTGTTTGTGGCCCGCTACCCTGGCTGTCAGCATTTGTTAACGCCATTATTTTCTGGCTTCTCGCATTGTGATTGGTGTGGAGAATAACTTTGGCTCGATGCTGTGACCTGCACTTCGTAGAGTCGTTCGGTTGGAACCCAGTTCTTTCTGTATGCTGACTCTTCGCACGGGTAGCGGAAGACTGCAGGCGCTCAGTATTATTACTGTATAAGCTCGCGGTTTTATGAGTGTGTGCTGACGTCAGGAAATAAATTAGGCAGGGGATCGGAGGGGGGGGGGGGGAGGGGGGGAGGGAGAGCAGCTGAGGTTTATGAAACGCTCTTGAACGCGCTGGTTACTTCGACTTAGAAGGTCTCTCGAGCGCAAAGAGATAATATTCTCGCATATTTCGTGTCAAAGCGCTGCGCTGCTTTTATTTAGCCGTGCTTTCCTTGAACGTGCCTGCATACTTCCACAACGTAACTTATCATTAGCTTGGCGGTATCAACTAGCTGGGTGCATATTCACATATCTTCCGTAAGTCCCGTCTGTGATTGACCTTCGCCGCGTCAGCCACCTCCTTATCGGGACGATCGCTATCATGAGTGACGTACCATTGAACGCCGGTCAATGCGGAAATGGTTTTACGCAAGAGGCGTTTGGTAGACTGTAGCTTCCAAAGCTGCACTGACATACTAGGGGACTATTTCAATCGGTGCACAGCTCGCAGTCAGCTGTGCTTTTCTCAATGGCTGTGCTTTTTTTTTTTTCAATTTTACCCCCACTTTTTGCTCCGAGTCCTAAAAGAGTGAACGAGTGGACAAATCCAATTCCTGACTACAAGTAATTACATTCAGCGCACGTATAAAAAAACAAGACACCAATTTCACTGCACTGCCAGGGTCGTTGAGCTTCTTGACATTTCACACTCATGCTGAACATACTCCCACAGTGACCTGTTACTCACTCCTTCCAGGCAATAATGTGTGAGCACTTGATTTAATTTTCATCTGGACTTCGTTCCTTGCGCGTTGAAGTGTAGTAGTGAATGTAGTAATCGTCCCCGCATACGAATTTGTTCTCTCTCTCTCTCTTTTACTTGCGGCTTTGCGAGAGCTGCATCGCTGGTGGCCTCCAGGCGCTGAGACGTGCTTCCTAAAGAGCTGCAGAAAATAGTGCAACCTGCAATCTCTCTCTCTCTTTCTAGTGGTCTCGTACCAAAACATGTTTGACAGCATTAAGTGAAGGCAAGACATATACGAGAGCAAAAAGTGTACTTGAACTCGACATTCAGTACAGGCAATAACATCAAGAAAACGAAAAATAAATCTGGGAAAGAAGCACGTACACATTCTCAACAATGGAAATGAGAAGAACAGTGTAAAGGAATTGAGAGTCGCTTTCGGCATGTTTCGAAGTAATTTTTATTTCTTTAAAGACTCGCGAAATAAAATTTAAAAAAAGAGGGCGAGCGAGAGAGAGAGAGGAGCTAGTACTACAGTGAGAGGTCGCTGCAATTTTTCGTATATGTGTGTAACAGAGTGCATGCAGAAAACAACATCCAGAAGGCATCGTGGAGACCGATCGTAAAGAGCCGAAACCACTCTCGGGTCGTCATTAGACTTTTCGAGGGAGTGCCGCTGCCGTGCCGTGAAAGCACTGAGCTCCGCTCCCGAGAAAATAGGATAGGAGAAGGAAAGAACGCAGAGTCACCAGCGTTCATTGAAAGTATACGATGGTGCGACGGCCGGGAGACCCGGACTCCCACCCCCTGCCTGCCAACGTGCGGATCTCCTTAGGAGAATTTCACCGCCATTGGATCCCAAATAAGCTAGCTTTGTTTTTTTTTTGTTTTTTTTTTTTTTTTTTACGGTACACGTTGTTTTTTTTTTCTGCATTTTTTTTTTCACTGAAGGTGGAAAGCAGGTACTGGCGCCTGATGACCGCTTTTGCTACTGCTGCGCGCTTTTCGGTTCTTATTCTTGGCTTTAGTGGCAAAAGCGAAAAAAAAAAGAATAAAAACTTAAAGGAGAAAAGATGCGACCAAGATGGTTGGGTCGTTCTTTTAGAGTGGTATTGAATCCTTATACCAACCTAAAGGCAGCAGTGGCGACCCACTCCGGAGCGCATAGCCTCCGCCGGGCTACCATTCCCAGAGAACTCCTTCGCAAGAATCTGGCGGGGGCAAAATTTTTCTTCGATCGATTTGCTTTGTTCTCAAATATAAGGGAGAGAAAAGGGGACGCAGCCTGTGCTCTCAACGCCAACGATGGCGATTTACGTTTCTTCTCTAGTCAGGGCCAAAAAAAAAAAAAAAAAGGAAGAAAGGGGGGACAAGCTTGTCGATTGTGCCAGCTTCAGGTTACGACACAGCGTGTTCCAACGTGGCCGTGGCTACAAAGCAGGGGAGAGGGGAGGGATACGTAGTCTTCGAATAAGCCGGTGAATGAGTTCCTTTCCGTTGGATGAGTGCAGAGTTTGTATACGTACAGGAACGGAGTTCGCGCGCACGCGCATTCTCTGCTTGAAGAATGAGAGAGAGCGCCCGCTCCCGTGATACTGCAGTAGTCACGTGATACAAAGTGTGTGCGATCTCGTCCTCAGAAGCTGGCAGTAACTCTTACTCCGACAACTGTGCAGCTCGTGACGCTGCCGCGCTTGAATTTATCTTAAGTATACAATGGAATCAGACCGAAGTTGACCATGCTATAGCTGGCGCAATTTATTGTTAGCAGTATGAATATGTTATCAGCGTTTAGTGACATTCAAGTAGAGCCCTGTGTTACTCATCGCTGCTTTTTTTACACCCATCTAGTTTCACACATGTTATCAGATGAAACTCTTTCTTAAAAAAAAATAACGTAGGTTGCACTGGAGGCGCAATGCTAAACAGACAATGGAGCTGTTGGGCACCTAGCTAGTCCTGGCTTTTGGGCTAGGCTAAGCACTACCAAGTCATCCCCAGCATTTTCCGGAATTTATTGATTATTCATCGATTAGGTATGGATTGGCTATCGATTGGATATCGCAAGGTATTGGTCACGTATTTGGGCTAGGCTAAACACTACCAAGTCATCCCCAGCACTTCCCCGAATTTATTGATTATTGATCGATTATCAATCAGCTATTCATTGGCTATCGATTGGCTATCGATGACTGCCTAAGCTTAAGTAGTTCCAATCAGACTCAGCTAGACTTAGTCAGGCTCAGCTTCACTAGTTCACAGGAGTATATGCCATTGCGCTTGGACCCTTCCTGCGCTACCTCCAGGATCGGCTCACAGTCTTATGTCTACGACAGACATATTACGCTCGGCCTAAACAGGGCCGCTGTTAAAATCGCTTTCCATAAAACCTATGCTGTGTCTTACCAACCTCGTGCAGTGCCGCTAATTCACGTGTTTTAACAATGAACTATTGCTGCAAAAGAGAATCGGCTGAAACACGATAACGTGAGCGAATACGCAAAATTTATATATGTGAAAATGTTGAATAAAAATGAATCACTTTCAATAAATACAGCGTCGTGATCAAAGTTACAGCAATAAAATTTGATAACTTATAGATATTTTGGTTTCTTCGAGAAGCTGTAGTAATGTGCGTGCTGCCCTGTGTTGCAAGTGATATGTTGGCCATGCACCCAGGATTTTATCTAGTGATATTGAACTCCAAGCATCCTCATAGGCCAACTAACAACATCACAATGGAGCAGTGGGAGGCACAGCTCACCCGTTCCGACTTGGCAGGACAAAAGTCCTTAATTAGCCAGGTCAGGCAGGCAGCAGAGGCCAGTGGGGCCTTAGACTGAGGGGCTACGACCACCGCTCCCTTAAAATGGTTTCCTGTCAAATAAAGCTTTCTATATATACCCAGAGCATGTGTCTACGCAAGAAGCCTCTTACGGTGAGGTTCGTCCTAAAAATAAAAACCACCACCTCGCCATCAGAGAAACGAGCTGCTGGGGAGGCGTGGATTGGTTTTGCTGAATCATGGCAAATAAAAGCCATGACGGACCACGTAAACACAAATTCTAAGCGTAATATTTTTGAACAATATCGTTATGCGGATGAGGCAACGATTACGTGTATCAATATGGACTAAAAAATGCGATTTTGCTGCGAAATTTGAGCGATAAGAACACGGTGGTAACCACCTAACTTTTTTTAACGTTGTTGAATATAAGGTCCGGTAAATATATATTGCATGCACGCACCGATGAAAACAATGGAAATAACAGCAGGAAATACAACGAACATGACGACAGCTATAGCTCCTGGTCGTAACCTATGCATGTCAGCACATTGCAATGATACTGGTTGTTTCCCACTTTTTCAGAGTGCAGCATAATCATTCCTATCAAATTGATGTACATGAGAAATTCATCATCATCAGCAAGCATATTTTTATGTTCACTGCAGGACGAAGGCCTCTCCCTGCGATCTCCAATTACCCCTGTCTTGCGCTAGCTGATTCCAACTTGCGCCCGTAAATTTCTTAATTTCATCACCCGACCTAATTTTCTGCCGTCCTCGACTGCGCTTCCCATCCCTTGGCATCCATTCTTTAACTCTAATGGTCCACCGGTTATTTACCCTACGCATTGCATTTCCGGCCCAGCTCCATTTTTGTTTTCTCTTAATGTCATCTGGAATGTGGCCTGTACCCGTTTGCTCTCTGATCAACGCCGCTCTCTTCCTGTCTCTTAATGTCACGCATAACATTTCTCGTTCCATCGCTCTTTGCGCGGTCGTTAGCTTGTTCTCGAGCATCGTTGTTAACCTTTGTTAACCTCCATGTTTCTGTGCTGTTATGATCGGCACGGAATTCGACAGGTCAAGTGGGGAAAACATCGCGGCGCGCGTTCCCATGACGAGAGGCGGTTATCGTCTTCCTGGAAACTCGGCTCCCGCAAGTGTGGAAATCATGCCCGCGCGTTTTCCCGTGACGAGATAATCGCCTTCATCCCCGAGGAAGCGTCGCGCCTTTTACGCTCTGAGCAGACGCAAAGGCGAACACCCAAGGGAGAAGGCACGAAGGGGAAGAGGTCGTCGACTTGACAACCTGTCAAAGGCACTGATTCCACAAGTTCACGTCCACAAGGGGGACATCGGCTACTACAAGACCGCGAGTGGTTATTTAAGGCCGTCCTGGCCCCCATGTTAGGCAGAACCGCTCGAGACTCGGATAGAGTCAAATACATGTACCAATGAAGTGAATACAGTTTTGAGTGCGTGAGTGAGTGAGTGAGTGAAATAACTTTATTGAGGTCCACAGAAGACGCAGGGGAGACCCCGTGCCACCCGGCTAGTCCCAAGTAGGGACCGCCAAGCCGTGCTTTACGGCCCGATTGTGGGTGGGCACTCTGGACGGCCAGGGTTTGAACTCAACGACCAAACCTTGAATACAGTTATTTAAATTCTTTTCTTCGTCACGATGCCCGCCTTCATCGACATCTCCTGATTCTTGCGGTGACGACCAACCTCACCCGGTCGAGATCATATCAGTGCCGTGTTATAGCCGCGGTAGAATGAAATGATTGTATATACTTTTATTTTCAACGACATTGATAAGCTTCCAGTCAGGATTTGGCAATACCTGCCGTATGCATTCCAACGCAATTTTATTCTTCTGTAAATTTCTCTCTCATGATCAGGGTCCCCTGTGAGTAAATGACCTAGATAAACGTACTCCTGTACTCTCTAGAGGCTGATTGGTGATCCTGAATTTTTGTTCTCTTGCGAAGCTATTCAACGATACCTTTGCTTTTTGCATATTAATCTTCAACCCCACACTTACACTCTCTAGGTTAAGGTCGTCGAAAATTTATCGAAAGCAATAACAATAATCAGGAAAACTTCCATGCGTGTCAGTATACCATCTGTTTTGTTGTCACAAAAGAAATATGTTTCCTCGATGCGGCGGTCGGGCATGGCCTGACTGTCTCAAAGAGGGAGCGGCCCGCTGCGCGCTGAGTCACGTACCTTAGGACTTTCATCAAAGTTTTGCGTCCATCCATCCATCCATCCATCCTAAACTCAGCAAAAAGCTATACAGTGCGCACGTGAATTTGCGATCGTGTGCATGTATTTGAACACTTGAATTTTTTTTAACCGTCAGTTGCTAGCGCGCTTCCGTATGTGTTTTCGTGTGCCTCACTCAGTCCATGTGTTCAACACACCCCTATGCACAGTACAGCCCTGGTTTTACCTGGTCGCGCTGCCTATATAGTGAAGCGAGCTGCTTTGAGCGTAATACCATCTTGGCGTCATGGAGATTGAACGCCTTCAAGCATAGAGAAATAACACTATTTGTCCCCCGCGTCCCGAATCGGCGCACTGGGATTAAAGTCCGACAAGCCTCGCTCTCCTTTCAACGCTAGGCCCCATTTTTCGGGTGGTCTCGTCGCCACGGAACGGTTGTGAGACGAAGGAGGGCCGAGGTCTTTCCTGCGGATACAAAAGCAGACCCAGCCCCATCCGCTCATTCTCCGTTCGAATGATAACGCACCGCCTAAAGGACTACACGCGTCTCTTTTTTCCGAATGCTTGCTTCCCCGCCGCGCGACCCCACGACAGACGTAATGTGGGCGTGGCCCACCCTCGCCTCAGGGGGTGCGGGGGGGAGGGGGAAGTTCCCGCTGGTGTAGCGTTATGTTTTCTGCGTATCTGCCCACGAAGGGCGCTTTTTGTGGATCTCTTACGGTTTGTGTTTAGTAGTAGCGCCTACTCTCGACACCGCCGTCGCCACCCCCTCTCGCGTGGGCAGTTCCTTTGAAATTTTGTTGTCGCGTGACATGACGTCCGCTCTGCGAAGGCTGGCTGAATTTGATCGGATGGATACCCGCCTACGTGACTTCTGTCAAAAGGGTCAAAAGGCGGGCGTCCTCAAACGTAAAGCGCATCGAGTGTCTTGCAAACAAAATGTAGGCTTATAGAGGATTGAGGATATATAGAAGGATTGAAATGCTGCGATGGCACTACAGCGGACGAATGCGTGCTTGCATGCGGGTTGATTAATTTGTTTATAATCACTGGCGACATTAGGCCGCTGGTTGACAGACAGCCTATTTGCACTCGCAGCGGGGGTCCAGTGACTATGGAGTTATACGGCTGACCGCGACGTAGCGGGTTTGATTTCTGGGCACGGCCGCGCCATTCTGATGGGGGAGGAGTGCAAAAACGCTTGTATCACGTGTTTTAGATGCACAATGAAGAACCCTAACTGGTCAAAATTAATCCAAAGCCTCCCACTCCGGCTTCTCTCATATAGCCACTGTGTTATTGTGGGACATGTTAAACCCCGTAGCTTTAATAGCTTCTTTTCGCATGCTTTCATCATTTAATGAGCAACAATAGCTGCGTCTGCATCGTCTATTTGAAGTTCATCGCTCAAAACTCGACCGGCCATTTTGCGTTGTACCCGACGTGACAAAAATCTGCTTCGATCCCGTCGATAACACTGACAAAGTGCTCGAGTGCCCGTGTGTTACTCGCGCAGCAGATACTGGGTGGAGGTTGTAGATCCCAATGAACAAGGTTTACAATCTGCGTCTTTCCTCATCTTCATTAACTGACTGGCAGCGTAGGTCACGCCACCAGTTGGCTTTGGTCGCCAGGCGGTGTTCGGTGCACCGTACAATACAGCCCAAGTGTGATCTCCGTGTTCTCTGCGCTGCGTGGCTATCTCAGTACACCCTCCGGGGATTCGCGTATTATGGACCTCATGCGGAATATATGGGCGGAAACGTGGATAGTCCTATAGGACAATAGAACTGACAACCGGACCAATTGGCGATCCAGTCGCCTTCAGCCGGTAAGCTTGCACACAATAAGATCGCAATGCAGGCGGCTCTGCAGCTTTAACCAATGTTTTGTGTCGTCTGTACCCACTCACTGCTTGCCGTGATTGCCGAAATAGTGACTGTCTGAGCTGTGCGTGTGGCTACCGTGGCCATTGCAAACAACCGAGCAAACGCCGATCAGAAGGCGCGCAATAGCGGGTGCTATCACGTGACCAAATAATTTGGCGCCCGTGGGTATGGTAATGTAAAAGGTCTATACGTTCGACCGCAATCGGAATCCTGTCTCCTGCTTAAATCGGCACCGCTGTCCGTCAGAGAGGTAAAAGGGAAATTATTTGACACGAAAACATTTCTGTGCTAAATTTATTGGCGAGGAGGAATAAAGGACACAGCTGCACATCAGTGTTCGCGCTGCACGGCGAACAGCCACAGCCGGCTTGTGTTACTCCAAAAAGAACGCGTGCTCGAAGCTTCAGTTCGGACACGTCACAAACAAACAAACAAGCACAGAGACAAGATGGACGGCTGGATTATCACAACTGTCGTGCCGCTTCCCATCGGAGCAGGCGACCAATCAAGGCACGGCAACGATAAAAGTTATCCGTGTCGTGCCTCCTCTATAATGAACCTTCTGACGACCGCGCAATGAACTGCACTCGCTGCCGGCGTTCACACTGTCCGCGGAGAGAGAAGCTGTCTGGTACACTTCTCTGTTCGTGGCGGTGGACCTCTGTCCAAGCGGAGTCTCATTACATATGCACGCGCTTTCCGACCGGGCCCGTAAATCTCGCGCCAAGCATCGCACCCGCGGTGGTGCTGGGATTTAATCCTCGGCGCCTCGGAGCGAGTTATTGTCGCCCGTGCTGGCATGCCTATATTGGTCTCGCTAAAACGATGCAGCACAGTGTGAGACCTACGGGGCGTGCTGAACGATCAACTGCGCCAAGATGAAAACAGTGAAGAGTTTTCAATATGTCTATGTTGATCATCTCATCATCAACTTATGTGTGCATCAGAACAAAAGCTTTTTAGGGTCTACAGTTACCCACATCTTGCGTTAATCTGGACCGGCCTGTAATTGCAAATTTTCATACTTTCTTTTTACTTCATCTAATTTATATGTAGTCTACGGATATACACCATCTCCATAGTTACATAACAGCACCATGTCACCTGAAAATGATAGGTTTCTAACCAACCTAATATGTTTTGAACGCATCTTCCAAACATTGCAGTGAACCGCAACGAAGAGACTTCACCCGCCTGTCACACAAACTTCTTAATGGCTTTTTTTCAATTTTTTTTCTGCGCTAATTGTAAAGGAGCATCGTAGCTGGGTATTAGCTATGAAGATACCCACTTTTTAGCGTAAGAATACATGTCTCTTCTATTTTTCGACTCTTCGACTCCTTGACTACGTACACATTTGCGTCACTGATGCTCGTTTCGCTGCACATTTGTGGTTATTTTCACGACATTTCCGGAATTTGATACTAGATTCAAAGCCCGCGCAATCACTAGAGCCCATAATTTTCGCAGCATTCTCTTTGCATAGTATTATGCTTGCAGTTCCCGAGAATAGACATGATAGGTGGACACACGCATTTCTTCAATACATCCCTAAGACATCCCTTGCTGAACCAGTCTTGATCACTTCAACGAAGACGGTATACTTCACCTACTTGAATACCTGTTTCTGTTTGACCGACATGACCACTGTAGTCTCGACAATGCTGCACCTTTTTTATAGTGAGACGAAGTACAGTCCATGCACACTTCCTTCCAATTCACCTTCGTCGACCGACACGTGCCGGGTCACGTCAACGCTGGCGGCGGGGTCGCCGTCGGTGCATGCCCTCCAACATCTGCATGATCCCGGGAATAGTAAAGTCGCCGCTGAGAGACAGACGACCTGTCGGGCGCTGTTTACAAGGTCCTGAACGATGTCTTTTCGGCTGCCTGCTTTTCCACCGCGCCGCCCTCTCAGGCATATCTTACAGGCATTTCCTTCAAAACACTTTTTCAGCACCACTTTAACGTGCACCTAAATCTAAGTACACGAAAACACCCGTGTACTTAGATTTAGGTGCAAATTTTCGGAGTCTCCTACTACGGCGTGCCTCATAATCAGATCGTGGTTTTGGCACGTAAAACCCCATAATTTAATTTAATTTAGCACCACCGCCACTCACGTCATCTCTTTCCTCTTCGTTCAAACTGCAACCTCTCCGGTGTCGTTACGCGCTGCTTCAACCGCGCGGCAGACGACACACAGCGTGGTATATGCTGTGACATGTTGCATAATGCACCTGGTTAGTTTAGGTCGAGTGTGCGGCGGGGAACATGAGTTCGCTCTCTGAATTTTGAGGCGATGATACGGAGAGATGGTTTCTTTACTTCTATACGCTTTCCCTCCATAATCTTCCCATTTACCTACTCCCTTAAAGAAGGGGCGAGGGGGAGAGAGGAAATACGCAAGTTTCAGTGCTTCGTCGGAATCAAACCGCATCTATACTGTGACAGCGTCTGTCTCTCACAACGGATACTTTCATCTTCTCAAGAACACGTTCTTTTTTTTTGTGCTGCACACGACGTTGACTCCGTCCGCATGCCTGCCTGCTATGGCCTCCGAAATACATGCACAGACGCCACCACTCTCAGACGCCTCCACACCACGTCTGTGTGGGTCGCGAATCCCCATACAAATTAGCAAGCGCCGATGCTGCGCGACAGCGTTGTGGTTAGTGCGTTCAGCTGTACCTACTGCACAAGCTCAAATATCATGTGTTTGAATCCCAGCGGCGGTGGTGGACGAACTTACGTTTTATTGCGACAGCAATTATACGGACTCTCGAGGTGCGTTCGCGCAGTCACAGCCGCCGCCGCCGTTGTCGTGCTGTCTCAGTATCGATGGCGCGCGTATGGCCCACGCGTGGTAGATTGGAAGCTCTCCAGATACGCGAGAAACGCGCAGTGCGTTCGGCTGCAGAAATGACGAAGCCAACTAGGCGCACCCTTATGCTCTGCTCATGTAGACTTACTGTATATGGCTCCCTCGAGGGAGCCGAGCCGTATACAGTAACTCTAGCTCAATGGACCCTGTAGCGCAGCCAGGGCAGCGTTCCGTCTTCCGCTACCGACATGAGTGTTGTGCGCACAAAAACAGGCATCCCTGCTGTGTTGCGAACTGCCAAGCACGTCAGTGTGCATACCCACTGCCGTGCTCGGAACGTGAGCACTGTGGCATACTACACTGCGGTGCATACAGTGGTCTGAGCGGCACGGATGGCACGCTTCAAGCTACAAACGCTCAGGAATTTTCTTCTGGCTCATCTCGTGCACCACTGAAGTGCAACGCCTGCAGCACACCAGTGTTGTGAGACGTCTAATAGATGTTGGGGCGGTGTTTCAGCTATGCAACAGGGCGGTCGGCTTGCGTGCTGTGTCACGACAAGGTGACGACCCCGCGTACTCTTAGAACAGCGTCTGAGGAGCTTCAGCGCAACGCTAAACTCTGCTACCACTTTGAATGCTCCGCCTTCGGGCGAAAGTGCCCGATTTTTTTCTTCGTCATATGCTGAAGGTTAAGGTGAGAATTAGAAGTACCTGACGGCGATGACACGATGATCGGGATGTATGCGACGTAAACCACGTGGACACGAACAGAAGAAATTCAGTTTGTAGCGTTTGAACTGATGTTACTGCGAAGAAAATGTGTCGTGGGGCAGGTGTATATGCAACGGAAGAAACCACGGGAACCCCAGTTTCCTTCCTTGTCTCCTAATGTAGTATTCTCTCCTCCCTTTCCACTCTGTTCCTACCCTCGCAGTGCTTCGCGACGAGTTCCGGCAGCTGCCCAAGAGCGTCCACGTGGCGGCGGGCGAGTCGGCGACGCTGGAGTGCGTGCCTCCCAGGGGCCACCCCGAGCCCACGGTCACCTGGTTCAAGGACGGCGTCCAGGTGCAGCCGGGCACGGGGCGCGTCCGCCTCCTGGCCCAGGGCGCGCTCCTGATCGCCGACGTGCGCCCCTCCGACCAGGGGCGCTACGTGTGCCGGGCGGCCAACATGCTCGGTACCAGAGACTCGCCGCCCGCGCTGCTTTCGGTGCACAGTTGAGTGACGATTTCCTTTCTAGCTGGATGCAACTGCATGCTTACGCTGTGTTTTGTACCCGTAGACTGTACACAGTTCTAAGAGCTCCGATCGCGCCGCACTTCACCGGCACCCACCGCTTTCTCTTTTCAGCGAAGCCCTACTTTGTCCGAGTACCGGGAGACGTGACAACACTCGCAGAAGAATCTGTTCAGTTCGAGTGCAAAGTCAACGGCGACCCCAAGCCGACGGTCACCTGGAGGAGGCAGGATGGAAAGATGCCCATTGGAAGGTGGGTCACGTGACCGACAAAAGCAAAGCACTAGTTGGGTGCTTTCGCGAACTCTTATCACGATATTGTAACATTAACCACTGTACAACATTGTGTGTACTTCACTTGATTTCCATGCCGTGTGAGTAGATTGAGCTGCATATGAGCCTTTGTAACTTGAAACCATCAGTTAAGCATGCTGTAAAGACCGCTCAGTCCAGTTTGGTTACCTGACTTTAGGCCGCGTTATATTGCGCTACCTCTTCCACAGTAATTTACCAAATATTCTAGCTATCAACTTTACCGGAAAAATATATAGCTTACATTTTCCTCTCTCACGAATAAAAATACATGGCAAATGAGTAGCTAATTGTAGAACCTTATCTGTGAATACAGGTATGACGTCGATAGAAAACTCGCAGACCTCATATGCTTTAGGGGGTTATGATTAGGCTACGTCATGAAACCCACCCAACGCAGACCCATTCGTGCCTAGAGATATCGTGTTAACCCTTAAAATCACTATTTGACTGTTTATTTGATATGGCCTAGGAGTAAGGAGCATTTGGGGATAGATCATTTGTCTTAAAATATGAGAGCTTGGAGCACACAACGCCACAAGTGGCTCAGAGATAAATGCTAACCCGTTATCGGACGCAGTGTGGGTAGCCCAATACACATATGGCCGTGATAGCCATGGATCGACAGATGCTGAGGATGTGTGGGGCAGTGTGCTGAAATTTTGATGGGCGTCTACAGAGGGTGCACGTGAGAGCAATTAATCGAGGACAGCCTACTGTGGCTTCCACCGCAGCCAGCTTTGGGATGTAAAGGGTGAAATGTTGTGAAACTGGTTAAAATACGCGAGTGAAAACCGTAATTTTCACTTCCGGTGAACGTGAATACTTATACGTGAATCAACAGTAAGCGAACAAGGGAAGCCTTAGCCTAGATCCTTAAGGCTGGACAAGTAATTGTGCAAACGTTCGTTCCAGGCTCAAGGCTTCAGGCTCATGCCTACTTGTTCCTACACTGTTGATTATTTGTCTACGCCGACCCTTTTGTCTTTTTAAAACTTTAGAAGCTTAAAATAAAGAAACGAAAATGGCAGATTTCCTGCACCTCTGAGTGAGGCGTTTCGGGAACAAGCTTTATATCAGCGTCGAAAGAGTGCACAGCTTCGGCAGGTGAATTCACCTTACGCTTATAACTGAAGATAAAAAACATGTTCCAAATGTCATTTCTTATTACTGGCTGGAGTATGGCCTACGTACTCGAATTACGGGGACAGCCCTACGTTGGATCCGCCCCGTGTGCATCGCTCGCTATGTATGTTATGAACTGCCTGACTTCCTTTGCATAAATGGACTCACGGGCCACGTTCGTAACTATCTCGATTCATCCATGACAAGTGCTAGCGACAGCCACTATTTTCTACGGCAGTGTGCGAAGGCATCATGCACCACATCCTACGTAGCTGTGTGGATGGCTCACCATGGTTGTAATCATTTTGTAAACATAATGACTAAACCCAGCCCAGGGAACATGTTTACCCAGAACTAATGCTGCTAAAATAAGAGGCCTCAATGCGGGCTTCAAAAATTGGAAAGCACTTCCCTAAAGCAGTGTTCCTTCAAAAATGTTGCGTGTTTCACTGCACTATGACCCTTAGTGCGGAGAAGCACTAACGTTGCGGGGGCGCTCTACCTGTTTGGGGGCGTTGCGGGGGTGCCCTACAATGTGTCTTTAATTTTCGTCATTTTGTCGTTGTGGGAACCTACGGAATGTGCGTATGCTTGTCCTTTAAAAACTGCCTTTACCTGGCACATTCATTATAACCTCGTTTTTTTATTGTAACATTTAAAAACACATTTCCGTGTTGTACGCGTTTATTCTGGTTATGAGTACCAGTCTGCTTTGAATGTGTAGGTCAATTTTTTTTCTCTTGATTCGTCAACATCTCGCAATGCGCGCAAAAGTTAATCATTTTTAACACCCCTCTTTCTCTTTCTTCAGAGCATACGTTCAAGAGGACAAGAGTCTGCACATCAAGAATGTCGTTCCCGCAGATGAGGGAACATACATTTGTGAATCAGAAAATATTGTTGGCTCAGCTTCTGCTTCAGCGACACTTACTGTGCACTGTAAGTTGTGTCTTCACATGATCTATCACCGCATTCCTTACTAACCAGCCATAAATACTTTCATAAGCTCTCCGGCGGTCACTGCAACTATGTATGTTTAGGCATGTAGTGGTTCAGGGACGCTTTTCTGTCCAATCTTTTTAAATGCGAATGCATTTCTTAGTCGGGGCATGTCAGGCGTCTGTCGGTGTCCGCGCGCCGGCAGGTGTTATCTTTCCGCTCTCACTCCCTCTCCCATAGCAACAGCTGCGGGCGCGCACGCTTATCCTCGCCCCTAGCAACCGGAGCAGTGGTGCGGGCGGAGTAGCGGAGAGTGAGTGGAGAGGAGGAGTGTGCTCTGGCGTGTGAGGGCGCTCGCATCGCGGGAACTCGGCGGAGCTCCCGCGTGTGTGGAGAGAGTGTAGTTGAGGGTAGGTGCAGTGCTTCGCCGCTCCTTCTCTCGCCGTTCGCTCTCTCCTCCCTGCGCCCCACTCTCCTGTTCGCTCGCTCGCACGTATATATAAATGGAGTGAAGCGCGCGCCTCACTCTCGACCATTCGCTAGGCTGGGCGCCTCTAAGGCGATGGCAGAAGTCGGTGAAGGCGAATGTCTGACGGCAACGGTACCCCTAGCAAGAAGTGTAATACAATACAAGAAGTGCATTACACCTCTCGCTGGAGGTGACGTCACTGCAGTAGCTTCAACGTCATCATCAACCGGAGGAGAAGAAGCGGAAGACAAGGCTGCGAAGCGAAGAGCGCGTGATGCCGAACGCAAGCGAGCGAAGTGAGCTGCCTGATACCGAACTCCGTGCTCGGGAAGCCTGCTGCGAAACGCCAACGCCGAGCCGAAGATCCGGAAATGTGTGCTCGATACGCCGCTGTGAGACGTCAACGGCGAGCCGAGAACGCTCAAGTTCGTGTTCGAGACGCGGCGGAAGAAACGTCAACGGCGAGCTGCCGATCCTCGAGTGAAGCGGCGCGAGGCCGAGTCCAAGCGGCAACGACGACGGGCTGATCCCGTGTACCTGGATCCATTCCGACTACCATTCACGGAAGTTGCATTGATCTCGCCTTTACCCGAAACTGTGACGTGCGCATGCTTCTCAAAGACCCTTTGACTGTACACTTTAGCGACTACAAGGTTGTGATAATGGCCGTCAGGTACAATGACAACACAAACAGGTGCTGATGAATGTGTAAATAAATGGTTACGGTACAAATCCTCGTCTCGTCATTAATTTACGCCATTAAAATTACTACGCCGTGTACTCTCGGCGCAAGAAATGCATTCGCATTTCCTCACGATTCCCTTCGGGGAGGTGGGGGCAATTTTTCTTCCTTCTGCTCATTCATTAAAGCATATCTATCTATCTATCTATCTATCTATCTATCTATCTATCTATCTATCTATCTATCTATCTATCTATCTATCTATCTATCTATCTATCTATCTATCTATCTATCTATCTATCAAGCAAAACAGCTTAAACCACGATACTTACTCGTTGATCATCACCAGCTTAT
This sequence comes from Dermacentor silvarum, assembly GCF_013339745.2. Classification (NCBI taxonomy): domain Eukaryota; kingdom Metazoa; phylum Arthropoda; class Arachnida; order Ixodida; family Ixodidae; genus Dermacentor; species Dermacentor silvarum. Next base: position 58,737,440 of record NC_051159.1, on the reverse strand, counting down.
TTTTATGTCAACTGCAGGACGAAGGCCTCTCACTCCCTGCGATCTCCAATTACCCCTGTCTTGCGCTAGCTGATTCCAACTAGCGCCTCCCAATTTCCCCATTTCATCACCCCACCTAATTTTCTGCCATCCTCGACTGCGCTTCCCTTCCCTTTGGCACCCATTATCTAACTCTAATGGTCCACCGGTTACCTACCCTACGCATTACATGGCCTGCCCAGCTCCATTTTTTTTTAAATTCTTAATGTCAACTAGAATATCGGATATCCCCGTTTGCTCTCTGATCCACACCGCTCTCTTCCTGTCTCTTAACGTTACGCTTAGCATTTTACCACGGGAGCTGTTTCAGCCGGCCGTTAGTCCGTCCGTCGCGGACACAAAATGTGGGCCGATCCTGCCGACCGTGCAGAAAGGGTCCACACGCAATGGAACACACCCCTGTGGACTAGCGAAGCTGAGCCTGGATAAGTCAAGCTAACAATGGTTGGGACTACTTAAGCTTAGTCAGTCATCGATAGGCAATGAATAGCTAATCGATAATCGATGAATAATCAATAAATTGCGGGAAATGCTGGGGATGACGTGGTAGTGCTTAGCCTAGCCCAAATACTGGCCAATACCTTGCGATAGCCAATCGATAGCCCATCAATAGCTAATCAATAATTGATCAATAATCAAAAAATTCCGAAAAATGCTGGCGATTACCTGGTAGTGATTAGCCTACGCCAAATACGTAGCCAATACTTTGCGACAGCGAAGCAATAGCTAATCGATAATCGATCAATAATCAATTCATTCCGGAAAATGCTGGGGATGACGTGGTAGTGCTTAGCCTAGCCTAAATACGTGGCCAATACCTTGCGATAGCCAATCAATAGCTAATCGATCATTGATCAATAATCAATAAATTCCGGAAAATGCTGGGGAATACGTGGTAGTGCTTTGTCTAGCTCAAATACGTAGCCAATACTTCGCGATAGCCAATAGATAGCCAATGAATAGCTAATCAATCATTGATCAATAATAAATACATTCCGAAAAATGCTGGGTATTACGTGGTAGTGCTTAGCTTAGCGAAAATACGTGGCCAATACCTTTCGATAGCCAATCAATAGCCAATCAATGCCTAATTGACAATCGATCAATAATCAATCAATTCTGGAAAATGCTGGGGATGACTTGGTAGTGCTTAGCCTAGCCCAAATACGTGGTTAATACCTTGCGATAGCCAATCGATAGCCCATAAATAGCTAATTGATAATCGATCAATAATCAATAAATTCCGGAAAATGCTGGGGATGACTTGGTAGTGCTTAGTCTAGCCCAAAAGCCAGGACTAGCTAGGTGCCCATCAGCTCCGCTGTCTGTTTAGCATTGCGCCTCCAGTGCAACCTAGGCTAAATTGTTTCATTTAATCACTCTTTGCGCTGTCCTTAACTTGTTCTGGAGCTTCTTTGTTAGCCTCCAAGTTTCTGCCCCATATGTGAGCACCGGTAGAATGCAATGATTTTACACTTTTCCATTCAACGACAGTGGCAAGCTTCTAGTCAGCATTTGGTAATGCCTGCCGTATCCATTCCAACCCATTTTTAGTCTTCTGTAAATTTTTCTTCTCATGATCAGGGTTCCCGGTGAGTAATTGGCCTAGACAAACATACTCCTGCGCAGACTCTAGATGCTGACTGGCGATCATGAATTCTTGTTCCCTTGCCAGGCTGTTGAACTCGTTGATATTAGATAATAAAGCCGCCGTGCCGCATTTACGAAATCCCGAAAGAACACTTCATGGAGAAATCGACCATAGGCAAAGCGATTCATGCGCCTAAAGGCGGACTTTAAAAAAAGAATCGAATTTGTTTTTGTGTATTGACACGTGGCCTTGATGACACATGCTCAAGTACATAAGGTGTGGATAACTCAGAGAAGCGAACTTCTGAATTTCTTCTCTTTTATTTATTTCGCTTTATTTTATGTTTAGCGGAATCACATCCGCAAACGAAACATTAACTCAGCGGTGAAGGTTATTACAAGCGCGATAGACCGTCGCCGCTCTCGCTTTGCAGTAGTCAACGACGCCTTCGTTGGTGCAAGCACAGGAGAATGCCAAGGCATTTCACCTATGCCGCTTCGGTGAGCGAAGCTTGCGCTCGCAGGGCGATGTTATATGCGGCGAACACGCTATGTGCGTGTCAGAACAGCACAGCAAACTCAATGAGAGCTGCAGAGGAGCGCGGGCGGCCCAAAACGTTTTGCGCGCTAACCTGCACTCGCCCGGATGTCTATCCTTCACGATTGTGAATTGAACCGAATATCCGCACAGGGTTGCTGGCATTAAGCAAAATGTCCATAGTTACGGTGACTATCACCACAGTTCAAGAAATTACCGTAATCATTGTATTGAAAGGGTAATTTCTCGCCCCTTGGACCTGAACTGGAGCGTGATCCACGGTATACAAGCAAATTGAAACGAACTTAAGGTATTGTGGGGCAGAGCATGTGCAACAAAGGCTGTGGTTTGAGCTCACTTTGATGACCACTGAAAACCTTGTGGCCTGGACGCTTTCTAAAAGAGAGATAAATAGCCAATTAGTATATTGCCGACGTGTGACAACACTATGCGTGATAGCATGCGGCTGTTTACCATTTTGAAAATTTATCGAGCAAATGTTGTGTACAAGTACGCTACGACCGGAACATGAAATGGTATATAACCGTGCCCTAAATGATGGCGTAACTACAGTTAGGTGAGCGAATGTTCACGCAATGTTTAGGGCCTCGCCGCCACGGCGTATAGCATTAATCTGAACGAACCATATGACCAGGCAATGCTTAACTACAAGACAGTGCTGCACGAAATTCGTACATATAGCATGAACCGTTTGACATAATTCTTCCCGCTGAGCCTTTTCTGCACTCAGATCCTTTTAGGTACATTTCTTGGGTAAATGTCCGTAGATTACTCAAAATCTTATTTGGTATTAGCCAGCAAACGAGGAAATAACCAATATGGCCTAGCTTTCCTTTCACGCCGTGCTATAAAAAAAAAAAAAAGAAGCTGACTCTTTATTCTCCTCGTGTTGAACATTTTGCGTTAGTGACTGAACAAAATTGTGGATACTTTATTCCGAAATTAAATTTTATTTTTTTCCTTGATATGTCCGTGTAATATTTGTAAAAGGAACGTTACATCATTGCTGTAATTTCAATTGACATGCCAATTGCGTCTAAACAGGAGGCTCAAGCTAGCAGAAAGCACTTGAAACACCAGTACCGGTATGCTAATATGGGCAGTGATTTTCACACGTCTCTTTTGTTTTCTTGCTCGTCCCAGCACGTCCGATATTCCGTCTCACTCCCCAGGACCAGAAAGTGGGGCTCAATGGTGTCGCCAAGTTTGACTGCCTCGCGACAGGCAACCCACCACCCTCCGTGTTCTGGACCCGAGAAGGCAACCAGGTGAGCGTCGTCTCTGTTTGATACGTACTTGCGAATGTGATAAGCTCGTGTGTGTGTCCTGTGCAGAACAATGCATGCGTAACCTCCTGATAAGCAGACACTGCCCGCATCCTAAGGATTCTCTCATCCCTGACTGCTAAAGAAGCGCGATTGAAACATGTGTGCGAATTGACTGGAGGTCTAGTTGGTTCATGACCACAGAAAACCAGAGCTATATAGAAGACGGGTGACAGATTAGAAAAGAGCACAAATACATTGCCTTGACTAACAACTGTATGCTCTTCTTGTCTGTGTGCTCTTTCCTGTCCACTACCTCACCACGGCGGGTAAAAATAAATCCAAACAGAGACGCAGCATGGTTCTGCGAGACCGGCTGCGTATTTTGGGTATTCTGTCCTGTCTTCCAGGGCTGTTTTTATGTGATGTGTACGAAGCAGCACAGCAAGAACCAACACAGAGAGCCCTAACCTTTACGACAATCAGTGACGATAAACTAACAACCTTGAAATACGAACGGGTGTTTACCAATGTCACTGTTGGGCACTGATGTCAAAAGAACAACGTTCCACGGGACGGGTCGCGCAGAACTAAGCAATGCGAGATGATGTAGGGTGATACACATGGGCTTCCCGTGGCATTTATTTCTTTAGGCGGATAAGCAACGTTGATCCTTTCGTGCCTCGGCAGTCTTTGGTATCAGGTTGTGCCCACAGCGACACACTAGCGCCCATTCCCTGTACCTGTTGCAACTACGACCAATCAAATTTTCATGGTTGCATCATTGTCATGCAGTGAAGTCAGACCTCCGGTAGGGCATTAAAAAGACGCCGACGCGTTCCCGAAATTCTTTGATTGACTCGCCGACACAGGTGCTGATGTTTCCGGGCAAGTCACACGGTCGCTTCTCGGTCAGTGACGGGGGAACGCTGACCATCACCGGCGTGCGTAAGGAGGACCACGGCTACTACGTCTGCTCGGCTTTGTCCGTTGTTGGCTCGAGCATGGCTAAAGGTCATCTGGAGGTCATGGCGCTGGCCGACTTTCCGCCGCCGATCATACGACTGGGTCCTGCCAACCAGACGCTGCCGCTGCACACGGCAACCCAGCTACCGTGCGAAGCTGCCGGAACGCCCACACCTTCCGTGCAGTGGCTGTACAACGGGTCTCCGCTGAGCTTCGAAGATCGGCCCCGATTCACGCAGCTAGAGTCTGGCATCCTGCAGATACAAGGTCAGCAACTGGCGCCTTCGAGAACAGCTCCATATTATGCTTGAAATTTTTATACAGTGCAAAATGTCCGGTTGTTTCGATTTATTGTTAAGTTAAATCAGCGATAGAACATTCATCTTCAACGCAGCGTTTTCTTCGCTTTTCCTTTCTATATCCCTCCTTACATAATTGAAAATGTAATGGATCATGCCTGTACAGGACGTTCGATGCCCAAAATACGCAGCCTGTCTCGCAGAACCATGCTGCGTCTCTGTTTGGATTTATTTTTACCCGCCGTGGTGAGGTAGTGGCTATAGCGTTGATCTGCTAAGCTCGAGGGCGCGGGATGAAATCCCGGCAGCGGCGGTCACATTTTATTTTGTTTTCATCGCCTATCAGCCTAGGAACAGGCTTTCCTCCACGAAACCAATAAAAGGTCGGTTGAGCACGTCTGTAAACGAGTTTTTGTTACGGACGACTCGAGTGATGAACGTTTTTGCCGAACTGACCTGTCTAAACTGTTGGCATGTTTCTTTTATTTATTTTCTTTGATATTATTCTCTAAGCAAGCAAACGAAACCAGAAATGACTCGCTAAATAGCTTCTCCTAATAATAGTAAATAAATAAATGAGCTACTTAGCCAATGAGAGAGATGCGCTGAAAACAACCAGACAGCTGAAATTTCACTGTCTAGTGGTGCCTTGAAGGTACTGCCTAAAAATAATAGTCCTTCTCGATACCTATTTTAAAAGAGTAACGGCACGCCTGGATGCTCAAAACAACAAAAAATTTGTTGCGCCACCTAGGCGAACTATCCTTCCCCCTCCTAGTTCCCGCCATTTCACGCATAAGCTGCAGGCTTTTCATAGTGCAACAATGTCATGCAGCGAAGTGTCCTTGGACGAGCATGCAGTTCTAACTGCTTTGATTATTGACCAAAAATTTCCTTTCATGCTGGTCTGCGCAAACACACACACAAACTAATAATAATAATAATAATAATAATAATAATAATAATAATAATAATAATAATAATAAAAGAAAAAAGAAAAACATGTTGCACTTATGTGGATTTTTTTTAAATACCTGTTCGTGTAGGTCATTAGACTACCTCCTTCCAATGGTAGTAAACACGACAAATGCGATAGTCCTATGTTGCATTTGTTGCAAGAGATTTAAAATGCGACATCCCAACCAATAACCAGCCGTTAATATGAGTTACCATCTGCTGCTGCACTTTCACAGACCTCCAGTTGGTGGACAGCGGTGCATACACGTGCAAAGCTTCAAGTGAAAGCGGCGAGACATCTTGGACTGCGTCTCTCACTGTTGACTCACCGCACAATCCAAACGTCAATTTTCATCGTTCTCCTGACCCCTCCACATTCCCCGGTCCTCCTTCACAACCTGTGGCCGTAAACACGACCGATACTTCGATAACCCTAACTTGGAAACGTAGCGAGAAAGTGGGCGCATCATCCCTCAAGGGGTACACAGGTAAGTCGTAGTCGCAATATTCTATGCATACATCGTGTGTAGCCATGTCATATAGAAGCACCATGAATATAATGAGCAATTTAAGTGCAGCAACGACCTAAAAGGTTAGCATTAATTGAGACCAAGGATAGCACAGACTAATACATTCAGTCTCCAATCGAAAAGGCAAAGCAACGATTGCGATAGCAAATTAGTAGACAGCTATACGAAGTAAGAATAGTAGTTTTCTCTGCCGTATAAACTTGTAAACATTCGCTTACTAGAAAAATTAACAAGCATAATGTCACGCACGCACAAGCAAACATGAACACATCTCACTGGATGACCGCGGACACTCGCTGTCAAAACGCTGGAGTGAGCAAGCGCGGCTAGCAGCAGCGAGCGAATTGACCTTCGTGCTGCCTTTCGTTTCACCGCGAACTAAGCCGCGAAAACACAGCGCACACGAAGCTATCAGCACTCGGCGCACCCTGTCCCCATCGCAGATGGTTTTCAAGTTAGGGCCCGCGTGGCCGCGCCACACGCAGCCGCCGCCGGAGTAGAAAGCCGACATGTCTCCCTCCCCTCCCCCCGGTGCCTTGCGCACGACCAATGATGGCGCGCTTCCTCCCCGATTTCTTTCCTTGCGCGGGCGAGATTGAGCCACCATCGTCGGCTCACACTCGCATGCTTTGACTCGCACATACAGCATACGGCGCGCGGCAACGATGTTATCGCTCTTGGAATTTATACGAAACATCATGGCGACGCCGACGGCAGAAATTCGCCTGGAGTGTCCATATAATTGCTATCGCAATAAAAAATGTCATATCAAACAGTTTAAAAATATCTTGGTCGAGTGGCATTGAAGTGAAAAACTAATCTATGATAAGAGCACACTGTAACACAGGAACTCTTAGAAATGTATGCTTTTTTACGTTTTTATTGGTATAAGCGGTGCTCTTTACCGTGAATAACTACAAGCGTCGCACGGGCTTGGATGTTATGGTTGCTCTTCGTTAGCTCTGAAGGTAACGTTGATGTTATCAAAATCTTCAGGGGAAATATCCACTTAAGCTCTGCGTAAGAAACGATGGAACATGAGGCGTAGCACGGCCATTGCAAGTTGTTGGATCCTGTATATTTCCCTCCGATTGAGGTAAACTGGGAGACACATCACTGTAAGTCTCGCATTAGCAATATTTAGTGCGAATAGAACCGGTTACCTAAAAAAATGTAACAATGTGCATATTTATAAACGTTACAATGTCTAGAGTGTATAGATAGCTTGCACGTGACGTCACGGACGCAGCTTCACACCGTAATGGTGCTCCAATATGACGCCTAGGATGACGTCCTTGTGTCATATTCACTGCCGCGGTAATTGGCTTCTATTGTGGAAGGGAAGCTCAGGACAGGCCCCTGCCCTGCCTGCCCAACGGACGCAGCTGATTACCCTGCTCGTTCACCAGCATAGCTCCTATGATGAAGTCAGTGCAAGCCATCTATACGTCAGCTTCTACATCATTAGAAATTAGCTACAAGTATTCGAAATTGTATTCTCAAGAACAATGTCTGTACCCGAACAAACTGCCATATGTAAGAGCGTTTCCTCAATTGGCGGCGTTTGGGTGCCAGCCACTCACGATGTAGCTATCGGCCTAGTAGATCGAGTAAGTTTTCTGAAAAAAGGCCGATAATTTTAGGGCACCATAACTGGTGTCGTATTTCCATTTGCAGTTGAGTACTACAGCAGCGACCTCGAAAGTGGATGGGTTCTGGCAGCCCATCGAATCCTTGCTGAAACGTACACCATCCCAGCCTTGCGTCCCGACTCACGCTACATCTTCATCGTACGAGCTGAAAATTCTCATGGCCTCGGTGTTCCCAGCCCTGCCTCTGAAGCTATACGAACTTTAGGTGGGTATCCTTGCGAAAAAAACAAAATGTGCCTGTGCTGTATAAGCCGCCGATATTTTGCCTGGCTGTGTGATATGGCAGAGATGTGGACACATCAGTGCACGAATGTCTCTCAAAATTACTTTACTCGTCACTGACTCCCGTACTATGAACAAATATCGCAGTGCTCGCGTCACTATGGAGACGGCTCTATCACGCATGTAGAGTGCCACAACAGTTCGGCTCCCAAGGCTGCAATATATCATGTAATGCTACACTGACTGAACAACATGAAAATCTGTTGTCATACGCCAAGAACGGTTGAGGAGGTGACGACTTCGCCTAAATGGTAAACATCGGTGGGCCGCATTGTAGTGCACATCAAAATGAAAGCGCAAATTGGCAATGCAGAGCACTACACTTGATAAGCATGAACAGCACACGTGCCAGTTGAAACGTACACTTAGTGTAAGACAGACCTGTTAATTTCATTTGCTTTTATTGCTTCGCGTAGAAACTTCTATATCTAATTGCTCTTTTGTTATTTTCGATCCACAGGAACGGCACCGCACTTTCTTCCCGAGTACAACCTTGACGAAGCACGAGCCAAGCTCAGTGCCAGTGTGGTGACCCTTCAAGACATACGGGCCATGAGTTCAACAGCTGTGAAGTTGAAATGGAAGGTATGTTCAATGCTTCCATGATGTGATTAATTTGCCACGACATGCTTTACAATATCTTTTTATTGCGAGAGCAATTATTTGGACACTCCTGGCGCATTTCTGCCGTCGTCGCCGTCGGCGTCGACGTCACCGTAATGTTGCGTGTAAAGTCCAAGGGCGTGGTCACCGCGCGCCGTGTGTTGTATGTGCCAGTCAAAGCTTGCGAGAGGGAGCTGAAGATGGTGGCTCACTCTCGCACGAGCAAGGGAAGAAAACGGCGAAGAAGCGCGCCGTCTTGCGTAGCGCGCAAGGCATCGGGGGGAGGGGAAGGAGGGGGGGGGGGTAAGCGTCTAATCCGGCGGGGGCTGCGTGTGGCGCGGCCGCGCGCGGCCCTATCTTGAAATTGATCTGCGATTGGAACACCAAGTGCTGATAGCTTCGTGTGCGCTGTGTTCTCGCCGCTCAGTTAGCGTTAAACGGGAGGCAGCACCAAGGTCAATTCGCTCGCTGCTGCTGCCGCGCTTCCTCACTCAAGCGTTTTGACAGCCAGTGTGCTCGGTCATCGAGTGAGATGTGTTCATGTTTGCTTATGCCCGTGGCGCCACGCTTTTTAATTTTCTTAGTAAGAGAACGTTTACAAGTTTACACGGCCGATAAAACTACTATCCTTACTTCCTATAGCTGTCTACTAATTTGCTATCGCAATGCATGCTTCGCCTTGCGGGCGAAACTGCGACATCTTTTTTTTTTTAAGTTTTGAACACAGCCGAGTTACACAGGTGAATTATGTCATGTGTGGGTGTCTTTCAGTGCATGCCATTGCTTTTCACTTGTTTTAGACGGCGCATGAGACCATGTGCTTGACAGGAGCGACTCTTTCTCGTTGAAAAGGGCTGATTATTTAACAAAAACAACTAAGAAAGCAACTCCTGTGAATATTCGTGTGTAAGGGAATATATTGCGAAGACCGGGTCCTGTAAGCAGAAGATGCCTTGGTGATCGAATTTATAGGTAACGGACGCAGTCTATAGGTGGTCGTTATTCAGTTTTCCCGAATTGCAATTTCGGAGAACTCTTTTATAGCTAAAACATGCCAACGCTAGTCCGGGGAGAATAAGAGATGGATGGACTGATCAGCCGAAGCCCAACCGTCAGTCATTCATTTCTGCTGGGTTACGCAAGTTATGCAACATAGGCTAATAATACAGCTAGGCCAGTCGCAGTAGTTTAAGCACTTTCACCTTCGTACTAATTAGGAGCTCATATGTATTACGGAAGCAGAAAAAAAAAGAACGATGGAAGGCCACTCACAGGAATGCTGAGGTCCAAAACAGCGGCGGATGTCCCGGCGGCGACGCCACGATGACGATCATGACTACGCCATGGCCACAAACGCGACAGCTCGCACGTCAAGTATCCGGGATTGCGTTGTAGGTGGGGACAAGTAGTTTCCTTTTCAGGTGATTCCTCGTATCAGGAAGCCATTACGACGACGAGGATGACGGCGGTGATGATGATGATAATGATGATGAATAAATGACCCAGCAGATATCATGGTCAGACCATAATATCTGCTATAGAAAGTGAAAGAGCTACAATAAGGTATTTTTAACAGCTAACACAGCAAAAAGAAAAAAAAATGGAAAGAAAAAGGACTCCAACCCACGGAAGGGTTTGAAGTCCTTTCTTCAACGCCAACGGTTCAACGTCGGCAAGAATGAGTACCGCTCGTTACACAGTTACAAAGGGAGTAGCACCGCTTCCTGGCATAATATGATTCATTGCACGTTATCTACACACACCCACGCCAATTCACATGCAATATTATTGATACTGTATCGCCAAGTATCAAGAATACACTCTAAAAAATGTACACCCTTTGGTTGTATCTTATCCGCAAACAATGTTCGTCATCGGCCTTGCTTGCGTTTGCTGTCTTGAAAACTCGGCGCTCGCTACTTTCCTGCCGAGAATGCTGTGTCACGCTGATAACGCGCACGCGTTTCGCGACTAGGAAGTACCGCGCTAGCATCGTTAAAGAAAGGAAATGTGGACAAGACAGATGACAATTATTGTTTGGGGACAAGATACGACCCAAAGGGTGTAAACTTATTTTAGGGTGTAAGTAGCGCACTCTTGAACCTGTGCACCGATGATGGATGACAGCGACTTACGCCGACAGCCCACGAATGTTCGATACTGAACGTTTCGTGACGGTCCACATAGTAAGCGAGTGACCATAGCTATAATACGACGTTTTCGCTGCAAGCTATTGCAGCGTACAGAATATCTACGCTTCAAGCCTTGTGTGCAGCAAGATGAAATCTATCGCAACTGAGCCAACCCACGAGCGATTAGGCAGATAAATAAACAATCAGATAGCGACCACACGGAGGAACCTTATTGAGTCATAAACGTGACAAACCACTCTTCAAAGTGTTAACCAAACAAATTTCGAAGAGCGAAACGCACTGCTCCTGATTTAATTCATAAACAGAAAGTTTGTAAAGCTTTAAATACATTTCTAGCTCCGCTTTTAGTACCGCCGTTTGGACAAAGCTTAATGAGCTCCGAAAGCGCTAACATGTCATCTGAGATCTGTGGCCAATGCTTCATATTGTCTACCCAGTCACCGTCCATGATACCCGCCAAAACAGAGGTTTGCTGAGCCGAAACGGCGTTATGCACATCAACAGAGGGCAGTTGAGGCAAGCAATGGACGCGTCACCACCTGATAAAACATGGCGGCGCTCACGGGAACCCCGTGAAAAGGGTCTATATAGAGTTTGTCAAAAAGCCGATGGTTCGGTATTTGTGCTAACATTTCCAATTTTGTCAAAGTATACCAATCAATCAATCAACCTAGGCAATTTATAGTGCAGCCCTTTCTACATCTTCTTTATTAATAATAATATTCACAACGTTGACTCCACTTTTCTGTCATGTCACGCAGGTTCAAGGCAGCAAGGACTATGTGGAGGGCTTTTACGTTCGGTTCCGGGACACGAGTGGCGTCTCGCAGAAGTACAACATGGTGACCATGCTGAACGGTGCAGCCCTCACCTATGTACTGAACGACCTTAGGAAGTTCACAAAGTACGAATTTTTTCTTGTGCCTTTCTACAGAAGTGTGGAAGGCCCGCCCAGCAATTCAAGAAGTGTTCAAACGCTTGAAGATGGTAAGAGCACATGTTCTGAAATTATATGTTCCAATAAATACACCTTTTTTTTTCTGTTGAGAAAGCAATCCATGTTAAAATATCGGCATGTAAAACCTCGCTATAACGAAGTTTGAGGGGCAGCCGCACTTCGCTATATCCGTTACTTCATTTCAAAAAGTGTGCGCGCCATTGGCAGTTGTCCGACATTCGCAGCCAGGGAAGGCGGGGATGTGCTGCCAGTAATCACTGGATAATGCGATGTAAAAGATTACTGCGCATCGCCGAATGGCCGTGAAAAAATTGTTCCGTGCCGAACCTTCGTCAACGCTATGACTGCTTTCTCCAGTTAGGCTGTCAACGCTAATCTGTCTTTGCCATCGCCGTGCGCGCTCAAGTGGTGAAGTAACAGGTCGTACAGTTTTTCGTGAGCGTGATGGAGTAGCGCTGCAAGTTTCAGATGTCGTACAACGCCTCGTCGCTGCATGCACAAAAGCATATCTTTACGCCGGCGTCAAGTGACGGATGTTATACTGAATCGCAGCTGCTAGCGCAGCGCTCCAACGGCACACTTAAATAAACGCTTAGAAATCGAGCGATAGCAGAGAACGTCAGCTGGGGTACAAATTCGTAACGATAGTTTTAATTTTTCCATTCTTATCGTCGCGCCCAGTTCTAGACGCCGCTATAACGGCACGGCGAGGCTTTGTCTGAGCCAATGACGAAGGGCAAAAAGACTGGAAAGTTAAAATAATGGTTATAACATATACGGTTTTTGGCTGCGCATGTGCAACAGCTTATCGCGGTTACAGCCCGCACAGTCTTGGTTAAACCTGCCCAGGCCGCAGTGTGAGCGAACACGTTGACTTTGAGCGTAGTAGCGAGGTTTATCTGCGATTCTAAGTGCTCCAAGGTTCTGAAGAGAAAAGGGACACAGCAGTATAGCTGTAGAGTGAGGGCGTGGCCGTTGGAACCGCTGATTCAGAAGAGTTACAAGCAGTGGCGCGCGCCGCCAGAGGCTCTATTCTGGACACGCATGGCGGCTGCACGGCCGCCATTATCCGCCATCTTGGCTGTCTCATTGGCTGTCCAGAGGTCACGTGTTTTGAAATTTGTGCCGGGAAACGGAAATTTTGCAAAATGCAATTTTGCGTTCGCGTCAGAATGACGAAACGTGACGTGGAGCTGCAAGTTTTATCGACTAATACTTTTTTGTGGTCCTTGGCACCTATATTGCGATTTTAGCGCTTTAAAAAGAAAGTGGACGGTAGCGTGCAGAAGCCCGTGCAGTGCATCTGCAATTTCGCGAATATGTGGTGGCGTTCCAAGATAGCCGGCATGTCAGCTTGTTAATTGGCTGAAGGAATATCCCGCGAGGAGCGTCACAGGAAGGGCTTTTTCGTAAACGTCAATTTGACGTTGCGTGACGTTGCGCTGGGCCACCATTGCAGAGATTTTCTGCCATAATTTGTGGTGCGACGAGCCGCGCGAATTATGGTAATGATCGGCCATATGCAACGGCGGTCGAGAGGCATGCGTATCGCCGCATTTTCCCTGTCATTTGGGGCGATGAAAATCTTTTGTTCACAACGCGTGCTCATAGCATTTGCATCGCTCTCGGGTGGTGTTGGCATTTGTGTTTTGAACCATCATTTTTATTAAAAATACGTTTATTTGAAATAATATTGGTTGAAACTAGCAAACTTCTTGCGACTTTTTGCACTTTTCGCCACTGCGTTTGTATTGTAATCAATATTAATGTCTTTTCGCGTCATCAAAGGCTATGACAATGGCGACTTTTTAATTTATAAAAATAAATGTACGCAAGGCGGCGTCTTGAAGTTTCCTCTCGCGGTGAGAGTAAGCAGCGAAGTGAACAAGAGATGGCAGTGGCGGCGCTTGCGTCGTCCAAGCGGATACCTGTGGCGCGCGCAACGCTATCGATGTAAAGCCCCTATATTTATAAAAGTAGCGCGATTCTTAGATCTTGCCGCCACCGCGCTCACCCCGGCGCTTCCTCCTCGCCCTCTCTTAGCCGCCTCCTGTCGCCCCAGCCTCCTCCGCTCCCCCATTGGCCAATCCGTGTCACGTGGAAGTTCGCGTCGCACTTTTGTATATTTTTTTCTTTCCAGCGCGCTCCGACTGCCATTCTCGGGCCTGTGCGACGAAAGTGCTGTACGCACAAAAGGATCAAACGTGTTAGGGACAAGAACTTCGTTGTGATGGCATGCTGCTGCGCCTTAAGTTGCCGCAACCGACAAGGCGAGGGCAAAAGGCTTTTTTTGTTTACCATCCGGCGTGCGCAAACGCTTGTTGCACACTTGATATTTGCGCCGTCTCGCATCGTCGCGTTGCTACTTCCAAAACGGCATTATTAAGACCAGTTACTGACTGACGAAGCAAAATCGCGCCTCAAAAACGTCTCCGCAGGGCGCGATCGAAGTTTTCCTCGGATTTCCTCTGGTAGCGCGTTAGCTGTCGTCTGCCACGGCAGGCCCGACGCAGGCGGCGCCACTGTCGATATCGCGCCTCGATCGCGCTGGTCGCGCCGAGCGCGATAGTGGAACGGAGGAGGAGGGAAGTGGATGGCGCTACTTTTATAAATATAGGGGCTTTATATCGATGATATTCGGCCGCTTCTCAGCCAGACGAGTCTGGCTGAGTCACTTGCGGATCACGAGATAGCGATAACGCGGCCTAGAGCGTGCGCTGATCATCACTGGCAGGTCGCGTATGTTGTCTCAAGGTAGAAAGCAAGCGCGTGGGCGCCAATATACGATGACTCATTCCGTTTCCCGAGGACACGCATCCTACCTAATGAAGCAGACGACAGCCTGCGCGCATGTAGATGACGGAAGCGAGAAACGATTTTGATGGAATAATCGTACGCCTTGAGCTAGCTGCTTTATTTTTACTGGGGATTAAAACTGTTTTGCTTTATCAGCCACGCTAATGTTCAATGCCTACATTACAGTTTCTTAGGCGAAACGTCAAATTTGCGTCACGTTACGAAAGCAAATCGGGGCTATCGGCGCCATTTTGTAAGCGTCGCGCGTACGTCATGCTTCGAAGAAAATGGCGGAATGTCCAGAATAGCGGCTCAGATTTCGGCCTTATCACCGCGAAATGATCAGCAACTCTTCATTCTGAAGTAAAAAAAAAGAAAAAGGAAATTTTTGTTATATAAATTCATTTAAAGTAAGTTATTGCTTCGTTAAACAAGACTTTGGACGTATGAAAACTTCAAGGGAAATAACGATAACTTCGTTATACATCCATCAGTTTGTTATAACCTGTTTTACTATGACGATGTTTTGCAATATTCCTTTTGTGCAAACTTCGATCTGTTGCTGGCTGCCATCGCAATGTAGGGTTAGTGTTGTAGGCCCATCGCGATCGCGGCAAAGACAGATAGGAAAACAAATAAGGACGTTTTGTTTTCGTACTGCCATAAAGAATGTAAGCGTCGGAACGGCGGTGCGCACAGGCACAAGATTTAAGAAAGAAAGTGGTTGGGGGGGGGGGGGGGGATGGGGGGGGGGGGCTTGAAGTCACCTGAGGAATCAAACGTGATGACGGCCGCAATAAATTGCTGAAATGATACTTCCGCTAATCGCACATTCAGGGATTCCGGCAAGTTGAGTTTTGACAACTCAACCTTTCTCTCTCTCTCTCGTTCTTTTTTTTCACATTTGCTGTATTCCTTATGATCACAGAAAATCACATATATAGGCCTACGTACGACTTAAATTTTTCCGAACTGTAACATGTAGTCTTGCTTTACATATTATACTACCGCATCCCCCCCCCCCCCCCTCTTGCGTTTTTAAGCGAACCTTTATAGGCTCACAAGTGTCGGCGGTTGTGGTGGTTGCGGTGGCGGTGTCACGCTGAAAAGTGGGCCGATCCTGGCGATAGCGCAGAAAGGGTCCAAGACAGAGATTGTGGTTGTGGAGAGGAAGAGGCGCTATTTTCTGCAGCCCTTTAAGGGAGCATGACTCAGCGCCTTCGGGAAGGGGCGGGGGGTGTAAAGAAGAAAGAAAAGACTAATGGCAGATACCAGGGACAAAAACAAAAAGAGAGAGAAAGAAAGAAAGACCGAGAGAAGGAGAGTGAGAAAGAGAGCTAGAAATATACAAAAATACCACGAAGGTCAAAGAAAGAAGGAAAGAGAGAAAGAAAGAAGGAAATAGAGAGAAAGAAAGAAATAGAGAAAGAAAGATAGAGAGAGAAAGAGAAAAAGTAGAGAGGGAAAGAAAAAAAGAGAGAAAGAAAGAAAGACGAAGGACAGAGAAAGAGAGAAAGGAAGAGAGAAAGACAGATAGAAAGAAAATCACCACAGAGGTCAGCTACACACACAAGCTTCGCTTACCCCCATTTTCTGGACAAGGAAAAGGCTGGTGATTTTTTGAAGTTAGCTTCACTGCATTGTAACACTTAATGGGGCGAAGCTGCCTTGCACTTCCATTCATTATTGTTGACTTTAATATACAGGGTGCGTCGAGCGGCCAGTCGAGCGGCCAGTCGCGTGGCAATTTTGCGTGTATTCGCGGGCTTCTTTCACGCTCGGAAAAACACTTTTATGTAGCACGTATTGAGCAAAAAAAAAAAAAACTGTATCGGGAGTTTTTCATGTTGCTCTACAATTTTCTCATTGACCTTTTTTATCTAATTATGATATGTGAGAAGTTGATTATTTAATTAAGACTAATTATGTAATTAGGCGGAATGGAAAAAAAATATTCTGAGTACCTTCAAGCGACGGAAAACAACATTACCTTGGTTCTGTCCAGCTACGTGGAATTTGCATATTTTTAAATCTTGGAGCATGATGGTTTGGACACTCTGTATAAGAGCACTGCACGGGCTCGGGCTTACTCGAAAGCCCGGGCCCTACCCGGCCCGTGGGCCGGGCCGGGTAGAGAAGTTTTTTCACGCAGTTTTTTCATGGGCTCGGGCCGGGCTCGGACACGGCATGTGCTTTTTGACACGGGCCCGGGCCGGGCTCAGGTATTTTGACGCGGGCCCGGGCCAGGCTTGGACTTTCTGGCGTTGTGCATGTAACGTGCCGCGAGTTATCCTCGCGCGTCTCGACTCTGAAAAACCTGTTGCCCCGGCGCAGCTGGAAGCTAGCAGCGCTACTCCTGTGTACTTTCCTTTTCTTCTTCTGTCGTATTTTGCGCTGTTTGAACATAATGTAAAAGTCCAGAAAGACCGAAGT
The DNA here is from genome assembly GCF_013339745.2 of Dermacentor silvarum. Taxonomy (NCBI): domain Eukaryota; kingdom Metazoa; phylum Arthropoda; class Arachnida; order Ixodida; family Ixodidae; genus Dermacentor; species Dermacentor silvarum. Next base: position 58,720,358 of record NC_051159.1, on the reverse strand, counting down.
CGCCTCAAACCAAAGGATGCCCTTGTATTCCTCACCTAAATCAATGTCATTCATGCTTTCAGCACGGTGAAAGCGCGTTCGCGACTTGCTGATTCTTCAAAGGCGAATTAGTAAAACGATGACTGGTAAGATAAGATAATTCGTGAAGCGGCTGTAATATGGCAGTGCGTCCATCCATGATTGCACGCACGTTCTCAACCGGCCGCCTAGCAGCAGCGCATTACGCTGCACCATGGACGAACAAGAAGCTTTCTTTCTCCATTTACTTGATTCATGCGCTGCGCTCACGACCGGTCGTGGCTGCGCTTCGGCTATAGTGTACTAGAATACGGTTGAGTGGGACGAGCGGCTGGGGCGGTCCATGCTTTGCAGTGAGGCGCCCGACGTGGAAAACTTCTGTGGCGGCGCTGCGATACAAGTTGAGTGGGCCGCATCAAGGTCGGGCTATTGGAAACTGCTGGCGATTCTGCTCGGCAGGGTCATTCGTAGTATTTCGTGCAACGGTATTTGCGTTCAGACCGCTCAAATGGTGTTCATAATGGCATATGACATGTATTTATGCCTTAAGAATAAATTCCTTTATTCACTTCTTTAGTATACTTTTTTAATACCGCTCGGTGACCTTTTTCGGTCTCGGGCCGGGTTCGGGCCGGTTTCGAGCCGGGCTCGAAAGGCAAAGGGGTGGCAAAGGCAAAGGGGTGGCGTGTCGGGCCGGGCCGGGCGGGTAACGTAGCTTATTTTCATGCCCGGGCCGGGCCCGGATCTCGCCATAAATCTTTTGGTCGGGCTCGGGCGGGAAGCCCAACGTAAAAAGGGGCCGGGCCGGGCCCGGGTGTCGCCATAAATCTTTTGGTCTGGCTCGGGCGGGCAGCCCAACCTAAAAAGGGGCCGGACCGGGCCCGGGCTGAAAAAATCGGCCCGTGCAGTGCACTACCCTGTATACATATACCATGTTTTTTAGCAAACGATATCAAAATTTCTTAAAGGTTGCCTGCGGCAGATAGCACAATTCTAGTTCATGAGCTGGTCTACTCGAAGAGGCGGTCGTTACTTGCACAAAAAATTTAAATGCATAGTCTAATAATTAATGAAAATGCACCAATAAGTCTTTAACTAATTACCAAGGCCCATAAAATTCTAGCCGTGGAGTTCGGAAGGCGGATCCACTTGGAACGAATTCGCAAGATGACACCAGTTTCGACATAATTATTCCCGAACTTTGTGCAGAAATGCATTGGCATTCCAGTTATGTTTGGGCTTCAATACATAAAACGACGTTTTGTTACGAAAGTAACTGGAACGCTAATGCATTTCACCGTAAAGTTGGAGAATTATTTTTCGAAACTGATGTCATCCTGAGAATTCGTTCCAAGTGGATCCGCCTTGCGAACTCCATGGCTAGAATTTCTAAATTACACTATGGGCCATAAGGTAATTAGTTAAAAACTTAATTAGTGAATTTTCGTTAATTATCCTATTATGCATTTCAATTTTTTGTGTATCTTCGCCTCTTCGAGTAGACCAGCTCTTGAACTAGAATTATGCTATCCGCCACAGGCAACCTTTATACATTTTTGCAAGTGTTCACTGAAGCACCCTGTATATAAGCCGACGCTGCTATTTGGCAACGAGATGGAGAGCAAAATATGGATTACAGTTTTAAATTCATGTTTATTGGAAATGACAAACGAAAACAACGCGATGGACTCACTGAAGTTATTAAAACTTAAATTACCCATGAACAAAGGTGTTAATATCAGAAAAACTGTATACGCAGTGCCAACAGCCCCACCCGACAGTGTGGAGGTCCATGTTCTCAACAGCACAACTGCGACTATATTCTGGTCTCCTCCATCTCCTCGGCATCGCAATGGAAGACTCAGAGGATACAATGTAAGTAGTGGCATTAGCTGATTTGTACACAAACACTGATGCTCATTAGCACACTTTCATCTCGGCCAGCAAGTTCTTGCGCTAGTTTCATTATAGCGATATTATGGCGAGTAATATAATCCACGCCTTGTACAAAATTGACAGTTACTATTACATTTCTTGGTGAACATTTGCTACTTTGACAGTATCTATCTATCCATCTATCTATCTATCTATCTATGTATCTATAATCTATCTATCTATCTATCTAGCCGCCTACGTCTTTGTGCTCTCATGGTCGTTTCGTTAACTTGGCATGTCCCAAAACAGGCATACTTTGACAAGAGTATATGACAAACATAAATGATATGTCATGACATGAATTTCATGACATGCGTGTCACGTAGATAATGAAACAGCCACCTACGTCTTGGTACTCTCATGGTCGTTTCGTTAACTTGGTAGGTACCAAAATTGGCATAGTATGACAGGAGTGTATGACGAACAAAAGTGATAGGCCATTACATAATTGTCATGGCATGCGTGTCATGTAGGTAATGACAATGACCCAGCGAAAACGATTAACGCTCAAAAGGAAATGAAATGGGTTCTGACGTGAGTACTAAGGTAAGCAAACACTAAAGGGTAGTGGTAGAAGTCATAGTCAGGACCATGACTGAACAAAATGACAATGACTCAGTGAAAAAATATTAACATTCAAGAGCCGCTGAAATGGTTTCTGACGTGGGTACTAAGTGAAGGAAACAGTAAAGGATGGTGGTATAAGTGATCACCATGACTGACTCAGCGAAAAAAGATTAACACTCAAAAACCACTAAATTGGGTTCGGACGTGGATACTAATTGAATGAAACACTAAAGGATGGTGGTAGAAATCATAGTCGTGAGCATGACTCAGCAAAAACGTCAATAACTCAGCGAAAAAAGATTAACCCTCAAAAGCCACTGAAATGGGTTCCGATGTGGGTACTAAGTGAAGGAAGCACTAAAGGATGATGGTAGAAGTCATAATCATGAGCATGACTCAGCAAAAATGTGAATTACTCAGCGAAAAAAGATTAATACTCAAAAATCAATGGAATGGGTTCGGGTGTGGTACTAAATGAAGGAAACGACTAAAGGTTGAGGTCTAAGTCATATTCATGAGCATGACTAAGGGTTTCGCCTTAAGATCTCTTAGGTGTAGCTAAAGGGACCCCTGAGGACCCATGACATGAATATCATAACATGCGTGTCATGTAGGTCATGAATGAGCCGCCGACGTCTTGGTGCTCTCATGGTCGTTTCGTTAACTTGGTAGGCTCCCCCCCCCCCCCGGGAGCACACTACTTCGCATAACATCGATTCTCACAGGGCGTGGGATCTGCCGGCTTTTGTCAGCTACATTTTAGGTAATGATAATAAAAATAAGAAGAAGGTAAATAATTTCAGTCAATGTAACTAACTGGTTGGACTGGTTATTAGCCAATAACTAACCAGCAGCTGGTTTATGCTGGCTTAGGTAATTTAACAGGAAAGCTATAATGACGAGTTTATTCCAGAATCTTAGCTCTATCCAAATATTTTTACTGGATGATTATGATAACAATAACCATAACCTCAGAAAGAATGTAATAACAACTGCAGTACTCCTGAACAATCATATGTGCTGCAGTGGAACAATATGAACGTACACCCGTGAGCAAAAGTATACGGACCACAGGGTCACCGAAAAAAGTGAATTTATTCGCAATTAACAAGCATAAACTGCAATCGATGAGTACACTGAAAAGTTAGCAATGCCAAGTTTGGACTGCAGTCCTCAATTACAAGTTGCGTTCATAGGCAGAGGGCAACATCGGCTTTTTCGCGCAACTCCTGGTTCGTATACTGTTGCTCACGGGTGTACATTACCTGGTGCTTGGCGCACATGCTTTATGGTATTCTGAAAAAAATGTGTTGGTTATGACAGACGTTATAAATGAAGACCGTAGGGTAATGCTGACTATCCAAGAATTTTTACCTTGATGCTTGCAGCAGGTGTAGTAACATCAGTATTGATTGCTCTTCATCTCAACTCAAATGTATGTGCCATAAATAAAAGAACATATGTATAGCAATCTGATCGTGAGTAGAATTTTTTTCCATTCTCCTGCCATGAGAATGTCTGTTTATCGTGAAAGCCCGAAGTTGAGAGGGAGTTAGCATCTTTTTCTCTCAGTAGTACAGCTACTTTTGTAAAGAACTAGTAGTTCACCGTAGAAAGGCCTTATGCAGGGTGAAGGATTAACGCACTGAACAAAGCATAGCAAGAGCATCTAGCGTTTCCGAAGAAAGTACCTTTTTCTTTGCAGGTGTACGTGAATGGAAATCCCTCTGGACTTCGTTTCAATCAAAGCACAAACTTCACGACCAACAACCTAACATTAAGCAACCTGAAGACAGGAGCCATATATGAAGCACGCGTGGTTGCCGTGACTACTGCTGGTGAAGGACCAGCCAGCAGCCCCATCCACTTCAAGATGGGTTAGTTCAATTGTTAAAGCGAAAAGCTTTTTTTGCTGCGAAAAGCTGCGGTAAAGCGAAAAGCTGTGGGGCATGCCATGTATCAAACGCCCTCAGACACACTTTTGCAAATGATGAGTGTGCTTGCTGCTCCTTGCTGGTCTTTGGAAGATATTTTCGCTAAGTTCTCATGCGTTCACATAGCACACAAGATTTCTTAATAGATTTGATGTTCATGTGCTGTCGCTTTCATAAGATTTAATGATTCTTCACCTGTATTAAAAGGTACACTTACACACATACACTCTTGTAAGTCTAGTTTAAAGACTGCAGTCAATCACATGCAGTAGTTATGGCATACAGTTGTGGCAAAACGTCATTTTCTGGGAAAGCTAGGTATAAAATAAAACAAATCTTTAAAATACTCCTGACTGAAAAGCAGTATTTCGCAAGAGTCCTGAAGGAATATGGGCTGGCATTATTGCGGACAGTATGTGTAAAATGCCTAGATGTTAAAAACAGCATAATCTTCAAGTTCATTCTGTCTCCCTTAATTAATACAGTGCGTATTTGAGACTTCAGCTTGGTTAAGGGCTTACAAGTCATATATCTTAGTTCAGGCATTGAGATTGTAGTTGTATTATTTTTACAATACCTTTTCAATTGCGTTCTTCAATGCAGACAAGCATTGCAATTAGAATGTAAATGATGCAAGCAACTGCACAAGAGAAACATTCACAGCACTGACTTGCAATTGAAGGCTCATTTTGCCTGTACATATTTTGCTGCATGGAAAAGAGATCTTCATTTTCAGGTTAGCACTACTGTGTCTACTTTTTAGAACACGGCTCTTAGGCGCCCGTTCCTGCGGCGAGCGTCGGCGTCGGCGTAACCGAGTAAACGAGCACAGCGAAGGATCAAAGAGCGAACGCGGAGCGCAGCGGGGGATGAAATACGCGAGAGGAAAGTGGAGGAGGAGAGTGCTGCGGAGCCATGAGGCGGAAAGCAGAGGAGGAGGGTATGGCGAAATCGTGAGAAGAAAAGCTTATTGCGGTGGCGGCGGTACGAAATGGTGCCAGAGTAGTACGCGTTATCAGAAAGGTCTATCTGCGGTGGCTGCTGAACTGAATCGCGCCCACGCGTGACCCACGCGCTGCCTCTCGGGATCTCCGGATTATCGAGGCAGTCACGCCACACTTCGCTCCGTTTGCAACGTGAGGCACGAGACAGATTGTCCGCGCCATCCAATATATCGCGAATTGAAAACACGTATAGAGCTGTGCTCAAATTTCGCATTAGGGAGCACCGTAATCGGCGGTGATTTTTTTTTTTTTGGGGGGGGGGAGGTTGTTTCCGTTCTATATACCGTGTACCAACTAGTCGAAAACACAAATTCTTTTAAAGAACAAACATTAAATTTAGCTGTCTTAAAATATGCTCTATTGTGGCACTGCACCTTGTCAAGACAAAGAAGGACTGCTCTTAAAACGTGTGTGCAGGCATTCCTGGAAGGCAGTTTAAGTGTGCCTCATGCTAGAATATAACCAATTATTCGCACCTCATTTTTGCATTTTTGTGAATACTGTCATAGGTAAACTGCATTCTAGATGATCTTCAATAATTGGGTTCCTTAATTAATCAAACACAATGGAAAGGTTTCTTTTCTTTTTTGCATGTGGCACCTTGCAGTATGAGTATACTGGGCAATAATTTAGTTGTTACAATAGTGCAAACTAACCTTAGTACCTTTAAGCCGTTTCAACACAAGCTTAGTGAATAAGAAAATATTTCAAAACTAAGCAGGCTCTTAAGTGAGGCGTTTCCTGAAAGCACCAGATATAGCAAATCTGCAGCAGCATTGGTGTCACTAACATCTGGAGGGCTGTATAGTGCAGGTATACAAATGCAGCTCTTCGTATTTTAGCTTATCGTACATGTATTTATGCAACCACTGATACTGACGTTACAGGTGTATAGTTTATATAACAAATCCATGGCTCGCTATCCTATAATTTTTTTTGTACATTTCAGAAAGCCCAACGTCCTCAACAACACTTTCTACTCCCTTTCAAAACCTCATGACACAGGCATGGTTCATTGCACTTTTTGGATTCTTGCTGCTGGCAGCAGTCACAATCTTCGTGATACTTCTAATACGGAAAAGACGGCTGGAACACGCAAAGACAATTATAACAGGTAATTACTATTGGACATGCTCGCAACTTTTCTTAAATATATATATATATATATATATATATATATATGTAACTGGATTTTTCAATGGGCCAAGCGTATTTAGGAAAATCAGAAGCACAACTTCGCGGTTATCTTAGGTTTATTATTTTCCCAACAGTTTCGGTCGGTGGACCGACCTTTTTCAAGATATATATATATGACGGAATTTTTGAATGAACCGAATATATCCAGAAGGATGAGAGGCACAACTTTGTGGTTATCTTCAGTTTATTTGCCAAACAGTTTTGGTCGGTGGCCGACCTTGAAGAAGGTCTTTCAAAGGACATTGAAAAAGGTGAACCAACCGGTCCAGTAACTGAAACTGTTGGGCAAATAAGCCGAAAATCACCACAAAGTTGTGCTTGTCATCCTTTGATATATATATATATAAATATATATATATCAAAGGATGACAAGTACAACCTCGCAGTTATTCTTACCACTCATTAAACTTGTGAGAAACCGAGGGGTCGCCGCGGAGCGCCCGACGAAGAGGACCAGCTCAGCAGGCTTTTAGAACGAACTAGCGCGTGCCGTGCTTGCGCCGCTAGCACGCGCCGTCCAACTTTATTCTCGTCGCCAACCGCAGCCGGCCCCAAAGTGCCGGCCGAGAGCGCCGACCTTGCGGTCTCTGCGTTGCGGCGTCGGTTGGCGCTACAAACTAAAATATGCAGAATGTATAACTATAACTCGATAAATCAGATCTCGTCACCAAGCGGTAGTGCCCTGTAGCTGTTAATGCGAAGTTGTGATGCTTGGCTTATGTTCAGCCACCCTGTGTCTATAAATAAGCAATTATAGTTATAGTTTGTTTTTTCTTTCGTAGCTCCAGTACATAAGCAAGAAGACATAAGGTAAGTAGTTTTGCTGACTTTTTATTTCGGTTGTATTCCACATTTCACACTTGACATTGACATGAAACAACGGTTCTTTCTGCTGAGCTAGGAGGTGCATGGCTGATTGCTGCCTACTTTCTAATACGATGAGGACATCATGGGAGCTGTGTGGGATGTTTCGCATGTGCTTTCCTCATCTGGTTAAGCTATTGCTTCTGCATGACCAAACTAATCACTGCAGCTTTCAATTAACTCATTTTATATTTGCACACTCAGAAGCAAAACAAATTACTCTGCCTGGCATGACAATAATTCATTTCTAATTCTTCTCCTCTCCTCCAGTGCCAGAAATTGCTTCAATTCCTTCTCTAGTCCTGGGGGCCTGGGCCCTCACGAACCCTTGTGGATTGACCATAGTGCCTGGACAGCTTCTGACTCATCTAAGGAGCCCTTCTGTGAAACAAAGGCTGTTAACAAGATGAGCGATGTTTTGAATGATCTTAACTATTCTAGGTGAGCCTTTTCTGGCCCTTAAATAATTTCTGAAGTTGCTCGTTACCAATTACATAGTATACCTAGCTGCCAATGAAGCAAGTTAACGTCACCTCAGAGGACAAGAGTGCCTGTAGCAAACCCTGTTGCTAAGCTTACGCCAGGTATAGAAGAAAGAAAGAAAACTTAATCAATTAAACTAGTTTTTACACAATTTTCGGTTAAGCTTGCTGCTACCTATTTGTGTGAACTTTTTCAAATTAAGCTTTGTACACAAACCAATTACGTCATTTTCGAACATTTTTTAGAGGCACACTGTGGGAAGAAATATTGTATTAATTGGCTCAAACACTATTGAGCTAAGCTTTAGTGCAGGTTAATAGGTCGCAACATGGTAAACGCTAACTTGAAATACTACACTACTGCATCCGTAATAGTTAGTTCCATTGTGTACTATCTCAATGTAAATCTGGATATAAACAGCAACCCGTTCAAATTTTCTTGTGGAATAGTCTGAAGATACGAAGCAAAGACAACACTATGCTAAACATAAGATTTGACAACTAAGCCATGACAGTGCAATTTATTTCAGTTGAATGAGATTCATTAACAGAATGGTTACTGAAGGGAGGTAATGAAAGAACTGCGATTTATTCTGCAAATAATACATATACATTTGCATTCATGAAAAAGGCAAATATACCACTTGATTGGTAAGCAAAATTTATGTAAAATCTGCTCTAAGTAGTGTGCATACCAGAATTTACACACGATAATCAAGCATTCCTTTTTTAAACTGCTTGTGCAATACACATATTGAAAAGTTAGAAATATAAAAACTGTAGGTGTTAGTTACACCATTAGTGATATAAATTCTTAATAAACATCTCTGCTTATGGCTTTTTATATAATCTTTCTATGCTTACAGTGTCTACGCGCCTTTAAACTGTGGCATCAATGCCTCAGACTATGCAGAAGTGGACGCTTACAACATGACATCCTTCTACAGAAAGGACATTCCTTCTATCCCAGAGCCTTATGCTACTACGGCGCTCATAAATACTTCATTCCAGAAGAGCTTAAACGGTTCAGTAAGTGAAAAATTTGCTTTTTTCATACAGTAATTTCTCACTTACCTGTGGGATCATTGCTTAAGGCAATTCACCCTATCATGCACCCAATCTTTCTCAACGTTCTTCTGAAATTACTTACTAGGCTGACATAGCATTCACATACAGTAGCTTGAATACCTTCAGTATATCCGATATTTTTTATTACCATATATTATTTTATGCTATATCAGCGAGAAACATCTTAGATTCACTTCGTTATATGGGATAATTCATTATATTTTTGTTCGTTATATGGAGCTTAGAGAGTACCAGCTTAATTCTTTATTGCCTTCTTGCATTCATACTTCTGATCGCCTTCCGTCATGTGTACAGACAGTCCTGTCTTCTCTCTTGCACCTTTGCGACAATGTCCGTAACATTACGTGTGCCTCGTGAGCCTCGTGAGCTATAAATGGTCACGAGCTGTCACTTTCTCTGCCACTTGATGTATCTTATAATTGCCATAAGGTAACATACCACAGCAAATGAAACTCGGTAGAGCACATTTGTTTGTGCTTACAAAGTTATATATCTAATATAGGCTTGTAGACCTTTTGTCTTTAAGGCAGATCGTTTAAACTCATGAAAATTTACAAGAAAGTTATGTAAAAATGTGGCTCACAAAAATTTATTTATTGTGCCTGCTAAGGAAAATAGGTTTTGCGCGGCTTCTTGTAATTTCAAGGTCAAAAACCACAAACTTGTGCACATTTCACTTTCGTTAACACTCTGGCAGGCTCTCACCAAATGCAATAGAACGAAGTGTACATTTTCTTTCCTTACAGGCTAAAGATAGTCGCAGTGGAAGCTCAGTAGAAGAAAGAAGCCGGACATCAGAAAAGGTTTTTGATCTGGAACTGAAGCGAACAAGTGAAGGTACATATTGATCAGAGTTGTAGCAATCAAGGAACCACTTAGTAGTCACCACTGCATATAGTGGCAGACTTAATACGTACTTGTAAGAACTTGCTTGTTGTCATGATTCACTGCCGATAATGTTACAGGCCAGCTCTTGGAATTGGACAAGCTTGCTAGTCCAACCAGTGACTCAGGGAGTTACACAACAGGTAAGTTACTCATATATGTCTTATTTTCACTGGACATTAATTCAACAGCTAAACCACATTCAGACCTCACATTTGATTCACAGAGCCCCTCAAATGACCAAGACAAGCAAAATACAGCATGTGACTTATTGGCATTCTAAATTGGTTATATTTAGGATCCATTTCAAAAGGTTATAAAATGTTGAATATTTGCCCAAACAAAAATAAGGCCAGATATTGGCGCAGCTTTCATGAGACTCTGCAACAAGGCACATTATTATAATTGCGATAAAGCCATCACTAAAGTCCACACTTCTGCTGCAGTTTATGCATCGCTTTGTGCCAGCTTACACAGTAAAGTACAGCACAGACCAGCAGAAAAAACATCACTACATCAGAAGGTCTGCAACCCCTTCTCTCCCTCTTCCAATTGAAATCAGTTTAATCATTCAGTTGCACCTAGCAAACTACTAGCATGCGCAGGAATGCTAGTATATGGAAGCACACAGCTGTTTTTTAGGTGTCTGGACAGGTGCCTACATTTTCTTCTTCTCTGTTTTACCCCTTCAAGGTGTCTTTTCAAGCACATAGTATGTATACATGAAACAGTACCATGTCTGTAAGGATAACACTATAAAATCTAGCATCTTAGCAGTTCTGGCCTCCAATGTTATACCATGCTAAACATTCTCTGTGGGCTACCCACAGCTGACTGAAGTTTAATAATGCTGAAGTAGAATAGTGCTTCTATACCTTATTCTGCTTCAGACAGTATGTTAGAAATCCACTGCGAGAAGATTTTCTAGCAAGTGATAACCCCATCGATAACAAAATGTGTGCATTCGAAACTGATGTTGCGTTTGCTAGTAACAGCTTCCAAATAAATGAGCCTCTTTGGATTAGAAATGACTTGGTCCACTTTTTATCAAATTTACTCGTAGTTGCACTAGGACAGCTAAATAATCATTGATTGACTGATTTTGTGATGAAATGACCGCCCAAGACCGACTAAACGATTGATTGATTTTAATGTCTCAAAGCAACACACGGGCTATAGCATATGTCATTGTGGAAGGTTCATTTGATCCCCTGAGGTTTTTAACACAAACTCAAACTGTAGCACATGATCGTTATTGCAATCTGCTCCCACCAAATCATGCCACAGCCAGGAATTGAACCCCCTGACCTAACTCAATCCGGACTATGCACTTGATCAGTGTTAGGATGCCATAGCCACCGGGTCACACATACACATAACCACGGTAACCCCGAAATATGTGGCCATTTTACCTATATGGCCCCAGCACATGTTGCACTTTGAGGTTTTACTCTCTCTCCGATCACAGGAACTTATGACTGATAGCTGCTTTTAGAAACAGGGAAAGGACCTGTGGTATTGCAGAGAGTTTCAAATGCCTGCCAAATTTCCTTCAATAATTCCTTTCCTGTTACTTCTTAAAACATCTCCATATTAAATGGCAGTGACAATTAATGTCACTGCCATTAATGTCACCATTCACAAATCAATAAGACAGGGTACCCAAGGCTGAGCGTATTCTATTCAATAGAATACGCTGTGTTGACTGGTAGAAATACCATGACCGACTGTACGTGATTTCTCCATTTACAGAGGAGTACGGGATGCCTGTAAAAAAAAGTCGCCAAACGTTTTCGCGGGGACAAGCCACTTCCAAAAGACCTCTGATGAATTGGTCCGAAATCATTCCTCCACCGCCTCAGAAGCCACCCAGTGAAGTTGGTTCTCAACTAAATACTCCTGCATCCCTCAGAAGGACATCACCTCACAATGCACAGCTCACACAGAGCGTGAGTGCTGCCTCAGTCTGTGCTTCATATGCTCCTGCACTTGTAAAATGAATTTTTCTTAGCAGCGTACTATCGAGCTCAGTATGAGCTACACCGCGGGAGCGCGTGGCCAAGCGCATGCACTGTAAGGTTGTACAGTGGAGCCGATCGGGGCATGTTTTCGAGTTATCAGGCAAGGTTCTGGCTGTTCCTGCGAGTGCACATCACCTCCACTTGCTTGCTTTCACCCTTGCTTCGCTTCGCACGGTGGTGATACCAGCTTCGAAAATAACTGCCACCATGGCTTGACGCCCAAACTTCGTGCTCGACAAGTCGAGCTTCACAAGACAGGTGATGTCTAGCCTGGCTTTCTAAGTAAAGGAAGGCGAGGGTGAAAGCAAAAAAGTGGAGGCGATGCGCACTCACAGGAACAGGCAAACCCTCCCCTGATAACTCGAAAACACGTCCCGATCGGCGCCACTGTACAACCTTACAGTGTGCTTGGCCACGTGCTCCCGCGGTGTAGCTCATACTGAGCGCGATAGTACATTCTCTTGATTTTATTTTAGCAGCGCACATTCTTTCCTTCGTCCTTTATTCCATTCTCAATCATCATTTGTTATCAGCCATCATTCTAGCTCACTATTTTTTCTCTTGTATGGGCATTAATATCTGTAGACAGGTTAACCAGATGAACCAGCGCCAAGTAGCAAACAGCCCTGCTGTCAAAACAAGTTCAAGTACGCAGCATGAATTGATTAAGTATAGCACAAATGAAGTAAGTAAAATAGGTGTCTGATCTGAAGGACTCATTTCAAATACTAGCTTGTTCAAGTTAGAAATAGATTGCATATGCAGTCGAACCCGGATATATTGAATATTATGGGGATCACAAAAAAGTTCGATATATAGGTACTTCGATATATAAAATAAAAATTGTTTACACAAATTTTCAAGGAAATTTTAGTGTTATTCGTTATGCACAATAACTCATTATATGTGGGTTCGATATATCTGGGTTCTACTGTACACTATAGACATGTTTCCAGAGATCTCTTAATTTGTTATAATCACTGAAAATAACGGCCATGAGTTATAGTCACCAACATTTATCAGAATACTATCTAATGCTAAGTTATGACACTGGAAGCCCTTAGTTTTTGCTTTTTGTGATATAGAAATGTGGTTGTGCAGAAAAAGACTAGCATGAAAATATGTCAAATCAACATTAAAAAAAAATAAAAATGCACTGAATGTCACGAAAGCCCCGCATGAATGTCATAAAAACCCTCCAAAATCATAAGTGAATAATGAATTTCTCATTCAACTGGGTAATCTTACAGATCTTTAAGTGAAGAAAAGCTTAGATCCTCTCAGATAAAGTGAAACTGGTTACTGTGATTAAAAAAAAGATATTGTCCAATCACAAAAACCTTTCACAGAGCTGAGTAATGAGTTTTATAATGAATGACCCTGTCATTTACAAATTTAGTCCCTCCTTAACTAGCCACATTTATTAAATAGGTTGCCCTCGCTATGAAAGCATTGATTGTCACAGGCATACAATATAGCAAAGAGTCTTACCATTAGAATAGTTTTGCAATTTCTGCTTGCTGCAAAATTATTTTTGTGCTGAGTGGTTCACTCAGCAAAATTCACTTCAATGCACTCCGAATTGCATGTGCAATTCCATTTTTTGTACAAATACATGTGGACAAAGGTAGCTAGCTTTCAAATAATTAAGCTAGAAGTTTGTGCTTCATCCCGATTGTTTGTTTCTCCACATTTGTCCACCAGTATGCACCAAGTTAAATGTCGTGTTTATGGCAAAAGCAAAGCACGCGTGTCGTCGCCCTTCCTTTGTGTCCCTGCTTCATTGACGCTCTTTTTTTCTATGCTTTTTTTTGTTAAACAGAATAAATACAACTGACGCGAACATCTGGAAATCATCAGGACGATGTGTCTTTGTGGTCCACATGATATTCTATGAATGATAAAAGGACAACCTGTGGAGACTTGTATTCCAGTGGAGACCTTCATGCATTTCATTCACTGCACTATTTTAACTTTCCTCTCTCGTATCCATTATCTTACCCTGCATCCAGTTCAGATATCCACTCAAAAGTGAGACAGTTGTGACGCCTATTGTTTGATACAAAAATATTTTTCTACTACATTAAAATGCTACCAGTTCATCTTGGTCTACTTACTGCATGCAACCAAGAGCAGCTAGGCATATACCAAGCACTACTGGACTCTACTGGTGTATGTTTTTACACATCATGATGTAAGAAATATATTTATATATTGTTCACCAGTTTTGTGAATAGTGTACCACTTAAAGGATGAGAAAGGTGAGGAACATGTTTATTTAGATCTCACTCTTGTAAGCAGACATGAAATGCATGTAAAAAAGAGAACAGTATATAAATATGACGGACAGAAAGTGTGCTAGGCAATTTTGATGTAGTTTCTGAGCTTTTTCATGTAAAGAATCCAGAGAAGTGAGTTCAGTCCAACCTTACACGGTTGCACAGGCTTCTGTAGCTAGACTTGCTGATTGAAACTTGAGCATAGCGAGAAATTGGGCTAGATGGTGTTTGTTCATCTTGTGATGGGCTGAAGACAACGAGTGTAAAAGGACACACCAGATAACAACAATGGAAAGAACCATGTGCGCTCTGTCGTCCCCGTCTGGTGTGTCCTTTCGTGGTTGTTAGCTGTACTCAGCGCATCGCTACAAGGTGATTGAAACTTTTTGGCTGAGGTATTTCAAAATTATTTCCATAGACGGTATTTATATCTCACAAAAGTCACGTATCTACCTTTCCAGCTGCAGCCAAGTGTAGTTCAGCCATCCAACAATCTGAGAGAAGCACAGGGCACTCAGCGACGCCCAGCGCTTTCACCTAATGGTTCCCTAGAACAAGCCAGCAACAGTCTAGGGAGCCTCTATGCAGACCCCTACCAAGGGGGCCCTCCCTTCCAGCCCATGGCAACAAAATCTCTCCTGAAGCCCTTACTACCACAGCAGATACAGCAGCGCCAGCAATATCAACAACAGATATTCAGCAACCCGTTTATGGACCGAGGTGTCCAGTCATCATTGCCTTCGCTCATCAGCGAGCCCACATCTTTAAACCCTCTCATCGAGCTATCAGGTACACGGCTATCCACTCTTCAAGGTCAGAACTGTCGTTCGATGTTTGCCAAAGTTATCTGTTGTACAGTGTTGCAGCAGTGTTTTCATAAAAGCAGGATCATGAGTCGCCATCGAACTTACGAAAAAGAAAGGAAGTCAGCTTAATCTTTCTAATGATTTTTCTAAAATCTAAAATGTAAGTTCTGAGAAACTCAGAGGGAAGAATAAATCTCGGAAGAAGCTCGTGAGCCCACATTCAAGAAAACTTGAGCACAAAGCAGCAAATATTCACATAATGCTACAAACATCAAATGCCAATATTTTCATAAATCTATGGAGATTTTCCACACTATCCAACACTTAGGTTTGTGTTGGAATCTCTCCAACACTTCGGTCTGTGAGAAAGGGTTTTTATGTAAATAGTATTCAGATTATCATTACATTCGGCAGTAAGGTTCAGGTTAAATTTAGCAGTCATTCAAAGGTCACTTTCAATTGTTTTTCAGTCTTTAGGCATTTGCCCTAAACATTATAAATAGAAAAAGTGCACCTACCTAAGCACATTGTAGCTTTGCTATAGCTAAGGTATGGTACTTGTGGTTATAAGTTAAAAGAGATAAAAAGTACAGCATTTTCTTTTGGGAAATTTACTTTTAACTGAATGTAACTCCATATTCTAGGGAACTTGTCATAGAAAGAAGGTAGAGATAGTCATACGTAAATTTTGTTACGTAGTTCAGCTATTGCATGCAACTGCTATTGCAACTGACTTAGCAAATCACTCTATTCGTATGAACGCGGAAGAATGGTCCAGCTGCTAATTTTGTTTTCTGTCAGGTTATCTTGAATTTTATTAAATGGTTTAACCTCTTTTTAGCTGTTTTAACTTGGTTATAAAAGTGTTACTAGGTAATTTTCCTATGGTATTCTCAAAAACTTCCCCTTCAACAATGTGAAATAGTTTCGAGATTCAAGGACAAACCACTGTGGTCTGAAGCACTGCAGCTCCAGCAGATTGCACATTTGGTTGTAGTTTAACTATCATTAAAGCACATTAACTGCAGACGACACATATGAGAGGAGCCTGCCACCTCTGATCTGGAGTACTGTTTATTCCAGGCCACATCTACCAGCCAGCAGATGCAGAGTCTGATGCAGAGGATGCGTCACAGCCACAGTCATTGGAGTCTAGTGTTGCGGGGGACACAGATTATGCACCAAGCCACAGTAAGTGACAGAGTTGCTGTGTTTTATTGCAGTAATATGAGCTGTAGGAGCTTTCCTACAGAAAAACACCCATGTGCAGAAGAAATATTTCACATAATATTTTCTTTTGATATATTTCCAGTACTGCACCATTCTGAGAGACTCTGTATGGATGAATTTTATATGAAGACCACATGATTCTTGTATAAGTTGTGCAGAAACATTTTGTAATGGTTGGACAGCAACCGAAATGTTTTAGTGGGGTTTGTTTGGGCCTTGATATTTCTGTGCAAATGGCGTGCAAAAAAGTGTAATTGTTATCATAATGCAAAAAAGGTAAGGCGTGCAAACACGGACACAAGAGAAGTGACAACACGAACGCCGTGTTGTCCACTTCGGCGTTCGTGTTGTCCACTTCTCTTGTGTCCGTGTCTGCACGCCTTACCTTTTTGCATTATGATTCCTTACCAACTATTTGAGATTTCTGTCATTCTAAGCTGTCATTGTTACGGTGTGGCAATATTAAATGAAGCACCCTTGGAAAGAAGGTGCCACATAGGTTCAGGAAGACCTGAAACACGATTGTCATCACTACGTATTGCCTTCATCCTCGTACCAGCTTACGCTATTTGTGAGGAATCCTAAGGATATCCTCAAGTAGTCCTTTGCAAATTTCAGAATTGCATCTCTCTGCAGTCAAGCTCAAGTCTCTAAATACTTTTGTGAGGTGTCACTTTTATTTCACAACAGACTTGTATATCAACAACATACATTACTGCTACAAGCTGCTTTTAAATACAGCTTTAAAGGAGTACTGAAACATTTTTATCATGGTAATAAAACATTGCCGGTTTGTAGACAATAATCTGTCATGAACACGCGAGCTATCATTCCAATGTATGCAGCAGGAAGCGTACAATCTTGCACTGCTGATGCTTTTAAAGCCCACACTTCTTTTTCTGCCATATCTTATGTCATCGATTATATTTCAGTGAGTGCAATGGCTCGCAAGGACCAGCTAGCAACTGGGCAATTGTTCATGACCATGAATAACTCACAAACAAAAACTTGCACACACATATGCCCACCCTTCCAAACCTAGGACAAGGGGATGACTCCTTTGTCACTTTTGGGCACCTCTGTCTGATGCCAATCTCAAAAGGTTACCGTAACTGCACCATGGAAAGAAGAAAACGAAAGAAGGGAGTGGTATACGGGGGGGGGGGGGTGCACAACTATTGGCGCCACCCCACCTAACAAGAACCAGTGATTTGAGGCAGAATGGGGAAAGTAAACTACACATTCATTATATTGCTGTTCATACTAGGTCCTTTTCAAACCATTCTTTTGAAATATATTCATTTAAAGCCATCACATTCCCTTACATGTATTTCTCAGGTTTCACGGAAATTGTTTCAGCACACCTTTAAATACAGTATATAGTATTAGTTGATAATGTCTGTCAGCAATAAGACGAACAAGACCCACATCATATCGCATAAGTCATTGCAAATAGCAATCCTGAGCAGAAGCTTGACAAAATACAGCACAGAATAAAAAAGGCAGATGAAGAGACAGATGACATCATCAAGTAACATTTATAGACAAACACATTTTATTGTCATCATAGAACCATTGGTTACTCGCCTGTATTGTTGTGACAACAGCTTTTACAGATGAAAGCGAAACACAAGAAATGTTCTTTACCAAAACAACAATTTGTGCTATTGCATGTGCTATGTCTACCCTTCATTGCTCTTCACTCTTTTCTGCTGTTTAACATGTAGAATATGAGGAAAAAATAATTTCTAAGTACGTGCTACTACATAGTGTTGAATACATAGTGTTTCTACATCGTGTTTCTTCTGCCCATGGTGCTTCAGTGAAGCTTTCCTAGCATCCTCAAATAGTTCTATCAGATGCGAATCAACCCAGCCTGTGAGAATATTACAGCAGGAACTGCACTCGTTGGCTCAAATATGCACTCAAAATGTAGCGACACCATACAACAAAAATATACAAAATAGTTGAAAGTACGGTGGCGCAGCCCCAAATCTAAAGTAACATCCGTACGAATTTGAAATGACGACATGCTTTCCTTGAACATTTCTTTTCAACATCAAAATTACCACCCACTCACGAAACAGCACGGTACTGTTTCAGTACAGTGCTGAACATGAGATTCCAGCAGAGCCCATCTCACGATGAATGTCAACGTTCATGTGATTAGCACTAAAGCAATGTAGCAACACACCGCATCACCAACGCTAAGCATGTATGCAACTGGGCTCCTCTCTCACGCTTCCGACTACACACTTCCTACTGTGTCATCTAGCACCAGTGCCGCAAGAACCGCACATCGCGCGGGTTCAAATCCGCAGGGCATCGTAGAAATTTAATGGAACATTTTTGTCATTGCAGAGTGGCACATTCCCAGTCGCACATGCCTAGAGACCGTTGTTGGTGTCAATGATTCATTGAAGAACACGTACCCAGTGCCGCACCCCCAGTAACCCATGTCGGCCTCAAAGAGGTTCAAAGAGGTTCAATGCAGTTCGAGACATAGACACCCCCGAAAAGTGCATGAAATACCCAAAGAACGTTAATTGCATTGAAAACAATATTCAAGGTTCTCAGCATACATATTCCACGCTGTGGGCTATCTTTACACAGCACCATCCTGGGCCAGCACGACGGAGCAGAGCAACAGCTCTTGTACAAGCGGCTGTTCTAGCGGCGCAAGTTCCTATGACGACTCTGTCTATAATAAGGGGGACTTCGCAAGTGCAGTAATGCGGGCAGCGCAGAATGCAGGGTTTCAAGTCAATGGCTCGGTCATCTCTGCAGCAGCTCCGAGAGCAGTGCAAGGTCAGTTGTATTCATACACCTGAGGAGAGCATCCAATGCGAGGCAAAATGTTTAACATGCATACAAACTACAAATCTTGGTTTGGACATTGCAAACCTGCCACTAGTTAGAAGAGACGAAGACATTGAGACCTTGGCTTTACTGAGTGATTGGTTCATGAGGTTTAAAAGGACACTAAAGAGAAAAATGGGCTGTGCTATATTAGTTAGTTGCCCTTCTACAATACTAAAAGAGTCGTGCTAACTGTGCGAGGAGACCTAATGAGCCAAAAAGCCACAAGTTTGAAAGACGTATGGCAATACTTTGTTATAAAGCTCCTACATGAGCTCACCATGACGTCATGGATTTTGGTAGCATTAGCTGAGGCCCAGCTATTTCTTTATCGGTAAAGAATGGTATTTTGAAGGAACCTAAGACCGAAGCTAGCAAAGTTTGAGAACTCTTATTGCACCACAAAGGCCCAAATTTGAAAAATGTGTTGAAATCCATGACATCACACTAACTTATCAGGCTTTTAGTGCTGGGTTTCAGTCCAAAATTCAACAAATGAACATTTGGCTCTCCATTTTCTCTTTTACTGATCAAAGTCTTACAGCAAAATAATGAAAGTAGACTTTTGGAGGAATGCGTTATCAGTTTAAACTGAAAAAACTCTCCTCGTTTGTGTCCCTTTAGTGCCCCGAAGAAACACAGGTACTATGAGAGATGCCCATATTAGAGCACTTCACGTTAACCCATTCAGGCACTGTGTGCATAATTATGCACGCCATGAATTGTGCGTTGAAAGCAAAAGCACTGATGAAAATAAGGACATTTAAGGTATGCTGTAAGCATATTGGAACACTTGCATAGTTGAACCTGTGCTGCAAATTTGAATAATAAATGTAAAATGTTTTAGTAAAATTATCTGGAAGGTAAGTGACTAGGTCTTTGCTCTCAGTGTCATTAGGCCGTCATGTATCAGGGGTTACTTCTTTCAGTGTCCTTCACAATAAAATGAGGCATATTTTCCAAGTGGCTGGATAGGAGCTTTCTAAGTATTCTAGACATGAAATAGATGATGTTCTCATACCCGACATTCCTCTGGAGAGTTCTTGCATATGGCATCCAAATTTTGTGAACTTGAAAAAGCTCGCGGATGCATTGATATTTTTAATCCATCCTGCAGTTGCACGAAGCTTTTTTATGATCTGAAAAACGCAAAATAAGTGGTGGGAATTTTTCATGGGAAAGAATTCGTTGATACCTAAAGGGGTTTCATAGAGTTTCTTAACATGCAACCAAAGCACTGTACACAAGCGTTCGCAAGGCTTATCTCTTGGAACGAATTCTTAGGATATCACCAGTTTCTAGGTGTTAATATTCAAAGTGTGCAACGAAATACAACGGCATTTCAGTTATTTTTCGCTTCGTTACATAAAATGCCTTTTTGCTAAAAAAGTAAGGGGAACAACAATGCATTTTTACTTCAAGTTTGATGGCACGTATCTTGAATCTGCTGAAATCCTCAAATGATTTGCCTCCAGTCCTCAAATACGTAACTTGCAACATATGCTGTAAAGCAATTAGTTAAAAACTTAATAATTTAAAGTTTGTTAATCAGACATTTATGCATTATGATTTCTAGTGCAAATAATGCCAACCTATCCAAGCAATCGATTTCAAGGATTAGCATTGTGCTATTTGCCGCTGGCAGTTTTGAACACTTTTAGGCAGTTTAAAAAACAACCGGTATAAAATAAACACCATCAGAGCCACCAGAAGCTAAGACACTTTGTACTCGTCTAATGCATGCATACTTGCACATCTTCATAAGTACATATGATTTGACTCTGTTTAAAAGTCCCATAAAGTGTTTGCTCCCTTTATACATGTTAGACATCTTTTAAAATCAACTCGACTTCGTAGAAAGATACATTACAAGAGAATGAAAGAAAAAAAAGACCACAACAGAAATTATGACAAAAAGGATACAATAATTATTACAAGATACAATTGTACATATTTACAGTATGCTATAATTATTTTTTGTTCTATTCAAATATCTTCATCAATGATAAACTGAATATTATGGTAGCAATGAAATAGTACACAAGCACACCCGGCACATGTGACAAGCCACAAGGTGCCATATTTGAGCATTAAACTATGGAACATATTAAGAAGTGTACAACAGGGTTGTAAAGAATCCTGTTTATGTTTCACAGGGTGTCAATATGAATTTCCTTTGAGCTTAACTGTACACCCCCTTGTTAGCTGCAGCTGCCTTGTTCAGTTTCCTATATAACCAGTGCACTTACTGTTTGTTGGACCTGTAATCTAAATCCTGCTCAAGAAATTATTGTTAAAATAAAATTTCATGTCTTGCTAGAGTTGGATTATTTCAAGTCAATTGAACTGTTATGCTTTGCGATAATTGAAATGTAATCAGCCTACTTGTGATGCTCACTGCCTTGAAAGCTAGTGTTAAAATAACTTGCTTTGATAATTCCAAACTTGCCATATCCAGAAACTTGACAAATCCAGACACGTGTTTTTTGTACCCTGCTAGGTAATTCACCAGCTGACCTCGAGATCAGTTGCCATAAGCTTACAACAGGTATAGTCAGCGACAAGGCAAGAATGCCGGAGTCTCTTCCCAGAAACATCTGCCATGCCTGCATTGTCTCTCCGCAATCACCCAAAGTAGCTCCCTTGCAAATTGCAGACAAACAATGAGTAGTCATCTAAGTGGTTCAGCAACAGGTAACATGCCACAGGCACACAGAACAGCCAAGATCAGCAGCTGCAAGAATGAGGACTGCTCCTAGCTCAAACACATTGTAGCAAAATGGAGCGTTGAAAGAGACTAGGAGAGAGATTATGTAGACCATGTGTGAAAGAAATCTCCTCGCCATCTCCATGTTAGCCGAAAAAGCAAGGCACATACTTCAGTGGAGAATGTGCACCATGAAACCACCGTGTTAGACCCAGTGGAGAATGTGCACCACCACCACCATGTTAGACCCTTCACAGCTTGCACACGTATCACAGCGCAGGACACTGTAAGGGAGATAATATATGTTGTTTGTGCCTCACAAGGAAAACAAATGAGAACAAAACTCGGACAGGGTTATTGGCAGGTGCCTGTGTACATGTTCCCTTTGAGGTGTACTTACCACCACCTCCTTGACCTCTCTCAAGAGGTACATAGTTCTTTCTGCTTTGTCAGAAAAGAGACCTTGCTCTGAGCTGTATTGCGTAATTGCAGCTAAGACAAGTGATACTCTAGCCTGTGCTGAGCACATGGTGTTCTTTATTTTAGGGGCGCCGTACAAGCAGCAAAGCTTCCCAATATATGACGACCCTCCTGACATGGTGACGCCTCCAAGCAGATCAGGGAAGCAGAGCTGGAAAGTTGTCAGTTGAGAGGATGTCATTCCTAACCTTGCAACTTAAAGAGCATGCCTATAGGTTTTTGTGACAATAAAAAGGCTAACAGCGCCTCAGGCAGGACATAAGGTAAGCAGAGTGATCATGCTCATTTTCATAATATCAGTATAATGATGCATAGTTACATACAGCAAAGTGGTTGATTATCAGACAGGTTGCGCTCTGCAAAAGAAGTGTACTCTGCATACATAGTATAAATAGTATAAACAAAAGTGGTGCTTCAGGACTGCTGAGTAAGCACCGATTCTTTCATAGGCTGGTATTCATGCAGGACTACTGATGTGAAATCACACCAAATACTCGAAACCTCAAATTGACGTCCTTGTAGAGCTAGATTGCACTGATGAATCAACTATAAACATAGTGCACAGTCAGCCAGTGCACAAAATGTCCTGCGCACGGCATTGTATAAGTGTTCTACAGGTGTGTCAGTGCATAGGATGGCCCAAAATAATCTGCAGCACTCAACTATGGGGTCTCTCATAGCCACTCTAGTATACTGCTTCGAAACATTGAACCTTATCAGTGATCAATGACACACTAGGTGTTTCAATGCAATCGAAATATATGAAGGTATTGGAAGAATACACATTTCGACAAATTGCTCATGGAAATTAGCATTTGGTTGGTTCATCCACATAATTTCGTCGTTTTTCAGTAGACATTCGAATCATATGTCAACATGAAAAGTGTTAATTTTCATGCAAAGGTTCTCCTTTAGCCTCCACGTGACAATGACAGCTGAATGTCAGCCCTATTTGAGAATTGCCAAGTGAGACCCTGCTTCAAACGGATGCAAAGACGAAAAGAGCCGGGGAAAAGAACTCCTGCTTCAACCTTGATGTGATTTGCTGACCAAGTTCCTTCTGTTGCTGAAAAAAAGAAGAATCTTAATTTATGTGACAAGTCCACCAAAGTATGCAAGAGGGTGATGTGCTGTGTGCCAAACAAGGACCTGCTGTGCTGCAATAAGCAGAAAATTATAGGATGCGTCAGAAGAAAAGACATTGTACAGTGTGCGTTCACGAGATGTGCGAGTGAATGAGTGTGTGCATGTGTATGGTAAGTGTAAAAAGGTATGAGAGTATCTGTATAAATGTACATGCACAAACACAAACACAGTTAGTGCACAATGGCAGACATTGTTAGTGCCTGGCACAATCTTACTCAGCTGCCACATCCCCAGCATATCAGTGGATAGAACTGTGCATTTTGTGATGCTTCACAAGTTGCAAGGTACAGCAAGCGGGCATCACGTGACTCAAAGGTACAGTGTGGTAAAGACAGGCATGAACAATTAAAGCAGATGCAATAAACTCAATAAGCGGTTCTGAATTGTCCACCAAGTCATAAATTTCAGGCCTGCCTTCTTCTATGGTGAACCTTGGAGCCATTTTTTAATGGTTGAAACAGCTCTCTAGGGCACTGTTCCTGTGTAGCACAGTTTCTGTCCAATTCCTTAGTGGCCATTGGTTGGGATACAGGCAACAGCAGCATGTTGTCAAGCAAGCAGTATGCCCTGCCCCTTCTTAATTTATTGTTGATTATTTCATTTTAAGACGATGATACTAGGAGCAGAAGGGAAAATGTGCATACATAGTGAAAAACTGTCACCAGAAATAAAAGTCGCTATTGTCTATCTTATGATACTGAAACAAGTGTGTGTCTGTCGCCTAACCCGGAAAATAGCACCTACATGTAGCTTAACGTTCAAATTCAACAAAATTTAGCATCAAATAAACATATTTGTAGTGATAGTGTAGCTACTGAAAGGGCTGAGCGCAATATTTTGTATGTGAAACATGAAAAGAACACAAAAATCTATTTTTATAATAAAACTGACAAAATCACAGCCATTCAAATTTGTTGGAAGTAATGCAGAACCCAGACTAGGCCTGACCAGGACAGATGTGCCTGCTTGTTGTAAAACTCACGTCAAGGGTGCTGCACACAGCTCCATTCCATGACACTTCACACTTATGAACAAGAAATGCGATTGAGCCAGCTCCCACCATGCCATGTGTGATTTGTGCATTGATGTCATATCTGCATTATCGTGTAGCTGTGCAGCGGCCAGCTATGGATGCCTGTCATCTGCTACAGGGCAATGTAAATGCTTTTAAGAATCTGTATCTGCAAACCTTATGGCTTTGTCGCAATTACATTGGTGACGTATACTATTTGTTTATAACAAGCCGAGCTTACATTTATTTAGGCGACCCCTTTGTTAAACCTTGTTATCTTGCCAAGTTTCACCCGAATACTGCTTTCAGACTATCGATACCAGCAAATTTGTGTGCCATAATAGATAAGTTAATGCCTATGCCCCATGGGTAGCCTCTTTCATTCATTACACACAAAAAGAAGGAAACACTACCGAAACTTGCTGGTCTTCTCACGTGCAATGCACTAAGTGCAAATACAAATGGCAAGCATGTGTAGAGAACATAGATTTACAGATTCAGGCATACCATACACATCAAGTGACATACTTCGTGGCAACTATTAAGCACGCAATTTCTGTGCCGTGTACACCCAGAATTGTCACATGGTCAGGCAGGTTTTCATGTCTCTTATGTGGGTATGCATTAAAAGCTGCAATAATCTTAAACAAAAAAGTCGCAGTTTCGCCCGAAATGCGAAGCTTTGATTGCGATAGCAAATTAGTAGACCGCTACATGAAGTAGGGTTAATAGCTTTATTGGCAAAATGAACTGCTGCAAACATTCGTTTAGCAACTCAATCAACAAGCAGGGTGTCATGCGCGTATAGGGGACATGAACGCATTTACTCGATGACCGTGGACACTCGCTGTCAGAACGCTAGCATGACGAAGAGCGGCCAGTAGCGCAAGCAAATTTCCCTTCGTGCTTCCTCTCGCTTCAACAGGAACTAAGCACGCAAGAACACAGCACACATGACACCATCAGCTATCTCGGGTTGGCTAGTCTTCGAAACCACCGTCGATTACCTCCAAGATAAGATGCGCATGGCCACGCCTTGCCCTGCAAGAATACTGCACTGCACCTTTGGCTCGAGCTTGTCTGAAAAGCGCTCCATGGGAGCAAGAAATTTTGTTCGAAATAATAGTTGCGCCGTTTTTGAATTCGAATTCGCAGGAGTTTTTCTCTATCCAAATACATACGACTTCGTTGGCACCAACAGAGCAATTGGAGTTATCCGTCAATTCAAATTATCAGATTTCAAATTATTGAGATTTCACTGTAGTAACCTTTTTCTCAGATCTCACGATGCGTAAACGTATGTGGTAATGCATGTACCACGCGTTTTGTGTGAATTGAACAAAACTTTGAATACAGTGGTACCCCAGCATACCTTCCGCAGTGCTCTCGAGTGGTTTGCCCCATTTTCAGCTTGTGTGTTAAGCTAGTGAACAACGCAACATTATAGAAGCAAGTTTGTAAGTGTTTTCCCAAGACACAAATGCCATTTGAAATGCTGCAGAGCATGTTCAAAAACGCATAAATCAGTGGATTTTGTGAATATACGTTTTGCACGTTTTTGCAGGCAAATATCAAACTTATGCTGCTTGAGGTAGCAGACTTAATTATAACAAATTCGCAAAATTGATACCAGTGCCTCTACCAAGGTTACTGCCACTGGCTTATTTTTCTCAGGTGGAATTAAACTCCAACTGTTAGCTTTACTAGCCTGAGAACATTCTGAAACAACAGTCTAGTACTACTGTGGGGCTAACAGTTATAAATAAATATTGAAGCAATACATTTGCCCTCTATTTTCGTCGTCCTAGAACAGAAACTCTAAAAATTAACAAATTGAAAATTGTTGTAAATGCATCAATGTCAAAAAGTCCACAGAGAACCACTCACAACTGAGAGGGTTCCATGAGCTTTTATTAAATGCAGGCAATCATAAAATTTAATTCAACAATGCTAACATACATGGCCATTCACCTTTTCCACAGCTTTATAACATACAAGAACATGTATACCAATAAAAAAAGGAGCCGAGTACAGAAAAATGGACAGCAAGCATAACATATGCATCAACAACAGTGCCATGTGCCAGAGTATATTACATAAAAAAGGAACCCAGGTAACAGAATATTGCTTTCAAAATTCACAAGCTGTTGCATACGTGTTACTCAAATAAACATGTACCAGACTTGCGAAAGAGTTCACTGCAGATTATAAGCGGATAAAATGGGAAAATATTTTTATTGTCATGCATTTTACTGTCATTTATATACGTGGAATTTTTCTTTAAAGAAAGTAGGTAAGTGTTTCAAGCCATATTTGCGTCTGTTGTATATAGTATCGAATAAGTACTAGCCAGGAATGCAGGCTGAACATTGTAAGACGTAACGAGACGCGTCACACAATTTATTTAGAAAATGAAATATTATGCCACTTAGACAAAGCAAGTGCTCCAGAAACAAGGTTCATTCTTGAATGATCACTGGTAACATACAAATTCCCTTAGAGTGCACAGATAAATGCTTAGGAGGTGCAATACTACAGAAAACTGATGTTCTTCAACTTGGGGGTAAAACGTTGCAGTTGAACGGGGCAAAACACTTAACGACAGAGCAATTGCGCAAGGAGACACGGACAGAGCAGGCAAGATACACATGTGCTTGTGTGTCTCACCTGCTCTATTCATGTCTTGTTGTGCTATTGCTCTGTCATCATGTACGAACAAGCCAGCATAAAACTTGTTCGAATAAGGCAAGGCTGGAAATGAAACTGAATCGGCATCTCAAAACCTAAAAAATACAAGGCCTTTCACACTTATAGTTGCATTCACAAACGATAATTTAGTCTTTATTGAAGGCATTCTATGTCCCAAATCTGCACGGTAGGCTATGGGTGGAAGTGTCTAAATTGGTTCTTGACCTCCCTGTGTCCCTCACCAGGTTTGGACATTGCAAACAGACAAGTGCAGCGAGCAGGTCACGTGGTGACAATGGTATCGGCAAAACAGGACACTGTTGTACGCCATGAAAACAGCTAAGAATTCAGACAAAAGCCTTCACGCCATTTTCTAAAAGTAGCGTGGCTTTTTGCCAGCAGAGTGACGCCACACGCGTGGCACGGCGCGGAAGGTCTCCGCGTGAGCGGCGCGGAGACCTTCCGCGCCGCTCACGTACATACTGCACTATCGGACGTGAAGGACGAGAAGTATATTTTAGTTTTCTAAGCAGTTCACTTTTTTTCCCGCGAAGCGAGGCGGTGATATTTAAACGCGCTTCGAAGTTTCGCGATCGTCGAAGGAGAACGAAAAAATGACCGCCCGCTATCGATGGTTTGAAATGCCGTTTTCGAGACTTTCCGCGCCGCTCACGGACCCACTGCACCATCGTACGTGAAAGAGGAGAAACTATATTTTTGTTTTGTAATCAGTTCGCTCCCCCCCCCCCTCCCCAAGCGGTGATTTCTAAATGTGCTCCGAAGTTTCACGATCGTCAAAGCCGAACGCGAAAATGTCCGGCTCCGGAAGCGGCATGCGCGCTTGGGGAGATCGCAGATATCGCGATTCCGCTGCCGCTGCGGCTGATGTTATTGATACATCTAATAGCAGCGAGTCAGAGGACGCTCACTTTTCGTTGGACTTCAGACTGAAAGTTCAACGAAAAGTCCAGCAAAAAGCCACGCTACTTTTAGAAAATGGCCGTGAAGGCTTTTGTCTCTTTTGTTACAGTTCATGAAGTCGACTGGCCTCAGTGACCGATTGTGAAGTGTTGGACAATCGCACGTGTTCATACTGAGAGTACTTTGTTCCCTCTCTCTCCTTTCTTTTCATCCCTTTAAACCCCTTCCCCCGTGTAGGGTAGCAAACCGGGTGTGCGTCCGGTTAACCTCCCTGCCTTTCCTTTCATCTTTTTCCTCGTCCTCCTTCTCCTCCTCTTCCTTCTTGAGTCTGAAAGCGACGATGACGCAAATCAGCGAGAAACATCGACGGCCGCAGCCTGCATGTCCAACTGTAGTGCTTGCAGTTAAATTTTTGTAACGGAATACCAGTTCAAAGAAAAATATTGATTTTTAGGGGGTAGTGCCTAATAGCTGGCAATACATTTTGTATATCTCATAATTTTCTTAACATTTTTTTCTTAGTATATACAAACGTGTATTTAAAACTTCATTCAATTTTATCACATAATCTTGATTTTAACAATTTATATCTTTTTATGAGGTACATCTCGATAATAAAACTTTTATGCGTGAAAAGTGCATTCATTTTGCAGTCTGTTTATCTATTACAATAAATATTGAGTGCAGTAGTTCCTTCAGAAAAAAAAAAACATCTGCCGTAGCATACAAAAAACACCTATTTCCCCCATGGTAGGGAAAGAATTAATGTAATTTATATGTTAGTTTTCTACTTTAAACAAACAGAGAACGAGCACTCGATTTGGGGAAGTGTTAAGAGCGGTCAAATACTGCCAAATGAATCTGCGGTGTTTTGGCATTTTTCCTTCATTTTTGTTTAATTAGACCCACCGGATAATTGGATCAATTTCATCAGCACCATCAGGGTCTCATTTACACAGGTCGACTGTACTGAGTGTTTAATCTGGTTCATGTCACTTTGATGCCTCTCCGGCATCAATATGAGTAATTGCCTCAAAAAAAGAACAAAAAAGAAAAACCAGAAGGCGGAATAAGATGCAAAGCTGCGCAATAAAATCTAGGAAGCAACATCCGTCACTTGTCGAGCGCATGCTACTCTGCACCTGAAGCGGAGATAGATGAGCAAGAGCATGTGCATCAATGGCACCATGTGCACGAGAGAACTATAGCGCGGACTAAATCATCATAGCATGGACTAAAATGTAAAAACGTGTAATGTGATCATTAGTGTGGGCCTTAAAAAGAAAGTTTAGTGCAGCCTGATGTGCCCTACATCAATGTGTGGAACCCACTACTGTAGCACTGTTGATCATTTTGTGTGACAACCGTACAGTTTTTGAGCACAACCAGCAAAACCAAACAGGCTTCAGAAGTGTACAGCAACTACATTTCAAACAGCATTTTGATCAATAGTTGTTGAAGAAGGGATGTTTTAGGCTGGAGCAATTGTTTCAACAAGGGACTTATCTTCACCAGGGCATCACAGCATTCTGATTGTGATAGAAAAAAAGTAGGTGCCAAAAGGGCAACAAACACATTTCTGTTACACTTTGGGCACTGCCATCAATACACATAGGCCCATCATGGTTGCAGACTCTCATAGCACCTTTAATATATACAGTTGAACCCACTTATAACAATATTCAAGTGCGACAAAAATTCCACTGTTATAACCGATAATTGTTATAACCGGGTTGCATGAAAAAGATCAAAATAAAGGAATTGCATAGCTGTAGTGAGAAAACTATAATGGTGGAGATGCCAGGTGCCTTCACCACCACCTTCCTCCGTCCGGCTGTTGATTCATTTGACTCGTTTAACTGTTCAACTCTGCTTCCCGCACACTCTAATCACGTGCAACAAGACACGGCTGTCGGCGTTCAAAAATGGCACTGCTATAACATGGCACTGCTATAACATGGCACTGCTATAACATGGCACTGCTATAACAACCGCAAAGCGGGGTCACGGGCGGAAAGTGGCATGCGAGCTCTGCCGAGAAATCGCTTAGGTGGCCTCAAAAGGGGCCTTTTAAAAAATGAGAGAACGTTGCCGCGGCCTCCCCTAAGCTTGAAAAGTCCAGAACAAACGCTGGGGCGAGATCGCCACAAGCATCTCGCCACGTCCTTCTCAATGGCTTACACGAGAAAACCAGAAGATCCATCAGCTCTGCTTGCTTTACGGGAAGCTCGCCGACAGCCTTCTCCAAGGCATCCCGGTGTTCTACGTAGTGCAGTGGAAAGTCCTTCGCGAGAACGAAGCCCCGGAGGGACTGAATAATCTGCAGGGCCTCCTGCGAGGACAACGTTGAGGCAGCTTGCCCTACCACGTCATCGCTGCCGTCGTCGCTTGCATCCAGACGAAGGACCGAATCCGGATTTTTAGCGGACGCGGACGACTATGCCACGGACCGTCCGGCTGCAAGCGCATCCACACGGCGGACGAGGCCCTAGCAGGTGACAGCGCAACCGAGCCGGATTACTCTCTACCGCAGCCTCTGCGCTGGCTAGCAGCCGACTGGTTTGAGAGTATTCGACAAAATGGAGGCCACCAGAAAGCGACGTTTGGCCGCGATGGCTGTTGTTCTGTCGGAGATTGACGAGGACTTTGATTTGTTTCCTCGAAAACGGAGTTGTTGGCGGAAAGACTGGATGGGAAGGAAAGAGTTGGGGGTCCAAAACCTGCTCTACGAAGAGCTCCTGAAGACTGACCTCGACGAATACCGGAGGCTACTTCGTGTAAGCAGAGAGCAGTTTCTGCAACTGCTGTCGCGCGTGGGCCCTCGCATACGACGGGAGGATACCGTTATGCGCCGTTCTATATCGGCGGAAACACGGCTGCAGGTCACACTACGGTACCTTGCTTCAGGTAAATGTCATACGTTTCCAAGTTATTACGAAGAGCGCCGCGGTAAATGTATATCGGTTGAAAACTGAGCTTGGTGCTGATCGAAGGCCGCTATACAAGTGTCTTCAAGCGCGCTCGTGTGGTAGCGTACGAGCTCAATCGCGCCCGAAATATCCAATGCAGATCCAGAGGGTTCGCGTGGAAGGGGTATAATGAGTGCACACAAGTTTTGTATGGCCGTGCCGTCGGCACCGGCCTTCTGCATAAACATGCATGAGACAATATTGATCTGTTTACATTTAACTGCACCACTAAGTGCGACTGCTTTTCGCTGATACTGTATTCATTTACTGCTCTGAAACAACCAGATATCAGATGTATTTGTACACGTCCTACTTTTTTTTTGTAGTCTGCTAGCGAGCAGTTGACTGAGATTTTTTTTTTTTTTTTTGCATTTCAGGAGAGAGTCACTATTCCCTGAGCCGACAGTTTAGGCTCGGTCATTCAAGTGTGAATGACATTATACATGAAACATGTACTGCCATTTACGAGGAGCTGGGAAGCCACTTTATAAGAAGGCCCCGCACGGAGGAGGAATGGAAATATGTGATGGAAGGCTTCAATCACAAGTGGAACTTCCCGAACTGCATTGGGGCCATGGATGGCAAGCATGTGCTCATAAAGAAGCCACCAAATTCGGGAACTATTTACAGGAACTACAAGAAAAGCTTCAGTATAATTCTGTTCGCTGTCGTCGACGCAAATTACCGGTTTTTGTATACTGACATCGGTGCACCAGGCTCAGAAGGAGACGCTGCGGTCTGGCAAACGACACCCCTACAGAAAGACGTAGAAAACAGAAGGGCAGGCCTGCCAGAACTTGTGAAGGTATCCAGTTCACCTGATGTGCTCCTTCCACCTGTGTTCGTAGCAGATGACGCATTTCCGATGGGACGGAATTTAATGAAACCTTTTGGGGGCACAAATCTGACAGAAGACAAGAAGATCTTTAATTACAGGTAAGGTGCATATTGAACATGATGCAGCAGATATCAGATGAAAGCTTGAACTGTAACAATGCATTTTTGCATCCACTAAAGTCTCCAAAGTTGCTTAGTTCATACTGCGCATGCTTCATTCTGTGTTGTTGGGATGTGCCAATGTTAGCATAAAGCAACTCCAGCGTTTCATTTCATTGCGTGGAAGCTCTTACGATGTAAGCAACCTAGTATTGCCTAAATTAGTGGCTACAAATATTCAGTGAAGCCTTAATTTCTAGTGAAGCTTTAGTGAAGCCTGAAGTTGTTAGTTGAGCTTTGTGTTAGACAGGTGGCGTAACATATTTATAATAATTTCTCTGCCATGCAATTCACGATCTCGATTAACATCTTTACTTTTCAGGTTGTCAAGGGCTCGCCGTGTCGTCGAAAACGCTTTCGGAATATTGGTGAACCGCTTCCGGTGTTTGCACACAGTCATCAATGCATCTCCAGAGAGGGTGACCGCCATCGTCAATGCGGCATGTGTTCTGCACAACTTTCTGGGCAACGATGTCATCAGTGCGCCAGACTTAAATGTCGAACCGAACCCTGCTGCGTCACTCCTGTCCGGCCAAGCAGCGTCGCGTGGTAGAATCGGTGCTGTTGGTGCTGCAGTGCGTGATAAGCTGTCTTCGTTCTTCAATGACATGGGCGCCGTGCCGTGGCAGCGGCAATTTGCCCACTTGGATGTGAGCATCTACAGGAAACCTCGGAAGTGAATACAAGTGTCAACACGGAAATGGAAAGAACATTTTATTTTTCCTGTATTTGATTAAACTTGCATGTGCTTTTCCATCACCTGCAGCATTTCGACTTGGCATGACAGCTGCCTTGCTTTTGGTATCGCCCGCATAGTCGCAGCGACAAGCTTTCCGAAGTGCTCACAGGCATCGTCAGTCATCGCAGGTTGTGTTGGCTGCATGTTTGTGGCTATTGTCTCGAGCACCTTTTGCCGCTGCGACCACATGTCCTCACGCGGGTTACGATTTCGTCGTCTTTTTCTGGATGGTGCTTCGCTTAAAGATGTACTTGGTGCTGCGGAGAGGTCGGTGTGTGGTTCATTGTCTCTCTCCGTGGTGCAGCCTTCATTATCTGGGCCAGCGTCATCAAGTGTGGCAGCCTCATCCACCGAGGCAGCCTCGTCCACCGAGGCAGCCTCGTCCACTGCGGTCGCCTCTGGTGTCTGAGCAGCGTCATGTGACACAGGAGGCTGCAACAAAGAGGTTCTGACTCAAATAAATTGTAAAAAAACAAAATTTCTTGCCTGCAGCAAAAACAAAGCAACATTTTACTGCAATTACATTAACGCTTGACAGGACCAAATTCGCTCTGATAACGCGTTATATTGGATGCATCCGAATACGGCTACAAAACGTGCAGTACATTATTGAACTCAGTTGAAATGACCTTCTGAGCACAAGGTGCATCTTGAAATAAAATTTAATATTTCGAGAGATTAGTAACTGGTTGCCTTTTCAAACATACCATTTCTGGCGCAGCCACCTCCTGCTGAGCTTGGCCCATTACTGAGCGGCGCACTTTAACTTTCACGGCATCCAGAAATTTTAATGCCTTGAAGAATTTCCATTTGCCTATGTAGACGTCGCTGGCAGGTTGGCCGCTCTTAGTGTGCTCCATCTTTTTTCGCTCCAGCCGGTATGTTCTCCTCTTGTTGTCAAAGAACCTCTTGAGCGCCTCTGCGAGAAATTCGGGTAATCAGTAACACTCACGTGGCAGCATGCATAAGGGACGGAGAGCACCATACGAAAAGCCTGGCACGAGCGAATTTTAAGATACCGTTCCAGAAGAGCAGGCCTGGTCTCTACCACAACCTTTAATGCTCCGCTAGGAAAATAAATGATGTTACTTTAAAGGCAGAGCGCCGTAAGGCCCGAGAAAGGCACAATCCGGCATGACTAAATCAAAACGAGCGCTACAGGCGCGATAAAGTCTGTCCGACGTACCGCTCCCGTGCAAGAATTATGTAACGCCAACGAGGAATCTAACCTGAATGCACTGTTGTTATGATTGAATCATTTCTTGCAGCCTGGGCATCTGTATTGTAGCGACGCTTTTACCCATGGTGCCTTATCGTACTTTTCACGCTTCGTAACTGGTCAAAGCGACCGTCCACCCACGTGTGAGCGACGCATGAATAGAACTGCCTATATAGAGCAAAAACACCGCTGCAAAATAAGGCCCCTGTATTGTTTACAATGTCAGTCACGGAAGAGGCAACGTACTGTCCCAAGTTACTGTAATATCGTATCGCTTTTTCAGGCACTGGAATATGCTAAAGCACTTACCGACGCTGTACGGCCCGTAGGTTGGCCAATTCTCCTTCATCTGTTCGGCGATCTGCTCCCAGATAGATTGTTTTTTTACGGTGTCCGCATAATCTGCGCGGCTGAGGTCCCACAAAGTTGGAAACTCTTCCACGATGTGGATGAAATAAAAATGTCACAGTTTCGCCCTAAGGGCGAAGCAATGAATGCGATAGCAACACAGCAATGTCATACGAAGTAAGGTGAGCGGCTTTGGTAGCAATATGAATTGTAGTAAACATGAGCTGATTAAGTAAGGAGGTGTGCTGCGGCGTAAGTAGACCGACATGACGAGACACTCGATGACCACGAGAAGGCGCATGTGAAACGGTGGTGTTGATGAGAAGCGCTTCCCGTGGGCAGCGCGTGCGAAGGGACACATCTGTAGCGCTGCACTGGCGATCCGGGCAGCATTGCATGTGTAGCGTGCGTTGGAAAATGTGGCCCGACTATTACTAACTGAATGAACAAGCGTGGTGTGAGCGCGCACAAACAAACATGAATAGATCACACTGAATGACTGCAGACAACGACCGTCAAAACTCTGGCAGCAAGCGGATACGCCGCAGCGGCGAACGTACATGCGTGCGGTCTATCGCTTCAACGGAAACGGAGCGCATAAAGGTCAGAGCCGTGTGGAGATAAGAGACGGTGCGAGCGAGCGACGATCGCGGTTCTTGGCAGCGTAGAAGTGCGCCCCCCCCCCCCCCCCCGCTCCCTCCGGCGCTGGCTTACCGCTTCCTTGCTTGCGCGTGGGAGAGATAAGAGACTGTGCGGACGAGCGACGAGCGCGGTTGTTGGCAGAGAAGTGCGCCCCCCCCCCCCCCCCCCCCTGCTCCCTCCGGCGCTGGCTTTCCGCTTCCTTGCTTGCGCGTGGGAGATTGAGTGCGTTCGCTCTCCGTGATAGCGCGAGTCCCCGCACGCTTGCGCTGGGGCATACGGCGCGCGGCGAAGATTTTATCTATACGGAACCTCACGGCGACGCCGACGGCGACGGCGACGACGACGCCGACGGTAGAAATCCGGTTGAAGTGTCCATATAATTGCTATCGCAATAAAAGGCGGCGTCATCGCACAAATTCATTGTTCAATTGAAGTGAACGACACCAGAAGCTATGAAGCACTGAAACGAGGCGCCAGCAAACAAAGCAATGATAAGCAATGCGGTTGTCCTCGAGCAGGAAAGAAGTGTACTGGTTGCCAGGCACTGCGTGTTTATAAGTTAAAGCTGCGGCTTTACCCCGCCAGAATCCGGATGTGAAAATCGGGTTGGCTTTATCCGTCCGCGCGGCTCCCGGACGAGGCGCGGACGAGGCAAATCGCTGATGTGAGGTCACGTGACGCGCCGTCCGGCTCTACAAATCCGGATTTGGTCCTTCGTCTGGATGCACCATAACCGACGCAAGCACGTTCACAACGCTCGCCTCATCGCTGGGAAGCACTCCGTATCCAAATCTATAGCAGTGCGCTTTCTTTTCACAGTCAACGTCGTGAATTTCCAGTGATGAGCGGGCGGATCAGCCGTCTTCCGTATTGGCGCCGAGTCAAAGGAGGGCGAGAAACAACGTGGCCAGGAATGACTTCGACGCAAACAGCTAAGACGAGCCCGAGCGTCTTAAACCGTTGGCAGAACTGCGCGGAATGAGGGGCCAGCAGCAATCTTGGAGCAGTGGGAAGCGCTATCAGGCTATCAGCGTAGTTGGCATGGTCCATTCTTGTTTTGGAGGGCAGTGCGGCATAGAGCTATATGCGCAGCCCATTCGTTTTCGGAGGGATGGAAGGGCGATAGGATAGAGGCGCGCGAGGCTGACGATGTGGAGAAGGCTGGAAAACAGAGCAGCGGCATGTGGCGGCCTGCGGCGGCTCGAATTTCTTTTTTTCTTTTCAAGGCTTTCGCATTCCCTTACCTTTTGGCATGGACACCAATGGCCTGACTTCATCGTTACAATCAATAATGCAGCCAGGGCGCATTGTAGTTAGCGGGTTATTTCACCACAGAAAACACAAGAGTTGACGGCGCAGCAGCTTCTCATTGTTATAACCGATATATTGTTCAAACCTGTATCACTATAAGGGGGTTCGACTGTATATAAATTATGATGAAGCAGAAGACCAAACACCGTTTGAAGAAAGATGGAAGGAACAGGCTGAAGACAAGATATCAAGGCACAAGCAGTTAAGGTTCCACTTATAGAATAAATGGTCACGGCCTATGGTGAAACACAACTGTATTTACATTATTTACAGTAATTGGATCGAATGCTGTCCATGGCGGACGCTGTCTCTTTCTTCTACTTTGTCGTCTTCTCAGTGCGTCCGCGCTCCCGCGTGCCAGTCAGTTGGCTTCTTCTTTTTCTCATCGAAGAAGGGTAAATATTCAATAACCTCCGCACCCCGGAGTGGCGCGCAGTTCGAGTCTGTTACAGCGAAGAAAGTTCAACTGGGTACAGAAGTTGGACGGGTTGGTGTATTACAGAGCCGTTTGGAAGCTTCACCGAACAAGTTCTGATATTTTCATCACGTCCTCGATGCACTTCTTGGATTCATCCCATCTTCCATAGTTGCCGTGGTGCATTTTCTTCGTAAAGGAGCACAAGATCACCAGCTTTCAGAGTGTTCGAAGCTTGAACATTGGCATAGTGCGCTGAGCGCAGGCTAAGAAGATATTCTCTCCTCCATCTTTTCCAAAAGTGCTCCAGTAACTTCTTGCGATGAAGCCACTTTCTTGTGACCGTAGATCTTGGCCCTGAAGTATCGACATCTTCGTTGTGATAAGGAAGACTTGTTAGTTGTTTGCCGGTTAAGAAATGAGCCGGAGTAAATATTTCCATTTCTGCTGGTGATGATGACAAGTAAGTGAGAGGCCTGGAGTTTACTACTGCCTCTACCTCATACAATACCGTCGTTAATTCTTCTGGCGTAAGCTTTGCCTTGGCAAGGATCTTCCCGGGCTGGTTTACACAGTTCTTATCAATCTCTCCCAGAAGCCGCCCCACCATGCAGCTCTTTCTGTGATCAACTTCCATTCTATTCTTCTTTGAGAGCAATAGTCTTGTAGCTCTCCACTGAGCAATACTCTTGCCAAGGAGGCAATTTCCTTTGACGCTTTCTTGAAAGCCTGCGCGTTGTCTGTGTATATTACGTCAGGCAATCCACGACGTGATAAAAATCGCCGAAACGTGAGCAGGAAACTTTCTGCTGACAGTCCGGTGGTTAATTCCAGATGTACTGCTCTTGTGACGGCACAAGTAAATAACACTATGTAGACCTTCGACGTACTGTCTTTCATATAGAAAGACAGTGCAGTTTCACATCGGACTGTGGCCGCAGCAGCCGGAAATCAAACCCAAGACTTCGTGCACAACAGCTGTTAGTTAAGGCACTGAGCAACCACTGCGGGGAACCAAGCTGTACGCAGTGCCCATGCTTCATGACTCCACATTTACACTATCTCACTTGTCCCCAAATATGAAGACATGCCGGCTTGGAGGGTTACTCCCAGGCCTGCATTTTATTATCTTTATTTTTATGTTGTCCCCAAACAGTGTCCCGCCGAACTAATGGTAGCCATTTTTATTGTTCACATAATTTGCCATGCGGCGTATTACGGTTAACTTACGGTATAACTTACGGTCCATAATTAAACGTTCTTGCGTTAGCATTACGACGCCCTCTTATAGGTTCCGGATCCATGATTTAACCCGCGTTCGCCACACTGCAAAGTGTTATTCAGGCGCTCACTCGACACACGTCCTGCTTCTTCGAGGAATGAAGTACAACAGACGATGTTCCGGAGTAGGCAATCATCGCTTGCACTTTATAGAGTACTTGTACCACGTGACCGACTTCACACACATTCAATTTTTTACACTTTGACAGTCCTAATGATGACTCATTAAAAATGCAGCAGAACATGCAGGCATGACTTGACGCCGACTAGGTCGAAGCGCCGTTTTTCTAAACTTATAATCCTCCTTGAGAAACACTGGTGGCGGTGGAGCGGGGCATTCCTAGAAGGCAGCTCGTTTCAGTTCGCTCCAAAATGTGCCTTGACAAATGCTGCGTCATCGGGCGAAGCTTTGCTGTGCGAAACGACATAACTAGGAATTACGTGGTGCTCAGAGTGGTAACTTATGGCCTTGTCAAAGCCTCTCTACCAAGCAATTATTGTACGCAAGTGGGCAAGATAAAAAAAAGGCGCCAGTCCGGTGTGATCGTCTCGTCCTTGTTTCTTTCGCGCTACTGCTCTTCCTTGTGAGTTTTTAACCATCCCACCCAAGAACATGTTTTACTAAATCAAAAAAGCGTCCGAGAACGCCGCAATCGCAGGGAACGGACAACACGCGAATACAAACCCAGAGAACCTCGTCGAGTACTCGGGAGTCGCATCACTATGCATAACGGCAAAAATCATTTCAGCAATAATAACACAGAAATGGCTCAGGAGTAATGTTTCTCTCCAGCCTAATGAGAGCCAAGTAACGACTTCGAAGCTCCCCTCACTGGCACGTCTCTTTCGCTGATATTGCTTTTTGATTTATTATTCCTGCCGAAGTTTTTCTCTTCGTTGTCTGAGTCCTGCCTTGAATGAGGCTGCGAGCGTTTGTGCGCACTTATATGGGCACGCGTGTACTGTTTTTGGGTGAATTTGTGTGTGTGGATTGGGCAGGGAAACTTGGAAGCTGTATTTATGAAGACGGTGCGTACATGGCACAGAGAAAGCTCCGGAATGTATACACTTCGTTTTCTAGTACTTTCCTCTTGCCATTTTGTATGCCTGCGGAATTACGTTTCCGGTTGTGCCTTTTTGCAAAGCTTAAACCTCACGCTTGTTCTCCCGAATCCTTGCTCACTCGGTCTCGTCGAATGGTCCTGTGTTGAGTTTTCGTGTGTCCATTATCAGGCACCGCACCTTTCTTTCTCTCTCGCTTGCTCTTGTCTCGCTCCTTTTTGGTTAGGATGTTAAAGGCGCAGCCCTGAAACACTTTTCTAAGTAATCATACAATGGCCTCTCTGTTAAAGAACGTCGCGTCACAACTCTCCTGCCACAAAAATGTCTCAAATCCTTCAAGTACAAATGATATAGACATAGTTATCACATCGATAAGCAAACTTCTCTCTACTGTCATCTCCACAAGCGCGCTGGAAGCTACACAGGGGGTATGGCGAGGGGGCAAGGCTCCGCTCAATAATTGATCGTCTCACCGGTGAGATGGCTCGTCGCGGCACCTCGGGGCAGTCGAAGCATCCAGTCGACGCGGCATGCCATTGCTATCTCAAGAGGCCTCGCAGCTATGGGCAGCTATAGTGTGTAGACCGGCAGTCCAAAGACAAAACGCTTTTTTTTTCTGTCAATTTCATATTACCGACATATATAACCTTAATTTATTTACCTAAAAATTACAAATGATTGCATCATTGAGAATGCTCTCGCGATCACGAAATCAGCCAATATCTGTTGGTGGACTTCACTGTTGCGAAGGCGAGCGCACTTGATTTTTCAGTTTTTTATTACACGAGGTAGTGAATTTCCTGCTACCCGCAGTGCAGCAATATTTGGCTCACAAGTTAACAGAAGCTTCTTCTACAGATCGGCAACGTTTTCTTCCTATGTTGAGAAAGTGTTTCGGGCCCCTTTAATGATTTGACGTCCGTAAACCACTTAGGTCCGCTCTGTTGTCGTTTGAGTCGTTTACCCCATGGCTCCGCTATGGAAGAAACTTCTCATTTTTGGACAAATTGGCGTGTAATAGAATAATGAAAAGACTAAAGGCGGCTACACACAGTCAAAAGTCGCTGCATTAGTTCTGCTTTCGGCTTGTTTAGGTCCGTAAGTGGTGTGTCTTATGAGCCAACAGCCCCATCATGTTATGTGAAAAAAAGTCGCAGGTTCCCCCGAAAGGCGAAGCATCAATTGCGATAGCAAATTAGTAGAGAGCTATACGTAGTAAGAATAGTAGTTTTATCGCCTGTATAAACTTGGACATATTCACTTATAATTGAATTAACAAACATGGTGTCAGCATGTACAAGCAAACATAAATAGATGACACTCGATAAATGCAGACAACCGCTGTGAAAACGCTGACGTGAGCAAGCGCAGCAGCAGGGAGCGAAGGTTTGTGCGGTATATCGCTACAACAGAAACTGAGCGGCGAAAGCACAGCGCATACAAACGTAGGAGCTGTGTGCACATCGCTTTCAAGATACGGTGCGCGCGACCGCTCGCAGCATCGCAAAGTACAAGTGCGCAGTTAGCAGACTAGAAGCCGCGCCCTCTGCCTCCCGGGTATCGCGCGCGAGATTGAATCGCCAGATCCCCATGCACCGGGTCACTAAATGCGCAGTTGGTTCCGGAGCACCACGGCAGCCTCCCTCCCTCGCTTCCATCCCCCACGGCCTTTCGCGCGTCGGACAGGTCACGTTTGCTCTCCGCCGTGCGTTCGCTCTCCGTGAAAGCGCGCGTCCCTCGTGCGCTGATGTGCCTCCCTCGCACATACAGCATACGGCGCCCTTGGACTTAATACGGAACCTCACGGCGACGGCAAACCCGCTTGGAGTGTCCATATAATTGCTATCGGAATAAAAATTTTAATTGATGTCCCTCAGCCAAAGAGAGACGACGAAGTTGAAATGTGTTGGCGTTACGCAGCTGAGCATGAACGAGGTCGGGGGTTCGATTTGTGGCCATGGCGGAGTCATTGTTCCTGTGGGACGGAGTGCAAAAACGCTCGTGCACCACACCTGGGCCCATGGTAAAGAACCCCACGACATCAAAATTAACCCGGAGTCCTTTATTATAGCGCCTCTGAAATTCACCGTGCAGTTTCGGGACGTTAAACCCTATTATTTCCTGTTGGACAATGTCGCCAGGTCGTGGCCCACAATTTTCAGCAAAGAGCTAACAACTAATGATGGTGGTAATGATGATTACATGCTGGGGTTCACGTCGTGTTTAAGTCATAGTTGTTAAGAGGTCTTTCACGGTTTCTTTATCTAACTGCAGCTGCGAATTGCGTTCTGATCTGGTAAGTCAACACTCGGAATATGAAAGGGGAAAGTATGTCCGATTTTCCAAAATGTTATCAGATCTGAACATCTTCTTTTGCCTTTATAAGCAGCCCTGATGTATCCTGTTTGTTCTCTAATAAGCTATTCGTTATGTCTTTAGAGGTGCTTTTACCCGCTGGGGGAAAAAGGGGGAAGCGAAAGTTCCTTGAGGTATTTTACCAGGGAAATAATTACCGGCTGTTACGTCACCAATAAAGTCATTTATTATCGCCCAGGCTAAAAAGACACAGTTGTCTTAAGAAGACTAAAAATGTGTAATGTTCGTCGTCTTTCTTGCTAAGTTACCAACAATGCAGCTCAAGATGGCGATAATGTTTGGCACGAAGATACGAAAGGTGTCCAAGAACATGGAGACGAGAGCTGAGTCACAGTTTCAATGATAAATTGTAAGGTACATGATGTTCTTTCGCAAGCCTTCACACTTAATCACTCTTCGTCGAAGGGGAACTACTTTCACCCCAAGACACCAAACTGTAAGGACAGGGACGGATTGTGACTCACATTGGGACGCAATCACTATAATTTTTTGACCAGGTGGAACCTAATCACGAATTTCAATTTACACAAGTAGAGTGGTGCAGTTACCAGCATGGTAGTAGTGCTATCCAACCTTCCCTCGTCTTAGTGTGGGTGTTGCAGACACCGTTAGCTCAGCGAAAGACTTACTTCCACATACCCACTCACCAAGACGGCGCGCCTCTCGGTCATGGAGGCCTTATTCACTCGCAACGGCTGGCATTTGTTTGCATCTCCTACTGTGAGGCGGTGTTGCAGCCGATACACAGTGAAAGTAGGAAGGCAGGGAACTTACAGCGGCGACTGAAGTGGTGCCCTTAACAGCATGTATATTACCGTAGCCAGTGACATTACAGAGCTTGAACGTTAGAAGCGGCTGAGTCTGCTCAGGTCATCGTGATTGCGTAAGAATATGGCAGGGCTCAGACTTGCCCAGATCACCCGCTTCGATCCGAAATCACCCTTGCAACTCACAGCACAAGAAGATTTGGACAAAGAGTTATTATTTCCCACTAAAGAGCCATATATAGTACTAATGAAGCCGTTGCTACGCCGATGCCCTCACTTTTGCGTCCTTGATAGCTCTTGTGTTGTTTTGGACCTTAACCTACAATAATGAATCAAATCTACGTGTGCCAGAACATGCAAAGCGCAGATCCACCATCGCTATGATCACTTACGTGCAGACGCGAGAACCCATGCTCGGGAACGGTAGATGCCCGTTCCCAGAACACGCATGCACAGCCGCTGTCCTGCACACAGCAAGCAAGCGTACGTGAGAGCACCGAAGCATTGTGGAGAGTCTCTACCGTACCCGAGTTTCATTCACGCGTGCGTGCATAATTCCCTTGTCACGGTAGTGAATATTCCCTGTGGTCCAGGTTGCCTGTGAGCTTCAGGGTGTTTGAGCGGGAACAGAATTACCTACGGCGACATGCAATTAGCGCGGTGTGCTTGTCTGAGCCAAGAGTGGGCCGGCGTGGCGACTGCATGCGTACGCGTGATGCAACTAAAATCACGAGCTTCGCTCGTACTCTTTCAATAGTGATCGGTAGGCGGCCTTCGTGCGATTTCCGGGCAGTTCTTGCGTGGATGCGAGCGCGATGGTTTTACACACTTGTGTTGTAGAAGGGAGGGCCTTCGTGCTGTTTTATTTCACTCCATTACTTATCTTTTAGCACTCCCCCCCCCCCCCCCCCCAACAACGGTGCGTGCTGTACTAGGTTTGCATACGTAGGTGCCCTCGTGTGTTGACCAGTCAGTTGTGATTTACACTCATTCGTTAACAGTTGGCCAGACGGAAGAGAGCGTAACAGCCATCAATCCAGAAGAGCCTGCTGAATATGATGTCCGCGCCTTGAATGGTCTCCGGCCGGCGCGAACAACGTTACTGGATTATCCGAGGCGGCCTATATGCGCGTGAAATTCCACAACCGTGTCCGTTGCTTTAATTAAAACGCGGTGATCTCGCACCGCTTACGCGGGTGGTGGGGTCATTCAAGAGGTAATTGGTGCATGAGGTGTAGAGAGGTGCTGGGTTCATCACGCGGTGAGCGCGCGCGCTTTGTGGCGACTCCTGTTATCGTGGCCTTCGTGCAGCCGTCATTAGGTATATCCACTCTCGACTTTCTTGCGTCTGTTCTACGGGGTTGCTCTTGAATGTGAACTCGGTAGCGATAACATTAATTAGTACGAAAGAAGGTGTCACGGTGCGCTTCCTCGTTTCCTTGGTAAGTGGTATGCGGATGAATCGGCAGTTCAAACCTCGTTTTCTAGCCTCCACACTTTGCCAGTCCATGTGCAAATGTTTCCTGCACTGACAGGAAATACATCCCCAGAATATGAAGCGACTTTTGATTAATTCTTTTATTCCGTCTGCATAGA
Organism: Dermacentor silvarum; assembly: GCF_013339745.2. Classification (NCBI taxonomy): domain Eukaryota; kingdom Metazoa; phylum Arthropoda; class Arachnida; order Ixodida; family Ixodidae; genus Dermacentor; species Dermacentor silvarum. The sequence goes on along the minus strand of NC_051159.1, from coordinate 58,676,513 downwards.
CTTCGCTAAAGCAGCAAAATCTCCGGCGCAAAGAAAACTGCGCAGCAAGCTGTTAGACCGACATCGTGGCGAAGCTCTAACGGCACAGGCCATCTTTCCGTGCAGCACATGTGTGGCCAAGAGGCCGGCGTTACTTGCAGCGCAGTCAGCAGAGCTATCTGTCGGCGCCGTCGTGTCGTGAAAGGCAACCCGCGCCAGATTTTATGTGCGTCCAACAAAGCAGTGCTAACGGCAGCTGACGTTTATATCCAGGAATCATCATCATAAAAACTTTATTATAGATATATCTAGGACGCTGCCACCCGCACACGGCTTTTCGGTGACTGAAAGGCGGGGTTTCGAGAAGCCTGATCAGTTCCGCTAGCGTCAGCGTCCCGTTTGTTGTCATTCCACACTTCTTTATAGATGCTTTTAAATCGTGAAACCTTTAATGTGCCATCGAAATTTAGGGACGCAATTGGCTTCGTTTCTGCGGCGTTGGTTAATTAACCGTAAACGTGGTGGCGGGATGAAACTGGCCATCCTTTATTTGCGCAGGGGTTTATTATCTTATATGATACTGCCGGCTGTAGCAGTGGGCCGGTTGAAGACGGAGACACGAGCGCCAACTTAGTTGGGAAAAGCCAGAAGCGAGAGCTCCGTGACCATGAGAGCACAGGCTGAGCCGAGGTGTCCGTCAGCCAGTCCTGTCTAGCGTGGACTCTTCACGCTTTCTGCCCAGTGATTCCATTTGTAATCGCAATACTTTACATATACAGAAGATAGAGCAAATGAATTCTGCAGAATAATACAGATATATTTGGAAATAACGTTGATAACGCTTATAAACTTTCGCAGACTGGCGCTGCTCATTTCTGTCATGCTGTAAAAGGTTCAGGGCAGCAATGAGGAACACGTTCCCCCTACGTTGCCCGCTGGCTCGCAGTGCTGTAAAGAAAGTGGGCATTCCAGGCACAATAAAAGACGAAGGTGTTTTAAATCATATCTTTGTAAATGGTAATCGAGACAAATTCTCCGTATTCAGGCCGCAACTGCGCAGAGAATGCATCTCGGATTATAGCACGATGCCCTATGTCAAAGAATCAAAGGCACTGCGGAACCGCTTGTGGTCAGTGGGCTTTAGTGATTGGCCTCGGCCCTCTAAGTACTCCTGTTTCTTTCTTTCTTTTCCCTAGATGATCATGAAACCTCTCCCCAGCCAAGTGTATTTCGCGCCACCCTGAGTCCTGTTTATCCTTGGAGATGAAAGGAGCAGAAACTAAGTCGTGAGGAGCATTCGGAGACGGCAGCATATCGGACACATTTCTTTTCCTTTTACGGCAATGTTTGTGGAACACAAAACCTTGCCTAATATTGGTTCGATTCAACACGTTGTCACAAAAAACAGCATCGCCACCTTTGTCGGTATGGTTTGCATGCCGTTGTGGGAAAGTATGAAGAAGAAACGGTCCGACCGTTCCACATTTGAGGCCAGGATTACATCGAGTGCAAAATTTCTGGAATGTAAGAAAAAAAATGCAATGCAACTCCAACTACGTATTGCCAACTGATTAGGTCCTGTTTATTGTTGCTTCGGAAAAGTTATTCGTTGGCGTCTTTGGGATTGACATTACTCTTCCTTTGGTACTACACCGCTGTTTCGCTGTTCCAGTAGGAAGGGGAAAACGAATTGCGCGTTCACAGAATGGTCTGACTTTTCATTATGCAGCTTTGTTATTTTTCAAGAGGACGAGTCAAAAATGGCATGAATTATTTTAAAGAAATATATTACGAAGTATTGAAAGCCGTGGCCATACGCCATTGTTTCAGTTCGAGCAACAACTAATTGCAATGGACTGAATAAACAGTTTCGGCCTACACAGAGGGTTTATGGTAACGACGTATGGTACAGCGAATGGGGAGGTAAAATGGAAAATGGGGATGAAGGGAGAAACACGGGGAAGAGAGCAACCTTCTGCATTACAGTGAATGTATATCGACACTCTTGGGCTTTACTTAGAGTTCCATGAATAATTTTATAGCAAGACTTTCGCGTCCTCTTCGCCGAGATTTACTGCTCTGTGATAGTGTGTTCCAGCGCGGAAACTATTTCACACTGGCACAGGAAGGGACACACGCCAGCGCTAACTTTCAACAGAACGTTTTTGTTGAAAGTTAGCTTTTGTGTGTGTCCCTTCCTGTGTCCGCATGCAGAAGTGCTCGGGGTAACACGCTATACCAAATATGTCGCACCAACCAGGCCAGAAGTCAATCCCTGCGAGATTTAGCGTTCGTCATCGTTTCGTCGCAGGATATATTTAAACATATAAATGCAGATACGGGGCAGAAACTTGGAGGTTAACAAAGAAGCTCGAGAACAAATTAAGGAGCGCACGAAGAGCAATGGAAGGAAAATTTTTAGGCCTAATATTAAGAGACAGCAAGAGAGCGGTGTGGATCAGAGAGCAAACGAGGACAGCCGATATTCTAGCTGACATTGAGAGAAAGAAATAAAGCTGGACGGGCCATGTAATGCGTAGGGTAGATAACCGATGGACCATTGGAGTTACATAATGTGTGCCAAGAGAAGGGAAGCGCAGTCGAGGACGACAGAAAGCTAGGTGGGGTGATGGGTGAGCCAACGCAGTGTAAAAAACACAAACATGATCTGCTCTTTTCACATAATGAACTGCCCACCCATTCAGCCCGTAATGGATACCCACACCAGCTACAAGCCCAGCTACATCAGATACCCACTGCCTACAAACAAAGATGGTGGCACACATAGCTCTTACTATTTGACATACAACAGTGTCTGCCTTGCATGAGACAACATATCTGCAGCTGATGGAGCCAGTTTTGTGACACGGGAAGTCATATTTGTTGCATTGCATTACCGTTGCCTGCACAAAGCATTTGTTACGCTTAGTCTCAGTTATGTTGTTCATTTGTGTTTCCTGTCCCCTGAAGAGCACAGTTTCTTGCTTGAAAGGGAGGATATACAAAAAATATACCTCCCTTCCACTCCGTGAAGATGGTTGAACAGCGAAGCTGTGTTACACCGAGTGTTACGTGTGCATGTGTTGCACGTGACGCAATTGCGTAAACACAAGTAAACACACATCTACAACACGAACTTATATTAAAACGTTGTGACGCGAGAAGAGGCAGTGACTTCCGATGCTACTTGACGAGTGTCCAGTTTTCTGGTCGAAGGCTGCCGAGCCCCTGCCAGACGCATCGGCTGCAGTCACGGACACCACGCGCTTTCGGCGCGAACGCGGGGAAACACGGTCGGCATCGGCTGCAGCTCTGCGCGTTATCCTCAAGGGCGCGCAGCACAGAAACACCATCTATGATACCCATCGCCTCTCCTCCTCGTGCCCAGCGCAGCCTCTTATTGGTCGCCTCCTCCCCCATCGCGTGCCCACTCATTGGTCGCCTCCTCCCCAAGCCCGCGTGTCCTCCTTTGCTGGTCACGTGACCTGCCCTCCCCGGCACGGCTCTCATCCTCTTCTGCAATTGTGACCTGCGTTGTACCGGCGTACGCACCGGCGGACGGACGGCCGGACGGCGCAGCCTCGACCTACAACAGCTTCGCTGTTAAAATTACAACCTATTCCTGCTACACCTTGATATCTGGTGTTCAAAGCAAGTGAACACGAAACGTTCAGAACCTTGAGCACTTAAGACCAACAGCGACAACCACATCATGATGTCTTCTTGTATTTTTACTGATCAGAGAAAGAGAGCCAAATATAAAATTAACTGCTTGATGCAGGAAAAGCACGAAATGACATGGGCGAATTGACACAAGCATGCAGGAGTCAGTAAAGCTGCGAGAGAGTCTAGTTGTTGTGAATTCATTCATTTCAGCACGTGGTGTGGGCCATGGAGCTTGCATGCTTCGGTGCAGCGGTGACGCTCATTATCCTCCATACTGTGATTCATTTCTTAGCAGAAAACCGAATGCACGCGCAGTTGGCCAGCCCTCTGCGAAGAGGTGCCGATATGGGCTTTGCATGGTAAATAGTGATCATTCCTCGAAACTGTGGTATATCGCTCATTCTGGACCATTTAAAAAGTGGGAGGGCATCCGCCATGGTGGCTTAGCTGCTATGGCGTAGCACTGCTAAGGAATGAGGTCACGAGTTCGATTCCCCGCGATGGCGGCCGTATCTCGATGGGGGCAAAATTAAAAAAAAAACAAAAAAAAAAACCGCTCGTGTGCCCTGCATTGAATCTCGGTAAAGGACTCCAAGTGGTCAAAATTAATCCTGAGTTCCTGAATACAACGTGCCTCACATTCGTATCAAGCTTTTGGCACGTAAAATCCCATAACGTATTTAATTTCTGTTGCGGTATTAAATGTCAGGCAAATCTCATCTATTCACTTGACCAAGGCCGCCGTGGTGTAGCGATTAACACTATCTGCTCGACTGATTGCACAAACCTCGAAACCAACTTGCTTGACTACTCGGATGTAGTCACTATATCTATTGTTGTGCCGAAACCAAAGTGCGTTAACCGACAGACAGACGCAAATGATAAGCGCATTTCTTGTGGCTCGATAGTTTGGCTAGCTGTATAAAGGAGAGTCCTCTGCGACGCTAAGAGAGAAGTCCTCGGCAGCTTCAAGTTCCTTAAACATTGTAATATTTTCTTCTCGTTTAGGAACCTATTCATTTATTTCAGTGCTACGGAGTTCCTTTGTTCAGATACTTCTGCTATTTAATGAAATTCTTTTTGAATGGCCACATATTCTGTGGATGATCAGTGCGAAATTCTTCGAAAAACATTATGCGAGCAGTCATAGACATAAAACGCAGCATTCACAGTCATTCAGAAGTTCATGTAAATGCCAGTCGGTCGTTCATTTCAACGACCAGCTAGCATATATGGTTTAGGGATAGCGCGTATACGTACGTTCTCCCTTGAGCCCGATAACAGACAACCTCCACAAGTGCTGAATAGCGAGAAAAAACGCAGCCGCCGTTTGTTATTTGTTCGACTGCCGTCCGCCGCATCTGCAGAACGAGAGTATGGGAATGGAAATGGCGGAGAGTGTTGAGTATCGGCGTGACCACACGCCGCGCATCTCGCGGGATAGGCCAGTGAGTCGCCACGGCACGCGACAAACGACCTACGCGTCGAGGTCGCGATAAATCGTGCAGGGGTCACGGCGTCTGCCCGTCAGTCTGCTACGCTCCATCGCGTTGCCCCTGCCTCTCTGGGGGGCAGCCGGTCTTGTTACTTCCACCTCGTTACCAGTGCCGCTGGAGTGAATCTCTTATCTTTTGGCATCCATTATGCTGCCCTTTCTTCCACGACGAAGTCCGTACACACACGAGCCTTCTGTGCGTATATGTATGATTCTTTTTTTTTTGCAATTTCTTTTCGTTTATTTCCCTAGAATGCCATTGTTAAATGATCTCTGATCAGTTTTTTTTCCTGGCAGGTTCGTCAAGCCATCGTTCAAGCCATCGTTCTAAGAAACCAAGAGGATGATTCTACCCCTAAACAGAACAGCCACCACGGTTCCGGTTCCGGCCATTCAGGCCTAGAGAGTTACTGTCAGATGCTGCGGACTGGATATGGCGTGGGCGCATTGGGTCTCTTTCCTCCTGTCTTCTGCGCTATACGGCCCCCTCGGCATCGTGGAAGAGAACGCCGTTGGCGGTGTCTTCTGAGCTCTTCTTTTTCTAACCGCTATATTGTGCCCTGCTAGGAGACTTCGTGTCGATGGGCAGCGGAAGTCACGAGCGATGGGCGCACGTTCTTCTACGTTATGGCGGGAAAGGACTGCGACGCTTTCTACCACGTTGGTTTGCTCTGTCTGCAAAGTTGCCACAACAGCGCTTATATTTCTGTTCATATCGTTGCAGCTCCTTCACCTATCGCAGGCACTGGAAACCTGGTATTCCAACAGGGGAGGGTATTAAGGCCTCATCATACCTGATAAATTATTTCTACCATGAAAATACTTTTCCTGTCCAAGGTTGATGGAAGGCCCGGCGTCGTCGTTAAATGAGAGGAGACGAATGGAGGTGTACTGGCAGCGAATGCTAGCGGTTGTATGGCGTAGGGGCGGCGTCGAAGTTATGAGACTCGAAAGAAGGCTGGAAGCAGCGGCAGATGGTGTCGGTGTGGCTAGAAGTGGTATTCCAGGTTTTTAACGGCAAAGACCAGTGGTTGTTACAACAGCGGGCTACGTGACTGATGCTGTGGCACTTTAAACAAATCAGCCGATCATCTGCAGTCCTTCACTCAGCCGGGTTATGTGGACGTGTTTGGAATCCTGGTTCTTGAGGCGGTAATCTGGGGCGATAGTCAGTTGTCCTGGAATTATAGACGGTGCAGACAGCGAAATTGAATATTCGCAAGTTCCTGCAGCACGATGTACTGAACCATGGAAAGAAACTGAAGATATGGGGAAATCGTTGAGCTCGTTGTTGAGAAGTAGCAGCAGCAGTCGCTTCAATTTCTCGGCGAGCAATCCGGGCCAACTCTAGCGGAGACGGTGGCGAAAGGCAAGAGGCCAATCCGTCTTCGCCCTACTACGTCGCAGTGGTGTTTGGTAGCAGTCCAATTGTCTCCCAGTAAGGCGGCTCAGACCATTAGAGTTATAGAATGGATAGCAAGAGAAGAGAAGTGCAGTCGAGGACGGCAGAAAACTAGGTGGGGTGATGAAGTTAGGAAATTTGCAGGCGCAAGTTGGAATCAGCTAGCGCAAGACAGGTGTAACTGGAGATCGCAGGGAGAGGCCTTCGTCCTGCAGAGGACTTAAATATAAGCTGATGATGAATGAAATGCAGCTATTGGCCTTTCTTAATGTGCCGGCATTCCTCAATGATGTCATCGATGGTCACACAATTTCGGCATATCAACTGGTTGAACGCGACGTCCGCTATTCTTTCAACAGGTCTCCAACCTTGTCTGACTCCGCCATGTCTGTCAATCATGCGATTAAGTGTCAACACGTCCTGAATGTACGACATGTGAGCTTATCCGTGGACGTCTCAGCTCAGGTGGCCTGATCTCTCTTTCTGGCTATCTTTCAACCCGCGGTCTCCCGAAGAAGGTCACGCAGTTTTTCCTTGCAGGTGTCTCAACTTCCATGATTGAATTAATGTAACATAGAGCCCCTTGCATGTTTGCCTGCGAGCGTAAGCAACCGCTTTGTGCTTTCGCCTTGGTTCGAACGTTATGTGCTTTCAAAGACAGTCATTGCGGTATTGCCGGCGATGACCTAGCCGACGAAATTGCTAGGAACGCACACGAAGGAATGAACCTTGTTTCTTTACCTTTATTGAGGACTCACGCCGCACAACACTTAACCAAGCCCGCGGGCCATATGACATTTCAAAAGTGGCAGACGTGAATTCGCTCACCATCGGTTGCATTCCCTCTACCCATCTGTATAACTGCGGCTGTTACTTGGTCTTCAACGGCGTGAGGATACACTGCAGCGTTGCTTACTTCTGAGCGTTGCATTCACCACTTCATATTCATTTTATTCCGGACACTTCAGGCGCATTTATTGCGACGGCGTCGTCGTTATGTCACGTATATAGTACAAGAGCGATAACACCACAGCCGCGTGCCATATGCTGTATGTGCGAGTGAAAGCGTGCGAGGGGAGCGGGCCATCGCGGCTCAATTTCGCACGCACAAGCGAGGAAAGCGGGATAGCAGTGCGCCGTCTTCTGTCGCGCCCTAGGTTCCGGGGGGAGGGGAGGTAGGGGGGCGTCGTTGTTTGCTCTTGAATGTAGGCTCCCTAGTAGTGGTGGACTGGTAGTACCCGGCTGGGTGTTGGCGCGTGCAGGACGTACGAAATGAAGAATGCATCGAGCCTTTTTGAGTGTTTGTAACGTCTTTTCGTCGGTTAATTGTGAAGGTATGCTGAACGATTCGTCAGGTTTTTTTTTTAAACAAGTCTTGAACTTTAAAATAAAAGAATATTGACTATCATGTTTAAAATTCCGTAACTCAACAATAAAAAAATTGTGTAAATATTTAGTGAACTGCACTTAGCAAACAACCAGCGAACAATATTGATGTTACATAGAATAGGTTTGAATATACCACTAATTTGTGAGTAACACTTTTGCAAAACCCTCGAAACCATTGTAACAACTTCATGTAAGCTTCAGGCTCATACATCAGATTGGTCCGCTTGGGAAGCCACAACAGATTCCCTTGACATTAATGCGATATCTCTTTTTGTTGCAGACCTGTGTAGTTGTAAACTTTGTGCTTCTGTGTTTTATAAACGTCTATATTTGGCAACTTCGATTAAATGTTTACTATCGCAACATAAATTTTGTTTTCTAGAATTAGGCTTTCTAGTGCATCAGCTTTCATTTAAATGGGTCTCGCGGATGACTCACATCCGTATTTGTGCTTCTTACATGTATTTGAATAGGGAAATAAGAGCTGACCCTGAGCTAAAGCATCCTCCAACCGATCGGGTAAACTTTATCGCGACAACAAGCACGTTGAAACAAAAACAGCTTTGTAGTTTCACACAAATGCGAGAACGCTCGGAAACAAGCAGTCGAATTAATATCTCATAAAGCGTTACCACCTTCAAGAGCCGCGTAGTGTCTGTGACAAATACCATTGTAAAAACATGTTCCTTCGGGTAAATAATTGTTGTTAAAAGCATTTCAACTCACGCAGGCATATCGTATCACAATATGCGTACAGATTATTTCCTCGATAGCGGCACTGATGAAGTGCAAATACATTAGCATTCAGCACCTCCGCTTCTACACACAGAGAGAGAGAGAGAAAACATTTATTTAGACCGTCGAGTTGATCTTGAGGACGAGTAGGTGATGTCCTCATTCCAGGAATCCACTGGCCATGGCTGCTCGACGTACTTGCTGGACGAGAGCTTCTTGTTCCGCCAGGGTATCGCCGGTCAGCTGTACCTCCCACCGCTCAAATGACGTGTTAGGCGTCTTTAAATGTTCAGGTTTGCCCCCGCACCTCCACGAGATGTGAAAGAGCGTAGGGCGGGTGTCGCCGCACCAGGGGCAGATGCCGCGATATGTTTGTGGGTATATTTTGCTGTATCTGTGTAGGTTTGGGAATGTGTTTGTTTGGATAAGTCTGCGGGCTATTGCCTCTTCAGTGCTGAGCTTTGTGCTACACACAAAGGGCGCTATAACGTAAAGCTATTCCCCCAAACCGTTTTTATTCCAAACTCCTGACGTCAAATTTACGTAACCACCGACGCAAGCATCGGGTGGTGACCCGCAGCGTTGTTTGAACAACCCAATCAAACAATCTCCGCGTTTATCGGAGGTCACCTTTGTTCGCTTTCAAAACCAATAATATTGTCTACACTCAGCGGTTTTTCGTATGTAATTGGCTGACGAGAGGCGAGGAGCACGCTCTAGTGGAGAGGGCTTCCGTGGGGCCGAGCCAGCACAGTGAAAATCGATAACCTCACGAAGATGGTGGTGCCGGCTCCTCCGATTGGTCCGTTACGCCTTACTTAGCTTGCGGTGGCTGGTCGAAAATCGAGGCGGCGTGCCACGGTAGGATAAGAATGCCGCTAAAACAGATCCTCAGCAAGGAAGAGTTGGTAGAGCGATGTCGTATGCATGTCCAAAGGGCTCGATAACGTTTTACTGCCACGCAAAAAGGTTTATCATGCGAAAATAAATACATGCTCACCGGCAGGTGCGATTAGCGATGGCCTCAACGATCAGAACGCAGGCATCTTCTGTTCCTTTCGGAACGGGGCAGTTTGTGGCATTCAGAAAAAGTTTCATTTTTGTTCGGGATATTAATGCATTTTTTTTCGCGTACCCGTCACTTTGACGTGGTGAGTTTTCGCGGTTTTGTGAGGTCGCGTGACAGACAGGTGAAGTGGGCGTAGCAAGGAAACATTGGACCAATAGCAGACGGCTAATGGTGAAAAGGCGTCGAGTCAGGAATGATTATTTTACTTTTGGGCTGTTTAATCATGCATAATCAGTGTGTACACGTTATATATCAGATGGGGAGCTGTTTTCGTGACGTCGCGTGACAGACAGGCGAAGTTGGCAGTGGCCTGAAAATGTTTTGACCAATCGTGGAGGCTGATTGCAGAAATTGAAATCAGAACAGTTTGGAATCATTTTACGTTATAGCGCCCAAGGTGTCGTAGTTTGGTTCTGAATAAAAATGCTCGAATAATGCGCAGTGCCTTTGGAAATGATCCAGGAGCATGCGGCCAACCTAGAACAGAACAAAAATGCGTAATAGCGTTCTACATAGCTGCCAGGTGTAAAAAAAAGTGCACACTTTTATGCACTCGCCGTTCACATTGAGAAAATAAATGCTTTCACGGCTCCACTATCTTGTCTTTGGTGAACGTTAATCACTGAAGACGCACTCATCACTGCTTGCTGAAAGCACTAGTTGGTGAAGACGCGCGTAGGGGATAACCATCGCGCAGTTCTTTTCCGACGTGTTAGAATATCTCCCGAGAACTACGAGTAGTAGGGTGGCACGGAAACTTCCGGTGCGCCAACATGTACAGTGGGATTGGTCTATATACGCGCCCTAAGGAAGTTCAATGCTGGTTGTCATGATCTATCAGAGATCAGTTTCTGTAGTCAACCTTCGCAGCTGTCTAGCGTTTCAAGTTCTTTTATAAAGGTAGTACACTGATTCCTGAAATTTCCCCTTCGTTACTGTGTTAATCCCTACATTATAAATTGAGCACGGCCATTAGCTTTATCGTGTCTCTCACGAGAGGCTGCCATTCAAAATAATGTTAGCCATTACTTCGTTCTGACTTCAAGCCATCATGCTTAATCACTCGAGAATAGAGTTCACCAGAGCGTAGATAATCACGGCGACGTCTAAGAAGAGATTAGCGCAACGCCTGCAACGCGAGATTAGTAGTTAGCTGGTCTTGAAGGCCGTGGTTCGCCTGGAGCGTTGCCTCAGCGTCGCCTCACGAGCAGAGAATAAGCGAAGGCTTAAGCTCGGGTGTGATTATCTAGGAACCGGCTAATATATGCAAGCTAATGTACGGGGAACTCGCTTCGCTGGTGCATTTCGGTAATTGGAAGCGCATTCGAGCTCGTTTGGAAAGATTTATGGGAAGACGCACCCGGGTTTCCTGTATTTGTAACCTCGAAGTGTTATTGTTAGGCTGTTTGAGCTATACGCGTGAAAAAGAATGTAATCCTTCACGGAAGAAAATTACGATCCAAACTTTCAGAATTTTGCCAGGTTGCTAAACTATACTTTTTTTTTCTTTTGCTCGTTGAATCATTTGCTCACCCCACTGACGACAGAGGTCGAGCCACGTTTTCTAAAGAGGAGAAGAAGCACCGAAAGATAAGAGCACGGAGATTGCTTATTTTTGTCAAGATACGTACAACGTCTGAAAGATCATTTTTGTCCACGCAATAACTGTAAATTTCAGAATTTTATTATTCTTCTAACGTTTATTTGAATAAGACAATAATAATCGGAAATGCTTAGAGGAGCTCTTCCTGGGTCAATGTAGTGACTAAACGCCATTATATAAGCACAAAAAGCATAGGGACGGGCGTCACAAACGAGTGCTTGCCAGGTCATGTTCCTGTCGTACGCAACCTCTCGCACAGTCTCAATAAGAACTGCTTGCGTCAACTGCCGTATTTTTTTGCTCCTTAGATCTTAGTGTGGCACCTATAATCAGCTGTCTTATTCTAAGTTGCCATTTCCAAGATTAGATTTTTCATTGTCGTCTACCCATCATGCAGATCATGAAAGATGACGTACGGCCAGTGCAAAGGTAACAAAAAAAAAAAAGGCAGCTTGTTTTAAGAAGAGTCGCGAATACAGGCAATTCATGAATCAAGTTTGGGTAAGTACCGCTCTTATTCGCCAGCTTCATCTTGTCTGCTCGTTTTCAAAAGCACTTGCACGACACCATGTACATCAATCATATCCCGAGTGGCATGGCAACGGAGTGCTTTGCTGAAATCGGCGATAAAAGCAATTCACGTCCGAACAATCGTGGTTTATTTTCTGGGAGTCTTCCCCTCCCCTATAGACGCTGCCGTATACCACGAATCGGTCGAGGGAGAGAGTGTTGGAGGGAGTCCTTGTTCCGAATCGCGTTAATTAACGGCCGCGTAAAACGTCGCTGCTAATTCATCGCTGCGGAGAATCGGCGGGAGGTGAGGGGAGCGAGAGAGAAAGGCAGATTGGAATGAAGGAAAATGCAGGGATACCGGCAATAAGGAAGGGAAGACTGTCTGCTGATGCACACGGAAAGGCGGACGTCTCGTGTCCCTGTAGTTATGTGTGTGTTTGCTGCTTTGATGCAGCAAAAAAAAAAAAAAAAAAGATTACGATAATAAAGCACACAGTTCGACGCCCCTTCCATTTATTCCCCTTGAGGGATAGTCGATGCATCTGGCTTGCTCGCACCGTTATTCATGGTCTTGTCCGTTTCGCGATGTTTTTTTTTTTGTTTCTTTTTTTGAATTCTTTATTGTCAAAACTTTCCGTCGTAATCTCTCCTGTTCTCGTTTGTCGTTTGCAGAGCATGCGTGCTCCGCCCGCAATTAAACCGATGTCATTTTGTTTCCGAGTCGTAGTAATTAGCGGGAAAGCTGATTTAAACGGAGTGATTGTGGGTGTGTGGTGCACGCAAAGGGGGGCGGAAGGTTGCTGTGGAAATGTGAATCCGGGGCCCATCTCCCTTTTCGATTTCCTTGATTGGACGCGCCAGTTACCGCACGCGACGCGACCACCTTTTGTCAAGAGGGACGTGGCCTTTCGGAAGCTTAGTTCTGAGTGGCTGGTGAAAAATGATAAAGAAGAATAGCAACGAACGAACTTGCACGCACGCGATGAAGTTCAGAGAAAACACCTATGCACAGCATTTTAGTTGGTGCTTGCAATCATGGCGACGATTATTAGCAATTAGCTAAGAGTGTTTATTATCATCACGAGATGCTATATAGTGAAATAAAAGAATGCATGTGTGCACGGTTACACGCATTGTTAGCACATTTAACCCAACCGCAGCTTCACTAAAAAAAGTGAACTTATTTTTTAATCAGATGCGCGAACTGAAACTGATGTGTACACTGGAAAATTCGCAATACCAAGTTTGAACTGCAGTCCTCAAGTTCAAGTAATGTTCATAGGTGGATAATGCCTGATTTCTCTCCCGCGTGGAATTCTGTAGGCATGGACCATTTACATGTTCTATGGATTATTGCCTCGATGCGTGGAAACCGAAATCCCTCGACGAAGCAAACAGCTTGACCTGAATTTTCAAGAGCTGTCAACTTACTTGCTGCAGGGGACGAGTGCTGACCGAACCTCTATTCATTAGAAAGCAGAGCGTGCAAGACACACAGAGATAGCATTCTTTCCACGCTGCGGTCTTTACAGCGCTTGTTTTTACTTTTGTTGGCGCTTGAAGGGGTGTTGGCGTAAATATCCCTGTGGGCCAATCCTTGAAGCAGTGGAATCATGATTGCAGTGCACATTATGTGTCCGTACACACGCAGGGGAAGTGGGGCGAAAGCTATGCACAGTGTACAGGCAGCGCGCAGCAGACGAAACACCGCGATGAAGTCACGGCGCATGTGCAGTAGCCTGCAGCTGGTGGGAGCTCGGCCGAGCAGGAACCTCAGGCGCCTGCTGCCGTCACGGACACCGCGAGCGTTCGGCGCTAATGCGGGGAGATGTAGAAAAGCGGTTGGCGTCGGCAGCACCTCTGCGCGTTGCCTCGTTGGTGCTGCTACAACTTATTTCTCTCTCTCGCTCTCATTTTCTCTTTCTCTCTCCCGAGCACAGCGTGCGACGCTTCGCGAGGTGGTTGCTAGGCGACGCTTTGGCAGGCAGCTGTGGCGTTGCTGGTTGCCATGGCTACGGCGCGGCTGGCTTTTCATAAAACGCACACATTTTACGGCTGGCTTAAACAGCTTCGCTGTTAATAATGGTCGAATAAGAGGAGGCTATCAGAATACAGTCGCTTGGGTAGGGCGTGATCACTTGCGACGGTCCTTTTTAATTTTGGCTAACATATTTAAAGCTTTCTTTGTACAATGACAGCTGTGTAGCAGCAGGAAAAATAAAGCTGCTATTAGAGAAGTCTAAAGTTCACCAGAGAAAATGGGCAAATGAAGCGTATTTACATGAAAAGATCTCAGCGCTTCGTTGTGTACGATATGAATTTCTTTCCCTTTCGTACGTACTCTTCTGTAGGCTGCAGTAAATATAGAAATGGTATTGTTAACTACTGCCTTTGCTCAGTGGCTTAGTTGTATTGCGTTGTGTCTTTGTTCAAGTGGTAACAGGCCCGGAAAAAGGCTTCTGATGAGGCTGGAATGTCATAAACGCTCGTGTCCCATGCTTAGGCTAGAGGTTAGTGAACCCCAGGGTATTAAAGGTAATGGTGATCCTCCAGCTAATGTGTTTCTTTAGGGCGTTCTACAATGATCATTCACAATCAAAATGCCTATGGTAAAAAATATTAAACCACATTAGCTCCCATCTCGCTCATCGCGATCGTGTATTCTGTGACTATTTGTTCAGGAGTATATTGTCGTCTTTCCGTTCGAAAAAAAAAAGTTTAGAAACTGCTCCCTGACCCAGCCGTCATCGCTGGTAACACATGAAGAGCAATTCAAAAACATGTTTTCTTTATCGTACGCGTGGCGGTACCATTCGACAGCCGACCCCTAGCATCGATCATTCCACCGCAAATCATACGTCCCACATCATTTTCTGCCCGATGGACACCGAAACCATGTACGATCTGGGAGGTCAGTGGATATTGATCAAAGTCGTGTTCATCAGCCAAATTCATTCCAGCAAGTCCGTTTCGGCGACTTTTCTGGGAGCGTTGGACATAAAGCATAGCTTAATCGACACCTCGGGACTGTGCTGCCAGAAGCAGCAGCAAGAGAGAGTTGAGCGGAAATTTCATGTTCCTCGCTCACTGCTCAGCGGAGACGGCGAGTCAACCGACTAAAAACGACATCGAAAATGACTTACGCAGTTCGATACACGGGTGGCTATTGATTTGGTTTGAACTTCGCTTTTCCGCCGGAGCGAGCATTTGACCCGAAGCGGCGGAAGCAGTTGCGGACATGTAGAAAATGTTTCGAGAGAATAACACCGGAGGGGTCGTGCCCAGCGTTGACCGAAACGAAGCGTCGCTCGACTGCATACGTTTGTAAGACAGCACAAAAAAAAATACCGCAGCAAAATAGCAAAAAAAAATGTAGGCAGTTGCTTTTACACTCAGCCAGCTCGGTTCACCGAGATCGAACACAAAATTCACGGTCGAAAGCATCGAGTGGCTGAGTTCGGGTTCGCGATTTTCCATTATCGGCGTAGCAGCATTGATCCAGCTTTCCATAATTTCTACTGCTGTTTTAAAATACTTTTGTCTTTGTACCGCCGTTGTGGGCTGCCTTTTTTTTCTGCAAATTTGCTTTCTTCCCTACAGCTCTCATGGCATAGTCTCTGCAGTCTCGGCACTTTTCTTTTTTTTTTATGCCCTCTCCGTTTCCACCAACTCCTACTGTGCCACATTGTTTCTTTCAATGCGATCTAGCGATCTATATTGAGGAAAAGAAATGTAGGAACGAAAATTATAAGTAAACATTCTGATGCCCCACCTGTTGTGGTTCACGGAACAGAACAGGATGCGACAGCAACCAAAAACGCGCACCATCGGCGGGGAACAAAAAAAAAGAGAAAAGCAAATAAAAGGAAGGCTGTGGAAAGGCTGTGGAAAGCACGAAGAGTTTCGATTTTTGGTAAAGCTACGAAGCAGTTATAGAAATGACGGAGTCGCTGTCCAAGAAGCCCGCTGATGTGTTTTATGGAAGTTGACCGTATTCCTGTTTTATACATAGCGTAAGTGAGAAAGTTAGATTGCTTACGCGTGCCAACACTGGTTTACTTCGCACGTGTTTCCCTCTGCTATCGCCTTCCTCTGTGTCCTCCTGTGTGTGACACCACTCCAACAGAAACATCAGATTGTTTGGCCATGTAAATTGGCGACATTGGACGCAATGGGACTATGGACGAGAATTTCGCCGTGTTCTAGCTCCCGACTTCGTGACATGATCGATAGCTTCGGACGCGCTTCGCACATTATGTGAGTTATATTTCAGCAAAGTGTAAGACTTGCACAGGCTGTGCTATATGAGGAAACATTGAAATCGCGCTAGCGAAGCTTCGGAGGGAGGTCAGGCTAAACGTTGGCTGCGTAGATTTGTCTGGATGCGAGCACAGCAAGAAGCGCGTATCATAATATGCTGCACATGCACTACCACAACCGTAGCAGGTAATGTAGTCTTGTAGCATGAAAGAAAATATGGCTTTTAGTGGACATTACTGCAACATGAAATTGGAAACAATGCGCACTATTGGGCATGCGACCAAGTTTGAGGCATCACAGGATAGCGGTAAAGATCACGCAGGCAGGCAGAACACACAGACGCTACATCGGTGCTGTCAGTTAAAAAAAATTAAAAAAATCGTAGACCTGAGTAAGACGGATGGGGCATTTTGCATTTTGTATGCCTGAGTGACAAAACCTAATGGCAGTTTTGCCAATACCCCCTATTGAAAATGTATCTTACGAGATTGCACTATGTGCCAAAAACCCCGAAATCTAACAAAGATCCCTAAGCGCAGTCTGTCAAAACGCCACCGGTAATGTTGATAAGTTGCCTGTGACATGGTAAGGGAATGGTTCAAATCGATACACACGCAAATACTGCATTTGGAACATGAATTCGGCATTACTGATTCAGGTTGGTTATTCTTCGTTTCCCCACAATACACAATCTACCTTCACAAACATTCAAAATGCTATTCATGATCACTCGTACACATTCTAGAGTGATGAGCAGCTCGACTGGATCTAGGTGTCAGCGAATGTGAGGGCGAACGCGAATGAGCGCAAGGCAGTGTCAGTGTCGCAGTGTACCAGTACATTCGGCAATGAGTATCCTCGCCTAAACTCACACAAACTCTTTGAAAACCCATGAATGAAAGTGTGAGAGCGCCATCAAGCGTGAGTGGGAGAGAGCGTGAATTGGTCTAAAGGGTATACCTTATTAAAATACCAATGAAAGTCCGATATTGCTAATTCACTTGCCATATCGAGCTCAGGGTTCTGTGATCTGTCTCGAGTCGTTTTTAAGAATTAGGAGCTGTTTAGGGCAGATGAAAGAAACAATTTGCCAAATGAAGGACAAATATTTCTTTTCAACATTTTTCCTCCACGGTGCGGGCTTCGGCGAAACGAATTTGCAAAATTCAGGGTAAGGTAGCGAACCAGGTGCCCCCTGGTTGACCTTCCCTCCTTTTTTGTGTAATTTCTTTCTTTCTTTCTTGATTTCCTTCTCTACTGCAGCTTGTGATCCGTCTTTGCATACCATAACCAACGTGCACATAACATAACCAACATAACCAACGTGCACACCGCATTCAACGGGAATGAGCGAATGCTCACATATGATCAGATGTCGTCCGGTACTTTTCAGGAAAATCACTCTTCGCGTGTGTGTGTCTCCGAAGTCTTGCTCGACATGGCAATGCGCACAATATTCTCTCTGTTGAGTAGATTCTTCTGTCGAGTTCCTCGTTTGTTGTCTTTTTTGCTTTTCAAGCAACAACTTCGCATTTCCGGCGAAACGGGCAGCTTGCATAGTAGTTGAGAATTTAGAACGGGGAGCGAGAGGGAAAAATTGGCTGTGGTTTAGCTATGGTTATACCTAGTCGAGTAGGACAGCTCAGACCCCCGGCTGCATTTAGGGTCCGCTTGTAGTTAGACATGTTGTTATTAAACTTACTGGTTTCCCACTAGACTAAGAAAGGAGAGTCGTTTTGGTCAACCAACGTCTCTTCAAAGCGCTGTCTCCTCTTCACTTCATTTCTACGGTGATCCCTGGCCTCCTTCAGGGTGGCCGACTTCTCACTATCTATACTGCGGCCTCAACTATGGCTGCGGTGACGCGAGCTCTCCCCTTCTATACTCCCGGTTATCATAGCTGCGGAGCGCGGGGGGTGACGTCATACAGAGGGCGCAGCGAGCGCCCAACGGCAGGAGCGGTGGCCGTGCGGCGACCGCGACTAGGCGAGTCGCCGGAGAATCGTGGCCCGTGGTGTGACGTCACCCACAGGGCACGGCGAGCGCCCATCGGCTAAAGCCAACACCACCTATATAGCACAAGGCCTGTTCACTCCCATCCGTGATGTCATACTACCTGGCCCGAAATTTCCATTGCCAAGGCTGGCGTGACGAAAGCGGTGACGTCAAAATCACTGTTGCTTAATCGGGAGCGTCTCCATTTCTATGGCAGTCGGGTCAGTTAGCATGGCGTCATGGATCTGAGTGAACAGGCCGTGTGCTATCTAGATGGTGCTGCTAAAACCCCTTCATCTTGAAAGTAGCGACAGTGTCCACCGCGCACGCGCTTTCCTCCTCAATTCTCCTCGAATTTATCCCCTCCCCGGGCCGGCGCGGTGCGCACAGCGCGCTGAACCTTCCAGGGGCTTGCGGCAGCCGCATTATAATCACTGCGCGCTTGTTTATTCGGCCCTTTGAGGCGTTATTGAGGAATTTATCCCTTGTGAAACTGTCATGACGAAAGTACGCTTACAATAGAGCGTCGTGACAATTTTTTTTGAGGACGCTTCCACAAAAACAAGCAGAAACCCTCCGAAAAAAATGAGTACCAAGCAGTGGCTGAGCGGTTTTCCTCTAGGTCGCCATTTGAGTTGTCCGTATTGCGGAGGTGTATTGAGCGCATCTAATATAACCAGCGTAGAGTAAACACGAGAACTTGGTTTATAAGCGTGGCTCTTAAAAGGCTCAGAGAAGGTAACCAAGAATAAATGTGAAAGTTGACTTAAAGCGAATTCCCTGAAATGAGTGGGCTGAAAGCTTTTGTACCAATTCCACTGTGCAAAATACGTGCTGTGTTTGCGAAAGAGCCAATATAGGACTTAACACACGCGCCTGTATTCCGACACAATTTAACGACAAGAAACTGTATTCAATCACCTCTGGGACTACCCGAAGTCTCTCTCAAAATAAGTTGATTGCTCACACGGAAACTTCTCAGACTATGGCACTTGATAATTAAGTTACAGAATTCGAGATGTCAAGTTTACCAGATTTGAGGGAGATTATGCGAAGCGCGTGGCTTGTATGAGCATCCTTTATGAGCATCTGCGAATGCCAGATACGTAACTTCACCTCCGTGCGTATGACTTTTTACTTCACGGCGGCTGCCAAGATGTCATTGAGCGGTTGTTTTTTTTATTTATTTTTACTTTCGCTTAACCAACTCAAGTTCATATGCCTATATGCAAAAAACAGGACAATTGTTTCGTTTAATTGAACAAAATAATACTTATTCGCTCTTTTTCGCACGGTGGAAATCGCTACCAGTATTGCATATCTGACGGCACGGAACTACAAAATGATCTAGGCGGCGCCGAAATTTGTGGACCGGACCGATAGGTGGTTTGAAAAAATGTACCACGTTACCTACTAAAATTTCTGCTTAGCGCGCACACGCACACACACGCACACGCGCACTCACACACATACATGAACACGCACACACACACACACACACACACACACACACACACACACACACACACACACACACACACACACACACACACACACACACACACACACACACACACACTCACACACGCACAAATACACGCACACACATACACACGCACGCACATACATACTCGCGCACACACTTAATTACAGAACAGGAATTACAGGCATTAACTTGTAAATTACATACATTTGAAAACTAATGCACGCGCGAGAACACAAGTTTTGTCACGGCACGAAGAGTCAACAAAAAAGTTCAGCGACTCACTTGGAAAGAAGAAAACAAAGAACTATAGGCACAGTTATAGGTGTTTTGTATTGAATTGAATGAAGAGACCGGCTATGCAAACTGCATTAAAATCTCCATGCAACTTCACCTGCAAATATAAGAAAAGCTGTAACACCTCGCAAAGAACGACATGCTTAGTAAGCACGAAATCCTTTCTCCCGATGTAATGGAGCCACTGCTTCTGGCGCACGGCATTCCGTTCTCCTCGGGGGATAGAAAATAATGCTAGCCCTTTCTCTGACCGGCTGCTGCATTGAAACGCGCAGCAGCAAGGCATTTCCACGGAAAACAAAGCTCAGATTCTTACGGAAAGACAGAAAAACTTGGGAAACTCACGTTCAGAGCGGCAGGGCGATCACCGCTTGGCAAGCGCATGGCGGGCCGGAGGAACTAAAAACGCGCGAAAGCAAGTTTCGCGCCCCGTTCATGACGTCATCGCCACCTGACAGGGTAGTATCTCGCGCCGCAGTCATTCAGCGTGGTGGATGCGCTGGCTCCGTGAAAGAGGGGGAGAAAAAGTGGAGATTGATAGCACTGGCGAGGGTGTTGCGGCGTAGACCAAAGAGTGCCCCTACTTTCCAATATCAAGGGGTTTTACCAACGGCAGGAGCGGTGGCCGCGCGGCGACCGCGACGAGCCGAGTTGCTGGAGAATCGAGGGCCCTGGTGTGACGTCACAGTGCGGCCATGGCTCAATATGCGGCGACGACGAAGAGGCGAAAGCCTGGCGTACAACAAAACGGGAGCCTTTCTTTATCTCGGAAATCCTTGGCGTGCATTCGTGTGCTTTGTGGCGCGTTCTGTCTATTGTACCACCTCGGAGCAATTTAGAATAACGAGAACCGAAGGTTTCGTGTTCTTTCTATAAGGTAATCTACGCCTTCCGACTCGCATGGTGTTGTGGCAACCATTTCATCACTGAAATTTTCTTCATGCGTTTATTTTGCCACCTCCCAATTTTATTGGAATAGTTTATTTTCTTTTTTTTCTTCTTTTTTTAAGAGTCGCATGTAGGGCCGTGAATCTTTCTGGTATATATCGTGCCACACTCTGACCTTGGTATTTATTTTTGCGAGTGCACCTGCTTAAGGTTTCCGATTCCTGTTATACCCGAAATATATCTCATATAGCCTGCCTTTATAATACGCAGAGAATGTTGAAACCAAATGCAGATTACTGAAACGTACCGGAAAGCTTCATCTTTTGTTGTCGTGCGTCTCTAACACTGTAACCGAAAATCACATTGACCCAGCCCAGTGCATTTCTTTTATTTTTTTATGCTGCGAGCCGGTAAGGCACATTGTCCGTTTGAATCTTCTTTATTTTTTCAATGTATAGCTGTGAGAGCACGTTTTTAGGCGATGGAAAATGCCGCGCTTGGAAAATATTCCATAACGGAGCCATTATCACGGCCGCATAAGACCACAAGAGGACGTCAAGAAATGTACTGGAGCGAAAACTCCTTCTATGCATAGTCATATTTATGGTCAATAAGTTGTACGCGTGTATCAGCGCGCAGTCTTTTTTCGTAGCGCTGTTTTTCTTGCCAACGCCACTTCCCCGTCACGGTTCGCGATAGAAAAAGGAGTGCTCTCTCAATCACGATGTTTAGAATTATCATTCGGAGTCATTCACGCCTCAAGTAGACGCACCTTGTGCGCGGGAATGCGCCAACACCGCGAATGAGGCGGGATAGATGTCGATGCGAACATTATGCATTGTAATTAAATGCTACTATACATTGTAAATGCCAAATATACGTCAATATCAGAATCTGCACGTCAGTTTCAGGGATTCCTAGTAGCGGTGTACATCCAGGACACTCTTACAAGGATAGAACACGTTGCCTAACGAAACAACAATGAACCTGGTTACTTGGGTGATCGTTCACTGAACTTGATACATATTATGATATTGAGTGGTACCTGCGGCCTTTATAAAAAAAAAAAAACTCCGGGAGAACAATTGGTATGTGAGAACGAGTGCGCTTTACCCTTAATCGATCATCGCAATAACGGCGTGTATACCACCCTGACGTGCACGAAAACCGATAAATTGTTTCCGAGAGGAACCTCGCTTAAGGGTCATCTCAGCTATCCATCAAAGTGAAGAAAAGAGTAATGATTTTTACTAGTGTAGTAGGATTATGTGTTTCTTTCTTTTGGGGGAGGGGAGTTCTACAAGCTCCCCTGACAAGACAAATCGGAAGAATTTGTCATCAGGGTGCGTGGGGAAGATCGACTTTGCGCGGAGATGAAATTATTCGCACGCCAGAAAGTGAACGCATTTAGTATTAAAGTGATTGATTGATTCCTTAGTTTATGGCAGATCTTAAATTTCTTGTCGTTGATTTTTTTAATATTCTGACGTTTAAGATTTATTCTCGTATTCAAATGCATAACCATATATAATCGATGTCTTTACAGGCAAATTTATTCTTTAAATCCCTGATAACTTCATTAAGTTAACGCATATAGCGTGCTAAATTCGTCTAGCCCATAATGTCGGGGACGGAGCAGGATCTTTTAAAATGAGAGTCCTGGCAGTTCACCACGGAAAATGATAATTGCCATTTTTAACGAGGAAAGCAGTCGCGAACTTCACTCGGTGAAAAGCACGGACATAGAAGCGGTAATAAAGATTTTATTTCTTTTTCACTATCTCTGAAAACGTTTCCATTTGTTTTCTTCTTTTGGGAAATAGTCGTTTTGGCAGTGTGCTATCCACTCCCATCACGCGGACGGGCTGACGTCATGGCGGAAAAGATAACAAGCTACACTTTCCAACTGGGAGACATGAAGTGACACGAGCATTGTTTTTCGTCTTCCTAGTGCGATTGATCTCAAAGAATTTTTATTGTTTTTTGCGTTCCCCACTTCAGCGTCACAGATGGACTTCAGCCCACAGAGGGAACCTGACATGACTGTGCCCTCGCTCGACTTAATCAGCTGCAGAACGAAATAAAATAAAGAAGACCATGATGGATAGTCAGCCTCAGGTGGCTTAACTGAGCGTGTTATTTTATAATTGCCGACGCCCTCACTGGCTTTGAATTTCCGCTTGATGAGCAGGAGCCACTTTGTCAACGTTGTGTAGCGACAGAGTATCTGTACACCTTAGGGAGCTTCGAAGGAGGATGTTGGCCTTTGGCAAATATCTTCTGTGGTTGAAGAAAAAAGATAATGCATCAAATAGGACGAAAATAACAGGAGCCACCGATAGTGAGCTCATATTTTGACAGTAGTCGATATCAAATAGTCGATATCTGTCAAAGTTCTTCATCTTCACTATGGTTCTTCCTTTTATTCCATCGTCCTTGAAATTTAAGTGTGACAGTTCTTCTAGCGGTGATACCCTCATCCGTTTTTCCGGAGAGTCATTTCTTGCCTCCCTTATTTAGCCGAGCCTCACACTCTGCTGTAAATAGGGTTGCGTTTCCACGTGATTTCTAGAAAACAACAACAAGAGCAGCACTAACAACCACAACGACAATGCTACATTGTGGCAGTACCAAGAGTGCATGCTTGGCACAATGAAAGCGGTGGAGATGGCAAATGCCACGGTAGTTGTTTTCCAAAGTGATTCCTTATACGGGGCAACTTTGGTCCGTCAGAGGGGTTGCATTTGTTAGAAAAGGTCCGGGAAGTGTGTCGAATATTCGCGTGGGGAAAGAGTGATTATATGTGTGTGTCTGTGTTTGCCTACACGTTTCTCTCTGTGTGGTATTGGGAAGAGGGAACGAGAGAGGAGGGAATCTTCTTGCGTCACAGCCGCAACTACCCAAATGTTCGTTGCTAGGGCGGCCCCTTCCTTTATGATTGTTATTACTTTCTCTACTTTCGTTACTTTCGCAATGTCTGCTGCGATTCTTATGGCTCTGACATTTCAGAGTTTTATTTTTATTATTTGTTTCCCGCTGTTGTCCACCCTCTACAGCTCTTTCCGTTCCTGCTAGAAACACAATAGTCGAGGCCGCATGAAAGTGCAAACTTTCACTTGAGCGTGGGGCCCACGTGTGATACAAGGTAGCACATTGTCTAAAGTTTGTTTAAAATTTCTTGTTAAAGTGCGTAGAGCATTTTAAAGCGAAAAAAAGGAAAACTAAATAGCCACTGTATATACGTACAGTTTTATTGCTTTTCCTGTGCTTATGTACTGTAAGAATTTTCGTAGTAAAACACCGCTGCAAACCCCCGCCCATATTTCTAGAGTAAGACCAATAGGCCCGTTGCCCGAGGTCGCAGTGGGCCCTCATGTGCCTATTCGCAGAACCTTCGATGCTTGAGTGTGGCACTGCTATTCAAAGTGCCAAAGCAGGTGCTGCCTTGCTCCTTTAATGGCTGCTACTTTTTCTCTGTGTGGGAACCACTCCCCTTTTCCCAATTTACCTGCAGCCTCGTAAAAGAGCCAGTGGCAACGGAACCGTTCTTGTATCTAGCGGCTCATGCGCAAGCTGGCTGGCACCATGTGTTGTGCGTGTTGTGCTCACATTTCTACAGCGGATTCCCGCAAGAGCCCGGCTGTGGCCCTTTTGTTGCCGGACCACTGTTATACGAAACGCAACCCGTATTCACCCGGTCGTCCTACTTCGGCCTTGAGTAACCTTTGGCTCGCCATTGCTGTTTCGTGTTTCCCTTGCGAAGTCGCCTGTGTGTTTTTTTTTTTTTTTTTGGGGGGGGGGGGGGGTGCTCACAAAGACAGCTTTGCCGTATCGTTCACGGTCTATGTCGTTGACTCAAGCTTCCTCTAAGCAGCCGGTTGGTTTGATGATACTCACTTCGATCGGATTGCCTACCTTTCCTTTCTTTTGTTTCTTTCTCTCTCTCTCTCTATCTCTCTTCGATCACATAAAGAATGGCCATGGTGGCAATTTGTCGCCTACCTAACATGTTGGGGATCTTGCAAAAGTGCCGAGTGCCACGATGGATGTTTCTTTGTAAATTATTGCTCCTGTTTACTTTTCATGCTTTGCCTAATATCTTTATATGGAACATTACTCTCAAGAAAAGAAAATATTTACCTATTTGTTGATCGATTTCTTTATTTATTTATCTGCAATGATGTAAGTTGCAATGATCAGTGTTCATATTTTTAGCAACAGAGTAGCTCCTTGGACTGCTCGCTGAAACATTCTTTGCTTAACGCACATTTATTTCATTCCGTATGAATCGTGCGCTATGAATCGGTTATGTTGTGTTGGCGGTGAACGGCCTTACTTCTCCCAGGTGTCACTTCGCATGGAGCGAGACTTAAAGAAGGGTACACTCTTCCGCACTCTTTTCTTGACTTTTGCCTACAGCTCACCTTTTTACCATCTATGTGCCTCTTCCTGACCATAACGCCTTCAGTGTCGCTTTGAAATTAGGTTCAGCACGGAGCAAATCTCAAGCATCGCTCGCATTGCGAGCTTCTCTTGAACATTTGCTCGATCTCTCACTTTACGTTATCTCTTCATTTAGCAGTCTCATTCATCGAATATTTGCATAGCTATCGCAGGTTGCTGGGTTTTTCCAGGCCACCGGCTCCATCGCCCTGCTTGAATGAACATTCTCCTAATTTCTTGGCTATGCAGGAGCACCTATCTGCGACATCTTCGTATGCTCATGGTAATACAACTTGTCAGGAAGCGATACGCAGGCCTTAAGCTTTTACCAAGCCAACTTAAACTTCATAACACTATGCCGAAGCACTTCCAGTGCAAGGATTCAGCCCGGTCTTTCATTCAGATGAGGGACGCTCTCTCATGACGACGTGAAGATGGTAGCTGATTTGCGTCCTTGCAGTATGATTTCCTGGATTGGCGCTGAGCCGTGCTCCCTCAAGGGCTGCAGAAGATAGCGCCAACCTTTCCCTTTCCCTCAAGAACCACTTATCATGATTTCCTGGATAATTTTTGCTAGACTTTTTTTTTTCACTAATAGCTCCCATCAACGCACGCACCAATTAAAAACTATTCACTGCAATCCAAGGTCTGTTACTATTACTACCTGACTCTAGCATATTTTACTTACGCGCGTTCAAGAAATCAAGAATGCAAATCTCAAGGATTTTCGTTCGTCTGGTATTCGCCGGTTACCTTCACTCATGCGTCCAGCATGCTAAATGGCGTGCACCTGTTCTTGCGCCTAATTACGAATAGCTAGAGAATAAGAATTTTTGTAAGTACGCAGTTTTGTGTGCACTGTACTATCGAAATGATTTGCCCTATATCATGTGACGTCTTTTATTTGCGTGTAACTTTGGGTTGTATGCAGAAATATAACTCAGAGTATGGCCACTGCATTCTTTCAGAATGATTAGGAAGTGTCACAAATAGACATCGCACGCACAACGTGGGCCCGAACAACTTACATAAGTCTACGCTTCGTTGCTGTCCCCCTATATTTACATCAGTCGCCCCTTTAAGGTAGACCATATTACTTAGTTCCGTGACTACACAAACCAGGGCTTCTCAGAGTGACAGGGAAGCATGTGTAATATCTGTATCCTCTCATAAGTTACTTGACAGCAGACTTTTGTCTGACCCCATAACTTTTAAAACTGTTACAGTACGCTGCCTATGTTCACCCCCACTTAGAACATGCCTCACCAGTATGATGTCGTCATACTACATTGATACAGGATACAGGAGCAGCTCAAAACCATGCTGTCCGTTTTGTTGTGTCAAACTTCGTTGTCATTCTAGCATTCGCCTATATATATGCTCACTCTATAGCCATATGCTACGTTCCGTTAACTAGCCGAATGAAATGTGTTAGCAGATGATATTTGTCTTTAAAGCGAGCACCGGCCAGCACACAAAATCTCCTACCTGGCCGCTACTTTTTTGCAGGGGTCCGGCGTAATAACGGCTGAATGAAATAGACGCAGACACGGTTCGACTCATTGGCTTTGAAAGTAATTCATCACATTCAGTTTCCGTATCAGTTTATTCCTTTCGTAAGTGGATTACATGCTACATACAAGTATACAGAAGGAGGTCCCAGAGCATGTTGCTGAAAGGGCTTTTCGCTCTTTCATCTGCGTGCTCTAAAAATTTATTGCATTTGAATTAGGAGTTTCGAATTGGAAATGAAGTGCATGTGTGTGAAATGCGGGAAGCACATCACGTGGTATATATATATATATATATATATATATATATGGTCGAACTAACTGCGGTCTGCTGCGGCCCACTGGCAGTTGCACTTCGCTCCTTCCAGAGGCAGGACTTGTGTGAAGTGAGCTCCTGAACAACACTTTGCAATGCAGTGAACGTGGTTTAAATAATGGATCCAGACTCCTTGTATTTACCGCAAAATAACCACTGTATATTTTCTTACGTCCAATACTTCCTTTAAGTATAAGCCTCTGAGTTATCTGTGTCTGCCAGTTCCACGTCCTCCTCCGACAAATTCGTTTCCAGGTCGCTCAGAACCTTAGCGCGCCGCCGCTACCTCCCAGTGGCTGCTTCCTCCTCTGTTGTAGATGTCAGCAGACGCGTATTAGTTAGAGTCGAGAACCCTCTACTTACCGCTATCATCTTTCAGCACATTCCAAGTTATTATTCTTTGTTCTCTGCCCTCTGCTCTGAAGCATTTGCTTGCTTTTAACCGGCAGCTTAGCTCATGGAGGCAGCACGACTTGAAAACAAGAATGAGGAGCGGCTTGAAGGGGAGCCATATATATATGAGAGATTGACCCATCCTCTACTACGAAATCTACGACGAAGAAAATAATGGCACGAGAAGTGCGGCAACGCAAAATACCAGCGGCTTCTTGTTTAATTAAAGGTGTTCTCCGCTCTTTTTCATAAAGCGCCTGACACCTTTTGCTTGTGTTGTTTCTTTTAGCGCGTAGAGTTGAAGAGCGCATTGAAACGCAAAACAGTTGTTCGGGTTCCTTTATCATGTGACCGTCATTTTCAGCGGTAATCGTGGAGTCGCGTTTTTTTTCTAACACTCTTGAAGTCAATGCAAAACGGAATTGGGTTAAGCCTGTACGTCCGCGTAGTCCACGTTCGGCTTTGTTTCTTTTTTGTTTGTTTTTTTTGAGGGGGGGGGGGGGCATGAAAAACACATTGAAATAATGTTGAGTACAAGACGAAAAGAAGAAATGTTCGGGGCAGGATATTATGACGCTTACGCTGTTTTTCGCCCACAACTTTCTTCTCACCATGACTGAAAAGTGAAATTGTATTTTTTTCTCTGTTTCTGCAAGCTAAGTTTTCCAAATAGCTAGTGTCTCTAGTTTGATTAAACCTGTATAGCAATAATAACTAATCCAACATAGTTCGAAGAAGTCGCTCCTGTTATTTAGTCACTTTCACAGCAAGCCGTGCAAACAGGATACGTAGATGGCACCATATTCGGTTAAAATCGTATCAGTATTATAGCCTGACTTGACAGAGATCACAGTTTCATTCTCTCTCTGTTTTTACAGCTTTAGTTCCGTGTTGTTGTTAAGACAAGTACCGAAGGATAACTAAGGAGTTCGTGCAATGACTCGTTTAATGTAAACAAGGGACGTGTGCAGATCCTGAGAGATCAGTCTGTTCCTTTTTATGAGGCTTCAAAATCGCTGCAGGACGTTTCGTTGAACAGTTTAATAAAAGAAAATTGTGAACATGCACCAACATTCCCGTCGCAGGAAATCTCAGACTGGCACTGCAGCAGAGGCTTAGAAACATAATCTCGCGGACGCTGTTTCACCAATCGTAAACACTCGGACGAGAAGAGGAAGGTTCGGGTAATAAAGAAGTGTTCCGCATCTTGCACCTCCCCCTCCCCTTTTCTCTCTCTCTCCGCCACATGCTGGCGCAGGGGTGGCGTTCCATCGTTTTCCTCGTTTTTTCGTGTGCACTGCTACAGTACAATCTCTTTTTCTCTGTACTTTGTGCAGTACTCCGGAGATGTAAGGAAATGCATTGGAGAGAGTGCGTTGTGGACGTTTGTCATAATGCGAGTGTTTTAAGTAAAAAAATCAAATATATCAAGCTATGAAGATGAAGATAAATGTGAGGGATTTTGTTTTCGCGGCACGGGTGTTGTTGAGAACAAAAACAAATACATCTTTGTTAGGGTACGCTTTTTCTCTCATCTTCTCGACTAGCAATATACTGGGAAAAGTATTAAAAACAGAGATAGCAGTCAGCGTACAACAGGAGCTTGTGTGCGCTTTCGCTCCGGCTTGCTTTGATGCACTAGGCTGCAGTGTTACCACCTCTTCGAAGATGGAGTGGCAGCCGCCGGTGGCCTCTGTCGGCAGAACTTGGATTCGCCAGCATGGATCTTGGGCGATGTGATTTATGTGCCATGGAGGATTTGACTGTTCGGCTACACCCGCTCACGAATGCTGCGTGGCACGCCAAATCTCGGAGAAAAGGTACGCGGAGCGCTTTAGAAAAAGTGAGAAGCTGTGAAACCCGAGAAGGGAGATCTTCTTGCGCCCCCTCCTCTTCATTTTTCCACCCGCTCTTCAGTCCCACCCCTAGGCCCATACATGCTAGAATACGCAAAAGCAAGCCTTCTAAAAAGTCCAAAGTTCCCAATTTTTCACCATGTTCTCGCAATATACTTTTTACGTGAGATGATGTGTTCTACTTTTTGATGTCGTCACTTCGTGTCAGGAGTTTCAATAAAGGACAAACAATGCAGCAACAAGAACCATAGGGTTGCATCTGTAACGATTTGGGAAATATAAAGCCCTGCATAGTTTGACTTTGTAGTTTGATAAATAGCTGGCACTTCCAACTTTCCATCGGAACAACGTCATTAAATCAACCGTATGTCTTAGAACAGAGTAAATATTTGAAGACCACTTTATGTGATTGTAGAAAGTTCATACGACTCATCGGGCGTTTAGCTGGGCTTCTGTTATCCATGACTCAGACGAAGCTACGCTACGAGTTGGTTGGGAGTTATACTATTTGAAACATTTCATGACTGGATATGTAATGCTTCGCATTCCGACACCGAAAACTTGAGCTTTGAGATCTATTCACATTTTCTCATTGAATCTATTTTTTAAAAGCGCGCTTCCAAGAAATAAATTTTTGAAACTACTTTTTTCAGGAAACTGTGCGCACAAACAAGAATTCTGGAGGTGTACCCTTATTATGCTGATGCAACGGCGCAGGTACACTATTAGCACGGTAACGTTTATGTTAACCTATAATTACAAGTAACTTATAACATAAAGGTTACTCGGTGACTAAAAAAACTTGATCTTAGTGTTTTCGTGAATTTATGTCGCGGCTAGAGGTTACATATGTGCCGAAGCGCATATTTTAAAGGTTACTGCAACGCTAAATGTCTTGTAACCTTAGATTGTAACCTCTAAAAAAGTTGTAATCGGTGGCTTTGGGGACCTACTGTACGGATTGGAAGTGTACTTACTATTGTGTCGTATTGCAATCCTGATGTGGTGTTTTTAGTCGGGACTAACCTATACGATATGTTATGTGGCCAAGGGAATGAGGCAGGTTGGACTAAATTAGGATTTTATTGATACCAGTGGGGATCTTTGGTTTCGCAATGTAAAA
Organism: Dermacentor silvarum; assembly: GCF_013339745.2. NCBI lineage: Eukaryota > Metazoa > Arthropoda > Arachnida > Ixodida > Ixodidae > Dermacentor > Dermacentor silvarum. The sequence continues at coordinate 58,646,097 of NC_051159.1, read as the reverse complement.
AAAAATTAATCTTGCACGAGCGAATGCTCGTCAGCCAGCAGCAATTCATTCGGCACCGATCTCTACTGCATACGTGCCATTATAATCTAAAAGGAAGCCACAGAAACAGTGAACATATATCGGAGAATATTGTGGCTAACGATGTTGTGGCATGAATTATCACTACGGCTCAATGTGGTGGAAAGCCCCCCGCTACCGCTGCAGGCATTTTAGGCTGTGGTATGAAACATAGACTTGTGTACCTGCACAAAAAATAAAAGCGGATGCATTTTGGTGATTGAATATATATTTGCACCCAATATTTTTTTTTGTTTTATTATTTCCTTGTGTATCAATGCTCCCTTTATTGGCGTTTGTTTTATATTCTCCTGAAATGCGACACCCACTAACAACGGGCACACACTGAAGGTCGCACGCGGGCGCACGCTAGAGTACTGTAAAAGCTCGACGACCCACAGAATCAAAGCGTCGAGCAGGCGGAATAATTAATCTGCAGGGCGAGAAAGATGCTTCGTAATCAGACTTGTACACTGCAACTGAGTCCACCGCGCTTTCTTTTTCCTCTTTTCTTTCTTTTTTTGTATTTTTGACGTATTAGAGGGAGTGGTTCCTGAATTACAGCTAATGTTGGGTTCATTAGAGAACGCCAGACACGCACCAATTTTGCCCGCTCACTAGCATGCGAGAAAGACGCCGCTACATTCACATGACAGCGGGTGACAGGCGCTCCAGTAAGGTCTCGTAGGGATATGAGCGTGTGCTCACGGTGGGAGGCGACAATGGCGGCCGGCCAAATGAGCAGGGAGAAAAAATACAAATATAAACAAACAGCAACATCCTGAATCATTAGAATATTAGCATCTCGATATATATGGTTCTGTGACACTTTCACGGAACTGTAGTTTGATTATTATCTTTAGTTGCGCTAGATGCGGGGCGTAATCAAACGCACTTCAGCTTCAGCCTCAAACATTAGCGCCGTCATATCTCCTCCGCATTGCGCAGCTCTCACGATGCATGCCGGGAGGAGTATCGCCGGTGGCGTCGTTTCGAAATGGTCGTGTCGCGCTTTTTATTGCGATAGCCAATGTTGCGGATTCTGCCGTCGGCGTCGCCGTCGCCGTCGCCGTGAGGTTCTCTCTTCGCCGCGCGCCGTATTCCCGAGAGGAAGCGTCGGGGACGCGCGCTATCACGGAGAGCGAACGCACTCAATCTCCCACGCGCAAGCAAGGAAGCAGGAAGCCAGCGCCGAATGGGAGCAAGGGGGGGAGGGGGGGGCGCACTTCTCTGCCAACAACCGCGCTGCTCGCTCGCTCGCACCGTCTCTTATCTCCACGCGGCTCTGACCTTTAAGCGCCGGCGCATTCAGTTTCCGTTGAAGCGATAGACCGCACGTACCTTCGCCCGCTGCGGCGTATGCTTGCTGCCAGCGTTTTGACAGTCGTTGTCTGCTGTCATTCAGTGTGATCTCTTCGTGTTTGTGCGCGCTCACACCACGCTTGTTCATTCAGTTCGTAATAGTCGGGCTACATTTTCCAACGCACGCTACACACGCAATGCTGCCCGGATCGGCAGTGCAGCGCTACAGGTGTGACCCTTCGCACGCGCGCTGCCCACGGGAAGCGCTTCTCATCAACACCACCGTTTCACACGCGCCTTCTCGTGGTCATCGAGTCTCTCTTCATGTCGGTCTACTTACGCCGCAGCACACCTGCTTACTTAATCAGCTCATGTTTACTACAATTCATATTGCTACCAAAGCCGCTCACCTTACTTCGTATGACATTGCTGTGTTGCTATCGCATTCATTGCTTCGCCCTTAGGGCGAAACTGTGACATTTTTTTCATTGCTTTAACCACATTTTTACGTGGCGTGCGCTTACCAAGCGTGTTGTGTGTCTGAATCACTCGTGACGCGTGGTACAGTTACCAAAAAAAGTTGTCGCAGTTTCACCTGAAAGGCGAAGCATCAATTGCGATAGCAAATTTGAAGAGAGCTATACGGAGTAATGATAGCAGCTTTATCAGCTGTATAAACTTGGACATGCAGCAGCACCGGCCACACGCAGAACTGTTGTCGACGCCGTCGGCGTTTTGCCCGCGTTCGCTCAAAATGCGTGCGGCGTTGGTGACTGTTGCCGGAGCCTCTGGTATAAATAGGCACTTGGTGCCGCAGCTAAACGTCACCTCCCTTCCCTCCCCCCCCCCCCCACGGCATTTCGTGCGTCGGAAGAAGGCACGTTTGCTCTACATATATGGTGATTGTAGAGGAGGAAAGAGACGCGTACTTCTGCAGCCCTTACGGGAGCACAGAGCCGAACGCGCGTTTGTTCTCCGCCGTGCGTTCACTCCCCGTGAAAGCGCGCGTCCCTCGCGCCCTTTCACTCGCACATACAGCGTTCGGCGCGCGGCGACGATTTAATCTCCATTGACGTCATACGGAACCTCACGGCGACGGCGACGGCGACGCCGACGGCAGAAATCTGCTTTTGAGTGTCCATATAATTGCTATCGCAATAAAAGAATCCTAAAGGCGCGCGCGCGGCTGAAAAGAAGCCATGACGCCGGGCGTGGAGCAGGGACATGTTTGGTCTGCTGCGTGGCCGCTGCGACGAGACGCATTGCCGATGGCCAACGGTAAAAGTTCTTCGCTTACCAGAGAGTGGTGAGCATCGGTTGTGTTGTAACTGCTGTAATGAATGCTGAAGACAGCAATAAATGTGACCTAGGTAAGCATTTAATGCTTCCTGTTCAACTATTTATTTGCTGGTGTGTGTGTGTCGTATATATTTCACAGTCAATTCATGCTCATGCTCCCACTATTCAGTTTTATTGAAGTGAACTACTTGCTCGCTTCACAAACACTGTTTTTTAAATATTTTTTATCACTATCCGTCACGGTGTTGGTTATTCTTAAATCTCAAATTTATGTTGCACTTTTGTGCGGATGCAAAACATTGACCTCATGGACAGGAACTGGTGTTCTGTGCTGATATTCAGTTTGTAATCACTTGATATTACGTTTTGACTGTTAAACTGTCACATTATTGCGGTGTTGTCTTTTGTACTTGTACTGGTGGGGAGTACGAACTTACTTGAGAATTCATTTTCGTTCAGTTTTTTTATCTTGAATTTTTATTGTTACCGACATTTCCTAGACAGAAGAGTATATTCGCCTTAGGAAATCTTTAAAAAAATGTCAATCCAGTGTTTACGCGACTGCACTTAAAAATTCAAAACTGTGTTTCATTTATTTATTTATTTATTTATTTATTTATTTGAAGTACCTTACAGGCCCGCAGGGAATTGTGTAAGGGGTGGCGAAAAAGAATTCCAACAGTGAATACACAACCAGGTGAGAGCGAAAAAGTACAATACATGGTAAAAAACAAAAAAATGAGCAAATAATCGCCGTAAAGAAGAGGAGACTAAGCAATGTGGAAATAACAAGAAGAGATATGGTACGCAGTTTAAAGCACACAATAAAAAAAAGCGGGTATCTATGCGTAATTCATCAAAGCCTCTTATAGCAGATGTAAGGAAAGCAAAATGTAACAAAGAAAAAGGAAACGAAAATCCTAACAGGAAATCAGGAAAAAAAACTTCAAAATATGAACTGAGACATGCTAAACAACGGTCTCAGTAAAACGTGTAACAAGTTGGTGATGGAATGTATCAGGATTAGACAGAGGTGCGTTGCTGTCAGGTAGGTTATTACATAATCCGATGGCTTGTGGAAGTGCCGATGAATGAAAAGCTAAAGTGTCACCATAGATCCATGTAAAACTGAAATGCAATCTTTTGGACGTGCGGGATGGGACATCGAGATTAAAGGAACATGAACTATTGGAGTGTACATACTTGTGAAATAATGTTAGTAGCGCGATGTCATGGCGTGTGCCTAAAGATTGGAGAGAAAGATCAGTTTTAATCCGAGTGACGCTTCAATGGTAGTTATGGTTTCTTGAGATGAAACTGAAACGTGCGGCCATATTTTGGATGGATTCTAATGTAGTGACTTGGTTCTTATGATAGGGCAACCGAATGGAGGAAGGAAACTCATGTTGTGGGCGAACAAAAGTAAGGTAGGCTAGTTTGCGAATATTAGCAGGTCAATTTCTGAGGTTACGGCTTAGGTACCCTAAAGACATAGAGGCGACGGCGCATATGGATGTGATATGAAATGATCATGAAAGATCTGATGAAAGGTTAACACCGAAATATTTGCAATGGGAGACGTGAGACAGTAAGTCGTCTTGAATATGGTATGTATAGCTGGAATTGTTATGTTTGTGACTGAATTAGATGATTTTACCTTTAGATACGATAAGGCTCATTAACCATGTTTCGCACCACTATTTGATGAGATGAAGATCGCATCGAAGTGCCAGGTGGTCATTAGCAGATTTAATGGGGCTGTAGATGATACAATCATCCGCGAAAATTCGCATACAAGAAGAAATGTTATAGGTAAATCATTTATATAAATAAGAAGTAATAGTGGACCTACTACGCTGTCCTGCGGCACACCTGAGGTAACTGGGGAAAGGTTAGAGGACAGATTATTAACAAGTATGATCTGTTGGCGATGCGAAAGGAAGTTACGAAGCCATGATAAAGTTCGCATTTCGATTGGGGGCGAAATCCAAAAACAGCCGTGTACTTAAATTTAGGTGCACGTTAAAGAACCCCAGGTGGTCGAAATTATTCCGGAGCCCCCCACTACGGCGTGCCTCATAATCACATTGTGGCTTTAGCACGTAAGACGCCATAATTTAATTTTAAATAAATAATGAAGTTAACGAGTCTAGACGGAGTGATGATAATTTTGATTCATGCGGCAGTGAGCGACGCAGTCAAAGGCTTTGGCGAAGTCATGAAATATACAATCTGTCGGCAGGTTATCGTTCATATGGAAATTGAAGTCAGTCGTTAGTTCGAATAACTGTGTTTTGCAGGAATGTTTCTTTCTAAATTCATGTTGATTAGCGTAAAAAAATTATTGTGCTCAAGATGACTAAAAACATTACATGCGATTATATGCTCTAGCATTTTGCAGTAACTGCCCGTAAGAGATATGGGACGGTAATTTTCAGCTGAGGTTTCGTTTCCAGTTTTAAATATGGGTATAACTTTAGCTATTTTCCAGTCAGAGGGTAGTATTACAGTAGTGAAGGATTGCTGAATGATGTGAAATAAAAATTTACTTGACACTGAAGTGGTAGTTTCTAATATTTTAGAATTAATGCCATCAATACCGGCTGAAGTAGATACTTTAAGGTTATTTATGAGACACATGATGCCTTCTTCCGTTATTTCAATGGGTGTCATGTAGCGGTAATCAAGATCGGGAACTTCAGGAAGATTAGAGTGAATTTCTTAAGGGAACACAGATGAGAAGAAGGTGTTGAATATGGCGGGGCACTCATTGTCTGGGATGGGAGTGTTGTTACTTTGTAGGGAAATGAAAGTAGTGTCACGATCAGGGCATATTTGCTTCCAAAACTTTTTAGGATTAGCTTTCATAAGTGATGGAAGATCATGTGCAAAATAGTTCACTTCGTCCGTTCGTCGTTTCTACAACGCCGACGTCATCCACAAGCAATTGTCATGTCATCATCGTCAAGCTAGTGTCGCAATGTGGCCTTGTTGGTATGCAGTCTTGAAATACAAGCGTAGCGCAAACAAGACGAGCACACGAGAAGAGCGCATGAGTACAGTGCTCAGCGATTGAAAGGCGATACTCAGACAGCATGGCAGCCGGCGCTTTTTGCGCCACCAGGGATCACTGGGTGATTGAGGAGGGGGTCGAATGCAGTTACGATGCAACAGAAAGATCTTCCCTTTCATGTGATACAAAAATGCGTCATCTCAGTGTGACCAGCGCCCATCGGTGGCGCAAGAAAGTGCCGGACGCCATGTTGTCCTAGCGTCGCGTTTCAATCGCTGAGCACTGTAAATGTGTACATGAGCCGTTTTGATAGAGCGTTAAGTATTACGAGGGGCGTTCAATAAAGATTTCCCCTGACCCACTTCCTGCGGACGGAGAGCAAATGAACTTTGCAGATTTATTAGTCCTTCTCTATATAGATGCCACCCAGGGACACACATTTCTCCCATGTTTTTATGCATCTGTAAACACCTCGCTTGTAGAAGTCGACTGGTTGCTCCAAAAGCCATGTTGTGACTTCAGAAATCAGAGTCTCATCATCTGGAAAATGCTTGCCCTTCAAATACGACTTCATTGTTGGAAGGAAGGTGGAAGTCCGATGGTGTGAGGTCGGGTGAATAAGGGGGATGCCGTAGAATTTCAAAGCCGCAGCAGCGTACTTCCATCTGGGCAACATGTGAGTTGTGAACTGGGGCATTGTCTTGCAGAAGGCGGACACCTTTGGTGAGCATGCCATGTCTCTTGCTTTTGATGGCCTCCCGCAATTTCCGTAGCAGTAAAGCATAGTATGCCCCAGTAATCGTGGCACCTTTTGCTAAGAAAACCATCGAGACTACTCCGTGCTGGTTCCAAAAGAATGTGAGCATGACCTTGCCCGCCGAGGGCTGGGCGCGTGCCTTCTTTGGAGGTGGTGAGTCCAAGTGCTTCCATTGCATCGACTGTACTTTAGTCTCCAGCTTTCATCCTGTGTAATCTGTCTGTTGGAAAAAGTCCTCCTGGTTTCCATGGCACATGGTCAAAAGAGCCTGGGAGCATTCGACTCGTTCCTGCTTTTGAAAAGGTGTGAGCAGCCGGGGAACCCAGCGAGCGGATACCTTACGCACATGAAGATGGTTCTGAATGATTTTTCCCATGGACCCCACACTTATCTTGACATTTTGGGCTAGGTCTCGAACAGTTACGCGGCGATTTTCCAAAATGGTGGCTTCCACGGGCTGGATGGTGTGTTCATCGATAACGGAGTGGGGTCGCCCTGCAATCGGAGCCGTTTCCACCGAAGTCTGGCACCGAATTGACGGTGCCAGTTCTTCACTACATCATATCATGAGGAATCCTTCGGATAAACCTCTTTTATCTCATCGAGCGTCTCCCTTGGAGTGAGGAGTTTCAAGTACAGGTACTTGATGACTGCTTTGTATTCCACTGCATCCATTATTACACCTCACACCTCTTCACAACCTGTAACAGAAAGACAGTTATTAGTTCAGAGTTGCACATTGGCATATGTCCTATTGTGACTTATGTAATTACACATGCGTAGTTTCAGCATCCTGCAATCGATATAAGTGAGCCAGAGGAAATCTTTATTAAACGACCCTCGTATATATATATTTATTATTTCCCCTTCGGTTTTCTATAGTCTGACCTTTGTCTGTTCAGATAAAGGCTCACTAAATCGATGTGAAATGAAGTAGTGACAGGTCTTTGGTCGGGTGATCTTCTCGCGTCCTCACTTTGTTTGCACTACGCTAGCACCCCCTCATTGTCGGGTCGCCTCCTGAACTTCGTCTTCACTCTCGGCAATGGGATAACTAAAGGAAAAGCTCTGCTGCTCTCTACCATCACTGGGACTACAACTCGTTACCCTGGGCAACGTTCAGTGTAGAGCTGGAAACACATTACATGCGCGCTATGACACACCTGTTGCGCTTAGTAATATGTGCGCAGTTTCGTACCGCACACAGACTCTGAGAATGGCGGCGCCTGTGATTGTACTCTGGAGACAGCCAGGGCTGTATCCTACGGTCACGACTTTTTTTACTTTGAAAAGAAGTCATCTCGCCCCTAATAGATTAGGCTAATATTGCTGAATTTGGCTTAGTGTCCACAACAGGCAATAGTGTAGCGGACAAGGATGGCACGTGTTTGTCGCCATGGAGTTGTTCTTGAGAAGATCAGTGTCCGCTTTGAGATCTTGCAGCAGTCGTAGTGCGTTCAAAGCCGGAAGAACGACTGAAGCAGGATGAACATTCTGTATGTCAAGCATTTAGTATGTCAAGATTCGTTAGAGCGGAAAAAACAAGCTGGACGGAGACGAGAACACAGCGCTCTTTTAACGCTTTTGTCTCCGTCTACGTCTATTCCAGCTACAAAAAATAAATAATTGCATTCTTATGGATATAAAATTGCAATTGCAATTGAATTGAAATTGACTGAAGCGACTTGATATTTCTTAGTCGGTGTTTCCGAAGCCTCGTGTAAACGCGTCGCACTAGTGGCTTCAGAGATTGGAGGTCCGTTTCTGCGCTACCAAGAAATAAATCGTACTGCAGTCCTTATGGATCTGTGTCGGCCTATAGTATAAAGACAAGTATATTTGTAATACTGCGAAAGCTAATCTCGCTCTTTTGAGGGATCTAGAATGTTCCTTGATGAAAGATTGCAGTCTTTGGGTCATGTTTCGTCAGGCGAAACATTAAAGTATTCTGGAGATAGAGCACATATTTGTGCTTCTATTCTCAAAAAGAGGGCCATGTAGTTGTCGTTTATTCACAATTCCTTTCTCGATTTCTATCTTCCTACAGCGAACACAAGCAGACATCTTGACAGGACGGAATTAACTTGCTCAAGAACATGTTTCAAAGGTAGTGAGGGAAAGCAAGTTTCCTACGCGCAGACAGGGGCTCCACCCATAACGTGTGTGCCTCGCAGTGCCTGATGTTTTAGAACTTGTTGGATCGGATGAGTTTTTTCGAAGCACATTGCCTCGGCTGGAACGAAGGAAGAAAAGTGGAAAAAGTACTTGTTGTCTGGCGTGTTTCTTTGGTGTCTTGTTTGTCGTCCTTCGCGGAAAGCATGCGATTTAGTTGTAAGGTCTTTCTTTGTTTGCGTAAGGCCACGGTCCGGGTTTTTACTTAACGTGAATTTATTTTGACATAGCGATTCCCCCTCCTGCCTTTCTTCTAGGTCTTTCGGTGTTGCCGCAATTCCAGCGCGGCAGCTTTCTGTTGCGGGCACAATGTGTATGGCCCAACAGATTCTCAAGAGAGGACACAATGCGGAAAGTGGACGTTTTGACCTGTATGAGCGCATGCAGATTGTGGTTAATCTATTCTTAAAAACTCGTCTAATCCTAATACTTAGAATAGAAGATATATGAAATTTGGTCACTTGTATATGCATGTCACATCCGTAACCACAGTTATTTCGCGTGCTTTGTCGCGTAGCTAACAACTTTCATTAGCGCTTTTCCCATTTCTAGGAAATGCCTCTGGCATCTGGGCTAACTCTTCCGCATTCTTAAGCGGCACCGAGCTATCTAGCTAGTGTGAACGTCGGGAAATTGTGCCCTAGGCTTCACAGAGCATTGCTTCACTCATTCATTCCATAATGTCGGCTTCCAGAGTTCCCAGTTTCTGCAATCGCCTGTGATTTATTAGCTAATCGAAGATGTATTAACTCTGTGAGGAACAAAAAGTGCTCCTGAACGATTATTAGCAGCGTTCCAAAATGGTTCCATCCTCGTTATATTAGTTTGAGATGGAAGTGACCCTGAGCATGTGGGGCAGACGAAGGAGAGGGTGGGGGGCTACGGTTGGAAGGGCTAGGACATTATTTTGCCCTCTATGGCTCAATAACTTCTAAAATTTTATTTTCTTTATACTTATATGGCTCTAATTGAAGTAGTTGACGGTTACATACAACAGGCTCAGCTTCTGAAAATAGAGGAGATATTCAGCTTTTTGCCAGATCTATTGGTTCGTAAACTCTTTTGGTCGACAGTACGTTACCCCTCCGGCTTGGGCCTTCCAAAGCCTGCAGCATTTCATAAATAAAGTAAAGAAGTAAAAATAACAACAGTGGCGATGTTGTACGTCTGCCAGCTGCCACGCATGTCCCGACAACGAATGTAAAATCCCTCCACATACTTTTTGCGGCCCTGCATCTGCACGACATGATGATCACGAAAAGCTAGTAAGGCAAAGAAGACATTTGTTGTCCTCCAGAACCACTGTTTCGCGCGCAAATTCTAAACATAGAAGTCTACATGCTATAGTTTCTCTGATTTTGTATGACTGATATTGAAGGCTGCGCCATGTTTATTTGGCGTGAATAAAGGACGCAATCTGGTTACAATTCATAAACGTGTTTAATCGAAATAAATAATCAGCGCTCATCGCCGCCACTAATATATACGGCACATGAGATCTTGTTCGCAATGCATGCCACCTGTAACCAAAATTCCTTCAGCGCGTGCAACACAGATTGACGCTGCACATTTAGTCTGTCGCTGTAAAAGTTACCTTTGTTCAGCATGCCATGGAGTTTTAGACAAAGCAGACTACTAAATTATGGTCAATCGCAAAAGTAAAGTTAGGTGCTAGAAGCACTGAGGACTAGAGCACTGCACGGGCTCGGGCTTACCAGAAAGCCCTGGCCCGGCCCGGCCCGTCGGCCGGGCCGGGCCGGGTAGAGCAGTTTTTTCACGGGCTCGGGCCGGGCTCGGGCACGGCGTGTGCTTTTTGACCCGGGCCCGGGCCGGGCTCGGGCTTTCTGCGAGTTATTCTCGGGCTTCTCAACTCCGAAAAACATGTATTTTTCGGTCTCGGGCCGGGTTCGGCCGGTTTCGAGCCGGGCTCGGGCCGGGCTCGGGCTTAAGGTAAAGGGGTGGCGGGCCGGGCCGGGCGGGTACGTAGATTATTTCCGGGCCCGGGCCGGGCCCGGTCTTGCCATAAAGTTTGATCGGGCTCGGGCCCGCCCAATGTAAAAACGGGCCCGGGCCGGGCCCGGGCCACAAAAATCGGCCCGTGCAGTGCTCTACTGAGGACATCAGGTGATTGTCCTATCGCGCTTAAAAAAATAAATAGAGCGAGGGTGCAGTAATTATTTTACCGTTAGTAGTGCAGCCCGGAACATGAACATCTTGGTAAACATTCAATTAACATTGCCCACATTTCTGCAAAATGTTTTTTTTTTCCTAACGCAGAGTTCTTTAGGGACATAAATAAAAATAGCTGAAAACGGTGCGTCAACCTTTTGAACTCTGAAAAAGCAGCTATTGATGCATATGCGTTTAGCTTGGCGCACAAATTTTCCGTGGCGTTGCCTATAATTTCACTGAAGTCGTTCTTGCTGGCACGTGTAGTAACGCCAGCGCAGCTGGTAAAATTTTGTGCTGCTCGTAAAATATACTCTTGAAGTTCCTGATCAGTTGCACACGTAATTTAATGAAAATGTCCTTATGAAGCTACGCACTTTGAATTCTGCGTTAACGTTACCTGGTACGAGCCTCTTAATTTTGTCAAACGTAGACAAGGTGGTTTCAGTAGCTTTCCCGGACGACACCGGAGATGGTAAGTATATTTCTGATATCACTAATGGAGACCAACGAGAAATAAAAGAAACTATTTCAAATGCTTCTGTTCAACCCAGAAACACTATTTTCATTAAATTTCCAGTTGATTTGCTGTGTCTTTGATTTATGACCTAGGGAAACATCGCGGATAACGGCAGCATGACATTGTGGAATGTTTGTATAGACAACTTCCTACAAAGGTTATACATAATCTAAACAGATTAAAATTTGTCGCTTTTCACTCACAACATGCTTCCAACTTTAACGAAATATAAGCAACGTGCCTCGCATTGTTAGCCGAGATCACCAGACAAAACCAATTGTATGCCTGTGTCAATGACGAAAAATTGGGTGAAGACGAGTATGCAGTAATTATTTTCACAGCACTTAATTAACCTACACACTTGAAATTTTTGGTTTCTGTCACCCAAAGAGTGGTCCCATTTTATAAAAAAATGTAATATCTCTGCAGTCTTTTAAGGCCAACGGAGAAACAATTGCAGCGTTTTATATAACGCCTATAAGTGGCCCAAGAAAAAAGACGGTATAGCAATATTTATTTATTTCCTAATTATCACACAAACTTCTAAAATTGTCTGCGTATTGCCCCAGGTGCTGCTCGCCACATTTTCTAAATATATAAGCAGCTCGAATTGTGTAATTTTATCATGAATGCATGAAAACTGGCATCTAACGTCTTCGACCACTTCTGTCGTCGCATTAACAGCTTGGCTGTAAAAAACCGGGGCCTACTGGTAAGAGCGTCGGCTTTCCGTGCGTGTGAAACCGTGTGCAAAACTCACGAACGGAAATGTAGTTGATTCTTTTTGGAGTTGTTTTTTTTCTTTGACTGAAATATTGAAAATCACACGCAGGATATAGCACAGCTTTACTTCTTGAACTAGATTACTCGTGGAGGTGGACAATCTTTGCAGGTGAAATGAAAATGAATAATTGCCCAACAAACATTCACTAAATAACTTTCAAACTAAGTACTTTACCACACAGCGTGAATTGCGAAATGAAGCTGGTGAGTTGGAGCGAATTATGAGGTCCACACTAGTTAGACATATGCGTTGTCAAAGCTTACTACGAAATGCATTGGTAGTCCAGTAATTTTTAGCTTCAATGGATAAAGAGGCGTTTTGTTAAAAAAAGTTGTCGCAGTTTCACCTGAAAGGCGAAGCATCAATTTCGATAGCAAACTTGTAGAGAGCTATACGGAGTAATGATAGCAGCTTTATCAGCTGTATAAACTTGGACATGCAGCAGCACCGGCAACACGCAGAACTGTTGTCGACGCCGTCGGCATTTTGCCCGCGTTCGCTCAAAATGCGTGCGGCGTTGGTAGACACTTTTAGTTGGGCGTACGTAACGAGCCTACGTACGCAGGACGATACGTTGCGTACGGTGCAAGCGAAGCGCGCAACAACACTTTTAGTTTACCGTATCGACCATGTCGGGATGCGTTTCGTTCAACTAGACGTATCATACGTGAAATGAAACAGCTTTTGAGTGCTTCTTAGCGCCATCGTGCGGTGGCGGCCGCGATAACGGCCACTAGCATCCAAGTCAAGCCGAATCGTTGGATCAACGTTTTGCGGTGTTTGCGTCGTTCTGCGTGGCTTCGCGAAGTCGCCTTTTGCGTGCGCGTACGCTTTTACCGTGTGTGTGGTCGCGCTGTGTTCTTTTAGACTGACTGTGTTGAACCCTTCACTGTAGCCTTGCCGTGCTGAGCCCTGCGGTGTGTGTGCGCGCTTAGTGTGTGGTGTGGTTTTCTTCGTACTTGCCGTGAGTGTACCGCCTTTGTTCAGCTCGGCGTGCGCGCTTAACGATGCCACCCTCAGGCGTTTTATCAAATGCGCGCTTGTTGTCGGTCCTGACTTGGGCCGAAATTGATGACCTCCTGTTGTCCCATAAAGAGCGGCGGCTGCTACGACATGAGTATACCTTGGATGAGCTTGAAGACGAAATGAGGCGAAGCAGGGAGGCCGAATTGGTGAGGTACCGTTCTCAACATGGGACTTCTTGA